>NW_027142006.1:2121212-2424242 GCF_036365525.1 Heterodontus francisci
CTCAGTCCGACAGGCCTTTCGGGAAAGTGATGTGACAAAACAGAAACCATGTGACCGCCCCTCCAATCTAATGGGTTTGATGATGAACAGAGATGGCAGCTCTTTCCTTTGCTGATTTGGTGGCTCTGAAAAGAGCCCTTGTTACACTTGTTACTGAAGCTGGGTTTTAGGTGCGTTCCCCGCGGATGCGGCGGGCCAGCTGGATGTCTTTGGCCATGATGACCGGGATCATTCTGGTGAATCTGCTCATTTTCCGGCAGAAGCATCAGTCGCTGTTTGAACTGTTTAAAGTCAGGGGTGTATTAGCAGCCAGAAAGTGAAGGGCAGTTCATTGCTCCCTGCAGCATTATCCGCCTCTTTCAGGAGAAAAGATCAGAAACCGCTCGTTTCTGTCAGTCCCCGAGAAGCCTGTGAGAAGCGGTTAGTCGCTAATGTGTTCCTTTTACAGAGTGGAAGCTGATATTTGTCCCGTTTTAAATTGCTGTACTGGACCTTCCTCCCGCCGCTTACAGTTAACAGATTGACAAATGAAAACGATTCCTAAAATCGCGTCAGGATTTTGTGACGGTAAATACAGTAAAACAGAACATAAAATGAGAGGTTTTAAAATTGTTGCCTGAAAATTGAAATTTTCCATCACTTCAATTCCTTCTGGCTCTGGAATTGCCAGGCTTTTTCCAATTGGAAAATCTAAGCCAATGAGAACTTCTATTTACTTATATGTGAATCTCCTATTGGTTAAGAATTGCATTGAGAAGCGGGTGACCAATCAGAGACAGAGTCAAACTGCGGGGATTCCAGGCCCCCAGTAACTGAGCTGAAACTGTTCAGTTTGACAAACCCTGGCAGTAGCTTCACATATTGGACACTTCACACTGAGTCATTCAAGGGCTGGTGTGAGAGAAGCTTCAGATCCTGTCATTACTCTCTGACTCATTATTCATCTCGAACCAAACAATTAGTAAATGTGAAGCAGTGAAGAGACTTTTCATTCTCACTGCAGAATGTGTCATCTGGGGAAATAAGGAACTATTATTTTCGGAGATTCCAGGTACGTTCCTCCCCGAACAAATCCATTCCGAACATTCCCGATCACAGCCTATCCCAGCTCCTGTTGTCACCCGACTCCAGCTGAATTGGAGAAACTCATGTGTTGGGGTTTGAGTTGTGAGGTGGGGTTTCTCCGCCAGTGTTACTGTCTTACAAACTCTCCCACTGAATTTGTGAACTGAGACTGCACCGAACACATCCCCAGTTAGAGTGAGGGCCGGACATCCCTTTGTTTTATGACAGAGAGTGGGGAAAGGGCTGGGTGGAGGGGAGTCACCAGGGATCCTGGATTTACTCCAAATCATTTCCATGTGGAATCTGCAGGCGGGGCCTGGACAGGGATCATTTGATCAGGGGATCAGCTCTTTCCTGAGAGATGTGGGTGGCTCTGAGAAGAGCCTTTGTGTTCAGATGTTTACAAGTTTCCCGCGCTTTCACTTCTTTCCAGACCCTGCTTTCTGAGACTTCGCTGCTTTCGGCTTGACCTTGCTCTTCCATGTCTGCACTTTCTTCAGCGCCTTTCCGCCCGCCGCACTCTTGCCTTTTTTGACCTTCTTCGCAGGAGAATTTTTCTGAAGCGCTGCTTTCTTCACCACCTTATTTGGCGTTGCCGCCGCCTTGCTGCTCGTTTTCTTGGCTGTTACTTTCTTTGTTGTCACTTTCTTGTCTGCTGGTTTCTTCACTAAAGATTTCTTGTCTGCTGGTTTCTTCACTGAAGATTTCTTGTCTGCTGGTTTCTTCACTAAAGATTTCTTGGCTGCTGGTTTCTTCACCTTCTTTCCCACTTTTCCCTGGGTTTTCCTTCTTGCTGATTTTGAAGGAGCCGGAGGCTCCCTGTCCCTTGCTCTGCACCAGGGAGCCTTTGTTCACATTCCTCTTGATACTTTGCTTGATCTGGGTCTTGAGCTTCTCCTGAGCGGTGGCAGACCTGCAAGGAATCAACTACCAGCTAGCGTATAAAGCGAGACCAAGGCTCAGGGCCTTCAGTTACCTGGAGGGGAGTCGGAGAGGCAGCGGATCCTGTGAGGAACCACAATCCAGGAAGGATGAGAAGGTCATTGTCAGGGTACAGAGGAGATTAAGTTAAAGATTTACCAGTTTATAAGCAAGCGCAGAGCCAAGGAACGGTGCTGGGGCAGATCAAATAATAGGAAGCTGTGATCAGTTGGAAGGCAAGAGTGATTAAATGACAGAAGAGATGATGGTGCAAGGCAAAAGTCAGGGAAAGAATAAGTAACATTTTGTAAGCACAGATACCAGGAGTGGGGTCTGAACCCACGCAGACACATGTCTATTGGATCTTAAGTCCAACGCCTTAACCACTCGGCCATTCTGGTACATCAACCCAGCACTGAAAATGAAATTTAATGTGATCCGGGTGCCATCTGGCCTTTTCCAATATAAAGTTTTGACTCCTCTCCCATGCCAAATTGGACCCTTCATTATTTATGAACCTCAATCGGATCACCCCTCAGTCTAGGTTTCTCTAAGGTGTAGGGTCCCAACTCTTTTAGTCTACCTTGATAACCAAGATGTCTTATACTGGGAATTAGTCGAATGTCTCTCCTCTGTACCCTTTCCAAAGCCTCAATATCACCCATCATGTGAGGAGACCAAGACTGGATACAATATTCCAAGTGAGTCCTGACCAAGGTTTCATAAAAGGACAAATTCGGGACATCTCAGATACTGAAGGAGTCCGTGTCCAGAAGCAGCAAGACCTGGACAACATTCAGACTTGGGCTGCTAAGTGGCAGGTAACATTCACACCACATAAGTACCAGGCAATGACCATCTCCAACAAGAGAGAATGTAACCATCTCCCTTTGACGATCAACAGCATTACCATCGCTGAATCCCCCCACCATCAACATCCTGGGGGTTACCACTGACAAAAGCTTAACTGGACCATTCATATACATACTCTGGCTACAAGAGTAAATCAGATAGTGGGAATTCTGTGATGAGTAACTCAGCTCAAGGCACGTGGTGAAATGCTCATTAGGAGAGCTGGAGAAATGGACTGGTCAGGTGGGCAGAAAAGTGGCAAATGGAACTCAACTTGGAAAAGTGTGAGGTGATGCCTTTGGTGAGGTCAAACAAAGCAAAGGAATACACAATTAATGGGTGAATGCTGAGAGGTGTAGAGGAAGTGAGGGACCTTGAAGTGAATGTCCACAAATCCCTGAAAGTAGCAGGACAGGTTGATAAGTTGGTTGAGAAGGCTTATGGAATCCTTTCCTTTATTAGCTGATGTATAGAATATAAGAGCAGGGAGGTTCTGCTGGAACTGTATCAATCATTAGTTAGGCCACAACTTGAGTTCTGTGTGCAGTTCTGGTCACCTCATTCCAGAAAGGATGTAATTGCACTAGAGAGGTTACAGAGGAGGTTTACGAGGATGTTGCCAGCTCTGGAAAAATGCAGCGATGAGGAAAGATTGGATCAGCTGGGGTTGAATAGAGGAGGCTGAGGGGAGATTTGATTGAAATGTACAAAATTGTGAGGGGTCTGGATAGAATGGATGGGAAGGGTCTATTTACCTTGGTAGGGAGGTCAGTGACGAGGGGGCATAGATTTAAAGTGATGTGTTAAACAATTAGAGGGGAGATGAGGAAAGGTTTTTTCACCCAGAGGGCTGTGGGAGTCTGGAACTCACTGCCTGTAAGGGTAGCTGAGGCAGAAACCCTCAACTCATTTAAAAGGAGTCTGGATGTGCACCTCAAGTACCTGAACCTGCAGGGCTACGGTCCAAATGCTGGGCAATGGGATTCAGCTGGGTGGCTCGTTTTTTGGCCTGCCTGTGCTGTAAACTTTCTATGTTCTATGATTCTATGCAGACACAATGGGCCGAATGGCCTCCTTCTGCACTGCAATAATTTTGTGATTTTTGACTCTCCAAAACTTGTCAACCATCTACAAGGCACAAACCAGGATGAGTGCAGCACCAACAATACTCTAGAAACTCGACACTGTCCAGGACAAAGCAGCCGCCTTGATTGTCACCCCATTCACCACCTTAAACATTCACTCCCTTCATCACTGACGCACAGTGGCAGTAGTGTGTACCATCTACCAGATGCACTGCTGCAACTCACCAAGGCTCCGCAGACAGCACCTTCCAAACCGAAGACCTCCACCACCTTGAAGGACAAGGGCTGCAGATGCATGGAAACACCACCATGTGCAAGCTCCCCTCCAAGTCACACACCATCTGATCTGAAAATATATCGCTGTTCATGCACTGATGCTGGGTCAAAATTCTGGATCTCCCTTCCTAACAGCACTGTGGGTGTACCTACACCACATGGAGTGCAGCAATTCAAGAAGGGAGCTCACCGCCACCTTGTCAAGGACAATTAGGGATGGGTAACAAATTCTGGACTTGTCAGTGTCGCTCACATCCCATGAAAGAATATGCCTCATCTTATACTCAATTGTCCTCTGAATGCAGCCCAACCCTCTATTTGCTCCAACTATCACTTCACAGCATTGCTGCTGTAACTTTCGAGATCTGTGCACGAGAACATCCAGATCTCTGCTCAAAATTATTTTCTTTTTTCCACCTACTTTAATGTTTTTCCCTGAAGGGTGTATGAATGTTGAACATTCGCCCTGTCCACATGAATAACACTGCACTTACCCAAATTAAACATCATTTACCAGTCATGAACCCAATCTCCCAACACATGAAGATCAGCCTGAAACAGTCGAGTATCGTCTACAGTCTAAACACTCGCACAGATCTTCAAATCATCTGTAAATTTACAGATGGTGCCCCCTACACCTACATCCAGATCATTAATAAAAATAGTAAAGAGCAACAGTCCCAACACCGATCCCTGTGGGACACCACTGGTAACTGGTCTCCAAACAGATCCAGATCTATCTGTAACTACTTTCTGCCTTCGTCTGCCAGTCAGTTCCCAATCCAGATTAATATATTACCACTGATACCAGGGACTTTAATCTTGTAGAGAAGCCTCTTGTGTGGAACCTTATCAAAATCTTTTGGCTGAGATCTGCTAATTGAACACAGGCCGGGGATGAGGCCTAGGCCTGTCCTGCTTTGTGTGTGGGTCTCAGGACCACACAAGGTGAGATCAGCTCACTGAGCACAGGCCCATCCTGCTCTATATGGTGCTCAGTACCTCACCAAATGAGAATATCTGACACACCACAGGCCATGGAGCCTCGGCCCATCCTTCCCTGATTGTGGTTCAGTGCCAACCAGGTCAGATCAGCTAATTCAGCACAGGCCGGAGATGGAAGCTGGATCTTTCCTGCTCTGGGGACTCCGTACCATACCAGGTGCGATGAAGTAAAATACCACAGGCCGGGGATGGAGCCTGAGATTTCCCTGTTCTGTGTGGGGCTCTGCACAACAACGTGTGAGAAGAACTATCATCCCTCAGGCTGAGGAAGGAGCCTGGGCCCATTCTGTTCTGTGTGGCTCCTACCACACTGAGTGGGATCAGTTAACACAACACAGGCCATGAATCCAATCAGGCCCTTTCCTGCTCCGTGTGGCTCAGTATCACACCAGGTGGCATCAGCTAACACAGCACAGGCTGGGGCTGGGTCTGGAGCTGGAGCCTGGGCCCGCCCTGCTCTGTGGGCTCAGTAACAACCCGTAAGATGAACTTTTTTCAAAAGACTTCAGTGTATTTATCTCTGTCCAACACTCTGAGGCAGCTTTCTGTATTTATAAAGAGTGTAATTTATTGACTGGTCTCTTGGATCAAACAGGGCAACAGACAGAGGTCTGTGTGCAGAGGGTTTGGGGGTGAGCTCTGATTCCTAACCCTTTCTGGATTGTGAGGAATAAAGAATGAATGAGAGAGAGAGAATGTGGGAGAAGGGATGATGGAAGAATTTGTTCGTGAACCTGATTAAAAGTGGCTCAAACGCAAGATAATATTAAGATATCAAGAGCAGAACATTAACATAATCTGAGTTCCGCGATCTGGTCGGGTCCCATTCCCCTGAAGTGAGGAATGAACGCGTGGGGACATCCGGCCTGGAGTTATATTTGTCTCCAATGAAGATGAGTTCACAGTGAGGCTGGAATAGCTCAGTTGGGAAAACACTAGATTGAAGAACGAGGATACAATCCCTGGTTTCATCAGTTTTAATTTGGTGTCTCCTTCATTTTAAGTAGAGAGAATCAGAGGGGAGATTTTCCACTCTTGACCCCATGGGCTGAATTTTAAACTAACGGTGCGGCTCTCGGCAGAGGCACCGGAAGTGGGTGTCGTCACCACACGAGTGAAATGTGGCCGACCGACCCCGATCACGGAGCAGCCGACCAATTAATGAAGGGGAGGCGTGGGGCCTATGTAAACAAGGACCAGAGGTCGGGAACGAGGCACCGATGGCACCGACATCTGACACAACGGCAGGTGCTGGCACCATATTGAAAGGGCTGCCAGACCTGCATTCACTGCTGCCTGGTTTAAAGGAGTGTCTTCCTGAGAGCCCTCTGCTGCCCCAGGTCCCGTTCTGCTGCCTCTGCTGTCCCAGAACCCGTTCTGCTGCCTCTGCTGCCCCAGGTCCCGTTCCGCTGTCCCAGGACCCGTTCTGCTGCCCCAAGACCCGTTCTGCTGCCTCTGATGCCCCAGGACCCGTTCTGCTGCCTCTGCTGCTCCAGGACCCGTTCTGCTGCCACTGATGCCCCAGGACCCGTTCTGCTGCCCCAGGACCTGTTCTGCTGCCTCTGCTGCTCCAGGACCCGTTCTGCTTTCCCAGGACCCGTTCTGCTGCCTCTGATGCCCCAGGACCCGTTCTGCTGCCCCAGGACCCGTTCTGCTGCCTCTGCTGCTCCAGGACCCGTTCTGCTGCGCCAGGACCCGTTCTGCTGCCTCTGCTGCCCCAGGACCCGTTCTGCTGCCTCTGATGCCCCAGGACCCGTTCTGCTGCCCCAGGACCCGTTCTGCTGCCTCTGCTGCTCCAGGACCCGTTCTGCTGCCCCAGGACCCGTTCTGCTGCCTCTGCTGCCCCAGGACCCGTTCTGCTGCCTCTGCTGCTCCAGGACCCGTTCTGCTGCATCTGCTGCCCCAGGACCTGTTCTGCTGCCTCCGCTGCCCCAGGACCTGTTCTGCTGCATCTGCTGCCCCAGGACCTGTTCTGCTGCCTCTGCTGCCCCAGGACCTGTTCTGCTGCCTCTGCTGCCCCAGGACCAGTTCTGCTGCATCTGCTGCCCCAGGACCTGTTCTGCTGCATCTGCTGCCCCAGGACCAGTTCTGCTGCATCTGCTGCCCCAGGACCAGTTCTGCTGCCTCCGCTGCCCCAGGACCTGTTCTGCTGCATCTGCTGCCCCAGGACCTGTTCTGCTGCATCTGCTGCCCCAGGACCTGTTCTGCTGCCTCTGCTGCCCAGGACCCGTTCTGCTGTCACTGATGCCCCAGGACCCGTTCTGCTGTCTCTGCTGCCTGATAGGTAAGGAGCTGAATGCGAGCTTGCAGTGACCATGGTCCAATGGTTTGGCGATGCCTTCCTGCAGGTTCGCCTCCAGGTGACAACAGATCGGTGGAAGATCCTCTTCCCCAGGGATGGGAGGTGGAGACCTGTCCACCTGACCAAGCAAAGCTGCTTTGAGATAGTAGGTGAAGTCAGCAGCCGTGGGGTCACCTCCAAGACATGGATCCAGTGCACGAAGTGGGTCAATGACCGGATCCGGGCTGCTCAGGTGCAAACTCAAAACACTTTGGACCCTTTGGACATTGCGCATGGCAGAGTGAGAGGGAGTGTTTGGTGGAAAGGGAGTGACCACCCAGTCATGTGTATTGGGGAAGGGCAGCAGGACATGCTGCCTGAGGCTTGGCTGCATCTCGGTGGGAGGTGCACGTCAGTCATTGTATAAACTCACACAGTCCCTCGAGAGGGACACATGCAGGAGGAATATGTGTGTCCACATCATGGACTGCTGGACTATCACCATCAGAGATATTGGGTTTGTCCCCGCTGGGAGACTAACTTTGTTGATCATAGTGGCTGCAGGAGAAGACAGCCCACAATCAGAAAGAGCATGTCAAGACTGGCAGTGGATGCCTTATCTCCATGTCCTCATCCCGATGGAGGAGGAGGCCATGGAACAGGCCGGGCAGCAAAGCAGCTGCTCCATAGCTGATGGAGAGACAGGGACACCTACCTAAGAGAGTGAGTGAACATCTCCTGGGGCACAAGGGAGCATCCGCTGCAAAGGAGCCATACTGCTCATCTGTTCACCACTGCATCAATGGAGCTGCACAGTAGGGGTGGTTGGAATGTCACGATGGGCAGACCCTAACCCTTCAATGTCCCTGTTTTCACATGCAGGCTCGGATGAACGACAAGAGCGAAGAGCTGGAGAGACTGTGGGACAGCCAGACAACTCTGAGGAGGAGGAGGGAGCCTCAGATGGTGCACCTTCACCTCATTCCCCTGCACCCTCCACCAGCACAGAAACCCTCACTCGGTGGGTATCCACTGGATGATAGATTTGGGCACACAAGCTGGTGAGCACGTCACAGACAGGCCCGGGCAGCTGACGGAGGCTGTGACAGCCGAGGCCACTGGCAGTTGGAAGTCTGTGGGAGGCCAGGCCCATGCTGAGTCCCAGGCTGATGATGTGCCTCTGGTGTCACCAGCAAGACGGGAAATACTGCAGCTGCAGCTAGAGGTCAGGCAACTTCTGGCAGAGTTGCCGGAGGTTATGTGTACCCAAGTTCGGATGATGGAGGAGTCCATCCAGGCCTTGCATGCTGCACTGTCTCTGATGGGGGTGTGGCTGGCTTCCTTCCTTGAGAGATTGGTGACTCTGATGGAGAGCCAGATCCAGCCGACCAATCAGTGGCTGCCGGAGATGCGCGCAGACTTGCACTCCATCGCTTTGTCCATGAGATCCATCCAGCGGTGACAAGGTGAGAGGGGGGACGAGGCACCTGAACTCTTCACCAGGTCCACATCCCTCTCAGGTCAGCAGGGAGGTACAAGTGTGTCTTATAAGGGGGAGGAGCAGCTGGCTGCTACATCTGGGGTCTCCTCTCAGGGTGCTCCTGGTGTGGACAGTAGCTCCAAAGCCCCTCTGCCAGTGACACAAGTGATGCCAGTGCCTGCCTCCATCACCCTCGATGATAGAGGGGGGTCCCTGTACCTGTGCAGGAGGCCCTCAGTGTGCCGGGGCCCTCCAGGCCTCCGGCAGCAAGAGGACGGCCACCAATGTCATCCCAAGCCATGGGGCAGCAAGGTCAGCAGCCTGTCTCCATCTCAGCTGACAGAGCAGGGGGAGCACCAGGTAGGAGCACCCGGAAAAGATTTAATAAGAGCACCTAGATTCACTGAGGGGTTCACGGTTGAATGTACATTCCAGATGGATAGGGTTGTGTTTGGTGTCACACGGAATAAAGAAATGATGTTCCCTCACTATGTCTCCTTCTTATTGTTGATACCCTTTGGGACTTCATTTAAACCCTTCCTCCCAAGGGGCTGGAAGTGAGGGACCAAGCCCTGAGTTTACAAAGCTTCGGCCTTGTCACTGTGCGATGTGTACCTGGACGCTGCAGAACAGAAGGAGGAGGTGACAACAGGGCTGCTTAAAGCTAAGACTTTTTTGCTGTGGTTCCAGAAGGTGGTAAGGCTCAAAGGAAACTTGAATGTATAAGGGTGTCTCATGTCTCCCTTGTGTGTATCTCATGGCCCCTTTCCTGCTGTGCCTGAGGTTCTTCATCTGGCACTGCTTGGGCAGCATCCTCCTCCACGTCCTCATCATCAGAGGAGACACCACACTCCACGATATCCTCACTAGTCAACACATCACCCCTCTGTAATGCCAGATTGTGCTGTGCACAGCAAACCACCACGATATGCGAGACCCTCGCCGGGACATACTGAAGGGCTCCACTGGATCGATCTAGGCACCTGAATCTCATCTTCAGGAGACCAATGGCCTCCTTGATGGTCGCTCGGGTTGACCCGCAGCAGGTGTTGTACCTCTCCTCTGCATCCGTGCGTGGGTTCCTCACAGACGTCAGTAGTCATGTCCTCAGTGGGTAGCCCTTGTCTCCAAGGATCCATCTCTGAAAGCGGATTGGGCCGCGGAAAGGTTCTGGCACCTGGGAGTGCCTTGGTATGCAGGCGTTGTGGCTGCTTCCCGGGATTTGTGCACACACCTATGGGATCCATTTGCAGTGGTCGCAGACCAATTGCACACTGAGCAAGTGGAAGCCCTTCCTGTTGAAGGTTGCTGGCTGGTCTGCAGGAGCTTTGATGGTCACATGGGTGCAGTCAATGACACCCTACACCTGGTGGAATTCAGCGATGGCCACGAATCCTATAGCTCTCTCAGCTTGACTGTTTGGATCAATGTGCACATAGTCACCGGCCCTCCTGAACAGGACATTGGTGACCTCCTTGATGCACTGATTCACTACAGACTGTGAGATTCCACACATATCTCCAGTGGATCCCCGCAATGATCTGGTGGTGAAGAAGTTCAGTGGCACGGTGACCTTCAGTGACACTGGCATCAGGTGCCCACCAAGTCGCATGGGGCACAGCTGCATCATGGCAGAGAGATCAGTGACGACCTCCGTGGAGAGGTGCAGTCTGCGGAGACACTGTCACTCGGACATCTGCAAGTAGTTGAACCTCGGCTGACGTGTTCCTCTGCCTCCTTCTCCAGCCTCCTGTTCGAGGCTGGCCTTCCTGTGGGCCCCCAAGCTGCTGTGGTGCCCCTGCTGGTGCCTGCGCCTCCCATCCTTCCTCTCTACTCCTCCTCGTCCTCCTCAATGGGAGCCTCGAATCCAATGAGAGCCTCGAATGAGGCCCATGACAGGTTGCCCCTCCCTGAGTGCAAGGCCTTCACAGTAAACAACACCCAGCCACATTTACCTTACTTGTCACCCTCAATGAAGTGGCACTGCCCCAATGGCACTCTGGTGTTGTTCCCTCTGCAGAGCTGGCACATTGGCCCCCACTCCTGACAGTGTTTCCCGATGCCCTTTCCCCCTCCACCCTTGCTGCCAAGTTTTGCTGCCTCACCCGATAGCTTCCCAGTGAAGACAACACTCAGCTCCCACCTCCCAGTCACCTCCTTGAACCTGGCGAGGCTCTGAAGCCCCGTGGTTCCCTTGTGCTATTAGTTCAATTGGATCCAGTGAATAAAATTGCTGACAATTGGACTCATAAATACTTTAAATGCCTTCTTGCCATGTGGATGTGCGAAGTCTGCCCTCCATGTCAGCCGCCGACTGAAAAATCCGGTCCAACGTCTTCCATCCCTATTTTATACACCCCCCCTCCCCCTCCCCGGCCTCCATTCCCGTCTCCAACGGGCCCATAAAATTCTGGCGCATGTCTCTGAGACTAATGGGAGTGAAACCAGATCTGCTCCTTCGACTGAACAGGGAGAGCTGCTCTCTCTGTGTTTAAAGTGAATGAATCTGCTCTTTACCTTGTCTTACTGGAACGTTCACATTCTGGAGATGTCTGTTTGAAAATGTTTTCCTGTTATATTAATGGAGCAGAGGAGCAGATGTGAGGTACTGTTGAACAGAGAGGTTTGGAAGTGGGTGAAGGGGTGGAGTGACGGTGGGAGTGAGAGGCGCAGTGAGTTGGCCATTCTCAATAGAGTGTCAGGAATGAAGGTCAGAGGAACAGACCAGACAGGAAACACAGAAAGAGCGAGGAGAAGCTGGTGTGAAAAACAGAGATTAAACAACAGGCTTGTTCATTTGGTTTGGGTCTGGTGTTTACAATACCTGGAATCTGGGTTCACTTCCCTTCCAACTCAGTGAATTGTATCAACATTATGTTCATAAAACCATGGAATGATACCCAAAGAAGGAGACCATTTGGTCCATTGTGTCAGTGCTGTCTCCTGTAATCTGTACATTTTTCCTTCCAGTATTTATCCCTATCGCTTTTCAAAGTTACTACTGAATCTGCTTTCAAGTCCTGATCAGACAGTGCATTTCAGATCACAACACATCACTGCATAAAAAATCATTCCTCATTTCGCCTCTGGTTCTTTTCTCAATCACCTGATAAATACATCCTCTGGTTACTGACCCTTTTGCCACTGGAAACAATCTCTCCTTATTTAACTTATTGAAAACCTTCTTGATGATGTCACATACTAGACTGCCAGTAAAACTGAAGCCCATGGAATAAAAGGGACAATGACAGCATGCATATGAAGTTTGCAGACTGATAGGAACATAGGAGCAGGAGTAGGCCATTTAGCCCATCGAGCCCACCCTGCCATTCAATATGATGATGACTGATCGTCCACTTCAATGCCTTTTTCCCACACTATCTCCATCTCCCCTATGTCATTTGTATTTAGAAATCTGTCAATCTCTGCTTTAAACATACTCAATGACTGAACTTCCACAGCCCTCTGAGGTAGAGAATTCCAAAGATTCACAACCCACTGAGTAAAGAAATTTCTCCTCATCGCTGTCCTAAGTGGCTTTCCCCTTGCGTTGAAATTGTGTCCCCTGGTTCTCGACGCCTCAACCGGGGATAACATCTTAGCTTCATCTACCTGTCTATCCCTTTAAATATTTTGTAAGTTTCAATGAGATCACCTCTCGTTCCTCAAAACTCTAGAGAATACAGGCCCAGTTTCCCCAATCTCTCTTCATTTGACAGTCCCGCCATCCCGGGAACAAGTCTGGTGAACATTCGTTGCACTCCCTCGATGGCAATGATATCCTTCCTAAGGTAAGGGGAACAAAACTTCACACAGTATTCCAAAGTGCAGTCGAACCAAGGTTATATACATCTGAACAAGACTTCACTACTCCTATACTCAAATCCTCTTGTGATAGAGGCTAACATATCATTCGTCTTCCGAATTGCTTGCTGCACCTGCATGTTAGCTTTCAGTCACTTATTGACAAGGACACCCAGGCCCCTTTGTACATTCACACTCTTACCATTTAACAAATAATCTGCACATCTGTTTCTCCTACCAAAGTGGATAACCTCACATTTTTACACATTATATTTCATGTGCTACTTTCTTGTCCACTCACTAAGTCTGTCCAAATTCCCTTGAAGCCGCTTTGCATTTTCCTCACAACACACATTCCCACCTAGTTTTGTGTCATCTGCAAACTTGGAAATACTACATTTGGTCCCCGCATCCAAATCATGTGAACAGCTGGGTCACAGTGTGGTGGTGAACAGTTGTATTTCTGTCTGGTTTACAGTGGGTTCCCCATGGTGCCACATAACTTCAGTTATGTGCAGACACTGGAAAAGCTGGGGTTGTTCTCCTTGGAGCAGAGCAAGTTCAGAACAACTTTGACAGAGTTAGAATCAAGGAATCAAATGGTTACAGTACAGAAGGAGACCATTCAGTCCATCATGTCCATGACAGCTCTTTGCAAGAGCAGATCAGCGAATTCCACTCCTCTGCCCTTTCATTGTAGCCCTGCAAATTTTCTCTATTCAGGTGTTTATCCAATTCCCTTTTGAAAGCCACGATTGAATCTGCCTCCAGCACACTCTCAGGCAGTGTATTCCAGATCCGAACCACACCCACACCCACACCCCTGGTACCATTGCAGAACATCTTTTCTGTTCATTTCATCCCTCATAAATAATTGAAATGAAATGTTTATTTGGAAATGCACAACATAAAAAGGAGAGAGAAATAAATGCTGAGTAAAATAGAAGTCAATGTTTGGAAGGTAAAAAGAGCAAAAGATGGAACTTTTATTCTGGATGAATGAGAGGAATATATCACACTTTGGAGATTTTGTAAGAGGATTTACTGATAAACCTGGGATTTGAAAGGAAGCTGGTTCATGGTTTACAGAACAAATTCAGCCCCTGGGGTGGAGCCAACAGCTGCACCGTCCAATAACAGACAGGCCGGGGACACTGTCTCGGGCCTAGTGAGCTCAGTCGATGAAAACATGAAACTCTGAATCTCAAGTTTTTGAGTTTGAGCCCACGGTGGGTGTTTTTTATTTCCTTTTTAGGCTGATTTTACAGGCGTTATCCAGCTCTGAATTCCTCGGCAGGGAGTTCAAGGAGTGTTTGAAATGAGATTCAACAGCAGTATGAGAAAGTCTCTCCTTGATTCAGGACTCTTACCTCTCTGCAGCATCTCACTGCTGAAGACTGAACTTTATCTCATTTCATTCTCAGCTCAGGGTCAGTGTGGTTCACTGGGACTTCTGGCTGCCTCCCACTTCACAATCCATCAGTGCTGAGAAATCAATGGGGAATATTACATCACATGTTGTAATGTTTTATAAATACTTGAATGTATTTCACACTGTGTCTAACAGTGTGAATCTCCCCTGGTATATCAGCTCACCAACACTTCAACAGAACATTCACATAATGTGAGCTCTGTCATCTGTTCGAATCCCATTCCCAAGACCTGGAAAGTGGGATTGGGCTGGATCACTCTTTTTCAGCTGGCACAGACACGATTGCTAAATGGTCTCATTCTGTGCCATAAATGTTCTCCATTTTCTATGTTCTATGAAGTGAGGTGTGATTGGGAGGGGCAATTCCACCAGGGTTATATTTTCTACCAAAACAATGACACAAGGGATACTTCACATTTTTATTCATTCATTCATGCGATGTGGGCATCGCTGGCCAGGCCAGCATTTATTGCCCATCCCTAATTGCCCATGAGAAGGTGGTGGGCTGGGCTGCATTCTTGAACCACCGTGGTCCATGTGGGGTAGGTACACTCACAGTGCTGTGAGGAAGGGAGTTCCAGGATTTTGACCCAGCGACAGTGAAGGAACGGCGATATAGTTCCAAGTCAGGATGGTGTGTGGCTTGGAGGGGAACTTGCAGGTGGTGGTATCCCCTGCATTTGCTGCCCTTGCCCTTCTAGGTGGTAGAGGTTGCTGGGTTTGGAAGGTGCTGTCGAAGGAGTCTTGGTGCATTGCTGCAGTGCATCTTGTAGACGGTACACACTGCTGCCATTGTGTGCCGATGGTGGAGGGAGTGAATGTTTGTAGATGGGGTGCCAATCAAGTGGGCTGCTTTGTCCTGGACGGTGTTGAGATTCTTGAGTTGGAATTGCACCCATCCAGGCAAGTGGAGAGTATTCCATCACACTCTTGACTTGTGAATTGCAGATGGTGGACAGGCTTTGGGGAGTCAGGAGTCATGGATGAGTGAGAGGAATATATCACACTTTGGGGCTTTTGTAAGAGGATTTATTGATAAATCTGGGATTTGAGAGGAAGCTGCTTCATGGTTTACAGAACAAATTCAGCCCCTGGGGTGGAGCCAACAGCTGCACTGTAATTACTCGCCTCAGGATTCCAAGCCTCTGACCTGCTCTTGTAGTCACGATATTTGTATTTCTCCCCATGTTAACCCCCATGATGTTGATAGTGGGGGATTCAGTGATTGTAATGCTATTGAATGTCAAGGGGAGATAGTTAGATTCTCTCTTGTTGCAGATGGTCATTGCCTGGCACTTGTGTGGTGCGAATGTTACTTGCCACTTATCATCCCAAGCCTGTGAGACTGAAATAGCTCAGTTGGGAGTGTGTTAGACTGAAGATCCCTGGTTCAATCTGGGGTTTTGGCAGTTCTCCTTTATTCTGCATCGCCCTTTGGTTTTGACTCTTGAGCTGCACAATTTGCACTGAAATTATTTCCCCAACTCTGAAGGCTGGATTGGAATAGAGAGATATCAAGGATGGGAAATATTTACATTGTCAGCTTTAGCTTATTCTCTATCTCCTTGTGTCCTTTTCCCCAGTTTTTGAATCTTTCGGGGTTGGGTGAACATTTGATTTGCTGAATTTGTCCCAAACTGAAGCCTTTTCCACATCTCTGGGCGGTCAGACTTGCTCTGTCTGTTTTTGCTGCTCGTGACCATTAACGAGAACAGGCCACGAGTTCAATGTTTATCAGCAAACGGAAGATAACTGGAAAGAATTCTGTGTTACTCCAGACCAGTGACAAAGATGCAATGGATGTTATTCAAAATAAATTCCCTCTGACATTTTATGTAAACTTGTTTGCATCTAAAAGTTGGATTTTAAGTGTTACAAAAATGTGTCAAATTAATGACTGACCATGTGACAGCGCACATGGGGATCAAATCCACAGCCTTGTTGTTATCAACACTGCGTCCTAACCAACTGAACTAAGTGGCCTATAGACAGAGCCAGGTATGGGTTTGAGCCGCACGCTGTGCGGTTTGTGTTTTATTTCTCACACTGGGTGACAGAGCGATTGTACAAACAATGGACACATCACATCCCTGAAACATTGTGCTGATATAAAACAGTGTGAAATAAGAACTGAGCATGGAAATGGAACGGTACCAGAAATCAGGACTTTAATCTATTGAAGTTGATCTTGAAATTCAACCATTCACTAAACATTCCAATCGATCGAACTCTCTTCTGATATAAAATCCAGGAACTTGAGCTGCTGTAAAACATAACTGAGCCTGACGTGATTTGAACACACAATCTTCTGATTTGTTGTCAGACGCGCTACCATTATGCCACTAGCTCACAAATAGAATAAAGTGTTTCATTCCTGACAGATTTACTTCTTGTTTAGATTCAGTGATTGAAATTAATTCAATCCTCATCTGACCTCCACTCTGTGAAGGCCTGCTACCCGACCTGAACCCGACGAGACCCGCGACCTGTGTCGGTTCCGGGTCGTGTCAGGTCGCTCTTCCGGGTCTGGCTTTCGGGCTCAGGTCAGGTCGGGCCAGGTTCGGGTCGGGCTGTGATGTCAGAGGAGAGCTGCAAGGTGATTGGTTGGTGAGTCACTGCTGTTAGTGTATTTAAATATCATAAAGAAAAGGGCAAAGTTTTTTAGTTGAAAAAAAAAACCTCTGCTGATAAGATGAGCACCACTAAAGTGTTTCTTTTATTCAGTGTAAATTATGAAGGACTTTAGATTGTAGTGGGTAGAACAAGGCCCCGAGTGTCATTAGCATTTTTTAATTAAGGGAGTAACTAATTAATCTAAGGGTAAGTCATGGCAGGAGAACTCAGTCCCGTGATATGCTCCTCCTGCGCTATGTGGGGATTCAGGAACCCTCCCAGTCTCCATGACGACCATGTGTGCAGGAAGTGTATCCAGCTGCAGCTACTGGCTGCTCGCATTATGGAGCTGGAACTGCGGGTGGTTTCACTGTGGAGCGTCCGCGAAGCTGAGGGCGTCATGGATAGCATGTTTAGTGAGGGGGTCGCACCGCAGGTAATGGATGCACAGGCAGAAAAGGGATGGGTGACCACCAGATGGAATAGTAGGAGCAGGCAGGTAGTGCAGGAGTCCCCTGTGGCCATCCCCCTCTCAAACAGAGATACTGCTTTGGTTACTGTTGGGGGGATGACCTCAAAGGGGAAAAGAGCAACAGCGCGGTCCGTGGCACCACAAAGGGTTCTGCCGCACAGCAGGGGAGGAAAAGGGGTGGAAGAGCTATTGTGATAGGGGATTCTATCAGAAGGGGTGCAGATAGGCGTTTCTGTGGCCGCAAACGAGACTCCAGGATGGTATGTTGCCTCCCTAATACTAGGGTCAAGGATGTTTCTGGGCAGCTGCCGGAAATTCTGAAAGGGGAGGGTGTGCAGCCAGAGATCGTGGTCCATATTGGTACGAACGACATAGGCAGGAAGACAGATGAGGTTCTGCAAAGTGAATATAGGGAGTTAGGCAGAAGGTTAAAGAGCAGGACCTCTAGGGTTGTAATCTCAGGATTACTCCCTGTGACACGTGCTAGTGCGGGTCGGAATAGGAGGATTAGGCAAATGAATGCGTTGCTAAAGACTGGCGAAGGCGGGAGGGCTTCAGGTACTTGGATCATTGGGATCACTTCTGGTGTATAGGTGACCTGTACAAGAGGGACGGGTTGCATCTGAACTGGAAGGGGACCAATATCCTTGTAGGGAGATTTTATAGTAATACACTGGAGGGTTTAAACTAGTCTTGCAGCGGGCGTGGGACCCAAAGTAGTAGTCTCTCCGATGAGATAGTTGAGGCAAATGGAGAGGTTAAAGCAAGCAAGTCCAGTAGGCAGGCCAGGCAGGGGCAGGACAGGGAGCGTGGAAGGTCTGGTGGGCTAAACTGCATTTACTTTAATGCAAGTATCCTTACAGGTAAGGCAGATGAACTCAGAGCATGGATCGGTACATGGGCAGGACTGGCAGCTCAATGTTCCGCGGTACCGATCCTTCCGGCCTGACAGAGGTGGAGGTAAGAGAGGAGGGGGAGTTGCACTATTGATTAGGGAGGACATCACGGCAGTACTTAGAGAGGATATCCCGGGGTGAATGTCCAGTGAGGCCATACTGGTAGAACTTAGAAATAATAAAAGGGTGATCCCTTTGATGGGATTATACGATAGGCCCCCCAATAGTCAGAGGGAAGTGGAGGAGCATATATGTAGGGAAATCACAGATAGGTATAGGAATTATAGGGTTGTAATAGTAGGTGATTTTAACTTCCCTAATATTGACTGGGACTGCCGTAGTGCTAAGGGATCAGATGGGGAAGAATTTGTTAAGTGGGTCCAGGATAGTTTTCTGAAGCAGTACGTGGATGGCCCGACTAGAGAAGGGGCTACACTCGATCTCCTCTTAGGAAATGAGAATGGGCAGGTGGTTGATATGGCAGTGGGGGAGCACTTTGGGACCAGTGACCATAACTCTATTAGCTTCAAGGTAGTTATGGAACAGGATAGGACTGGTCCTCAGGTTGAAGTCCTAAATTGGGGGAAGGCTAATTTTGATGGCATCAGACAGGAACTCTCAAAAGTTGAATGGGAGAGGCTGTTTACAGGTAAAGGGACGTCTGGCAAGTGGGAGGCTTTTAAAAGTGAGATAGGAAGAGTTCAGGGCCAGCATGTTCCTGTTCGATGGAAGGGCAAGGCTGGCAAGTTTAGGGAACCTTGGTTGACGAGGGATATTGAGTGTCTGGTCAGGACAAAGAAGGAGGCATACGCCAGGTATAGGCAGCTGGGATCGAGCGAGTCCCTCGAGAAGTATAGGGGATATAGGCGTATACTTAAGAAGGAAATTAGGAGGGCGAAAAGGGGCCATGAGATTTCCCTGGCAGATAAGATAAAGGAGAATCCTAAAAGATTCTATAAGTGTATTAAGAGTAAAAGGGTAGCTAGGGAGAGAGTAGGTCCCCTTAAGGATCAGTGTGGCAATCTATGTGTGAAGCCACGCGAAATGGGCGAGGTCTTAAATGAATATTTCTCGTCTGTATTTACCGTGGAGAAGGTCATGGAAGCTAGTGAGTTCAAGGGAGGGAACAGCGATATCCTGCAGCATATCAACATTACAAAGGAGGAGGTGTTGGAGGTTTTGAAGCGCATTAAGGTGAATAAATCCCCAGGGCCTGATCAGATGTATCCTAGGATGCTATGGGAAGCAAGGGAGGAGATTGCTGGGGCGCTGGCAGAGATTTTTGTATCATCGTTAGCCACGGGTGAGGTACCGGAAGACTGGAGGATAGCTAATTTGTTAATTAATAAATTAAATAACAAATCATGTCGCCTCTTTCTCTTCTAAACTCTGGCGGAGACAAGCCCAGCTTGTCCAATCTTTCCTCGTATGACAGCCCACCCATGCCATATATTATTCTCTTAAACTTTCTCTGTACTGCCTCCAATGCATTTACATCCTTCCGCAAATAAGGAGACCAGTACAGTACTCAGTACTGCAGAAGAGGTCTCACCAATGTCCTGTATAGCTGAAGCATAACCTCCCTACTATTGTATTCAATTCCCATGGTGATAAATGATAACATTCTATAGCTTTCCTAATTACGTGCTGGACCTGCATACTAACCTTTTGCAATTCATGCCCTCGGACACCCAGATCCCTCTGCATCTCAGAGCTCTGCAATCTCTCACCATTTAGATAATATGCGATTTTATTCTTCCTGCCATAGTGGACAATTTCCGACTTTCCCACATTATACTCCATTTGCCAGGTCTTTGCCCAATCACTTAACCTATCGATATCCCTTTGTAGCCCCCTTATGTCCTCTTCACAACCTACTTTCCTACCTATCTTTGTGATCAGCAAATTTAGCAACAATACCTTCGGTCCCTTCATCTAAGTCATTTATATAAATTGTAAAAAGTTGAGGCCCCAGCACAGATCCCTGTGGCACACCACTCGTTACTTCTTGCCAACCAGAAAGTGACCCATTTATGCTGACTCTCTGTTTCCTGTCAGCTAGCCAATCTTCTATCCATGCCAATATGTTACCGCCGACACCATGAGCTTTTATTTTCTGCAATAACCTTTGATATGGCACCTTATCCTTCTGGAAATCGAAATACAATACATCCACTGGTTCCCCTTTATCCACAGCACATGTAACTCCCTCAAAGAACTCCAATAAATTGGTTAAACATGATTTCCCTTTCAAAAAACCATGTTGACTCTGCCTGATTACCTTAATTTTTTCTAAATGCCCTGCTATAACATCCTCTGTAATAGCTCCAAACATTTTCCCTCAGACAAATGTTAAGATAACTGGCCTGTCGTTTCCTGCTTTCTGTCTCCCTCCCTTTTTGAATAAATGAGTTACATTCACTCTTTTCCAATCTAACGGAACCTTCTCGAATCTAGGGAATTTTGGAATATTAAAACCAGCGCATCAACTATCTCACTAGCCAATTCAGGACCTGGCGACTTGTCAACCCGCAGCTCCAACAATTTGTTTAGTACCACTTCCCTGGTGATTGGAATTTTCTTGAGTTCCTCCATCCCTTCAATTTCCTGATATACGGCTAATACTGGGATGTTATTTGTATCCTCAATAGTGAAGACCGATGCAAAGTATCTGTTCAATTCATCTGCCATCTCTTAATTATCCATTATTAATTCCCCAGACACACTTTCTATTGGACCAACAGTCGCTTTGTTAACTCTTTTCTTTTTAAAATATCTATCGAAACTCTTACTAGTTGTCTTGAAATTTCTTGCGAGCTTTCTCTCATACTCTAATTTTACCTTCCTTATCAATCTTTTAGTCATTCTTTGCTGTTTTTTTAATATTCTGTCCAATCTTCTGACCTGCCTCCCATCTTTGCACAATTATGGGCTTTTTCTTTAAGTTTGATAGTATCTTTCACTGTTTTCGTGAACCATGGATGGTGAGTCCCACCTTTGGAACTTTTCTTTCTCGTTGAAATGTATCTATTCTGTGTATTCTGAAATATCCCCTTAAATGTCTGCCACTGCATCTCTATTGACTTATCCCTTAACCTAATTTGCCAGTTCACTTCAGCTAGCTCTGCTTTCATGACCTTATAATTGCCCTTATTAAAATTTAAAATACTAGTCTGGGACCCACTCTCCTCTCCCTCAAACTGAATGTAAAATTCAATCATATTATAATCGCTACTACCTAGGGGCACCTTAACTATGAGGTCATTAATTAATCCTATCTCGTTGCACAATGCCAGGTCTAGTATAGCCTGCTCTCTGGTTGGCTCCAGAATGTATTGTTCCAAGAAATTATCCCCAAAACATTCTATGTATTCCTCATCTAGGCTACCTCTGCCCATCTGAATTTTCCAATCTATATGTAGATTAAAATCCCCCATAATTATCACAGTACCTTTCTGACAAGCTGCCATTATTTCCTCCTTTATATCCCATCCGACAGTGTGGCTAATGTTAGGTGGCCTGTACACCACTCCCACAAGAGACTTCTTGCCTTTATGATTTCTCATTTGTACTCAAACTGCTTCTGCATCCTGATCTCCAGAACTCAGGTCATCCCTCTCTATTACGCTAATACCATCATTAATTAACAGAGCTACCCCGCCACCTTTTCCTAGCTTCCTGTCCTTCCAAAATGCCATGTCATCTCCAATATTCACATCCCAATCTATGTCGCCCTGCAGCCATGTCTCTGTAATGACTATCAGATCGGACTTATTTATTCTATTTGTGCTCCCAGTTCATCTGTTTTGTTTCAAATGCTCCATGCACTCAGATACAGAGCATTTAGTTTTGTCCTTTTATTATTTTTGTCACCTCTAGCCTTATCTGTCGATTTACTCTCAGATTTGTACATTCTGTCCCTTCCTGTCACAGTCTGTTTATCATTTCCCATATTTATACCTTTCTCTCTTGCCTTGTCTCTCCTCCTTGATTCACCATATCTTCCCAAATTTGATCCCTTGCCCCCACTATTCAGTTTAAAACCGTCTCTACTTCCCTCGTTATGTGGCTCGCTAGAACACCGGCACTGGCACGGTTCAGGTGTAGACAGTCCCAACGGTACAGCCACCTCTTTCCCCAGTACTGGTGCCAATGCCCCACGAACCAGAAACCACTACTACCACACCAGTCTTTCAGCCGCACATTACTTTCTCTAATCTTTTTTGTCCTTTGCCAATTTGCACATGGCTCAGGTAATAATCCAGAGATGATTAACTTTGAGGTTCTGCTTCTTAATTTGGTGCCTAGTTCCTCATACTGAGTTTGCAGAACCTCTATCCTTGTCCTGCCTATGTCTTTGGTACCGACATGGACCACGACGACTGGATCCTCCCCCTCCCATTGTATGTTTCGCTCCAGCCCTGAGCAGACGTCCTGAATCCTGGCACCGGCAGGCAACACAGCCGTCTGGACTCTTGCTTTTGCTGCAGAGAACAGAGTCAATCCACCTTATTATACTGTCCCCTACTACCACTACATTCCTTTTTTCTCCCTCTTTGAGCCGCAAACACTTACTGCAGACGTGTTTGCCCTGGATCACACTGGCATCCATTAACTCCCACATGCTGCAGCTGTGACACATCACCTGTCCTGTCATCCTTAACGTGTTTCAATTAACTACTTAAATATTTTATTCAATTATTCATTTTACTGTATATTTTATTAAACGTACCACTAGTTTGTTTACTATTTTAAACGTTAGGACTAAAATGGACCTTAATTACTGAACAGATGTGCATCAAGCGGGTCGGTTCTTCCAAACCAATCAACTACCTGCTTGCCTGTGATGTCACAGCTTACCAGATCCTCACCAAACAGCTCCTTCCACTGCACCGAAGAAAGAACCAAATCCTGTATCCTCACCCCAGCGGCTCTCTGTTTCCCTGCTCTCACTCTCCATTGTGATGTCACTCCTCGATTTTTTTTCCCCTGCTCTGCTCCTCTCTCTTTCGCTCTGTCTCCGAGTCTGTGCTTTTGGCGCATTTCTTCATTTGTTGTTCCGTTGTGCTCCTCTGTGTCTGGTCCAAAACCTGACTCCGGTGGGACTTGAACCCACAACCTTTGAATATCGTCTTAATCATTATTTAGAAGTCCAACACGCTATCCATTGCGCCACAGAGCCTCACACATTTTTGTGAACATCACTAAGGCCTTTGATCTTGTCAGCAGAGACGGCCTCTTGAAACTGCGATGGAACATAGGCTGCCCTCCTGACCACTTGGGCATCATCTCTTCTTTCCACGAGAACATGCACAGTTCCATCAGTTACAATGGAGCAACATCAGACGCTTTCAAGATCAGCAGTGGGGTAAAGCAGGGCTGCGCGCTGGCGCCAACTCTCTTAGGAACAGAGGAACATCGGAGTAAGCTATTCAGCCCGTCGAGCCTGCTCTGTCATTCAATTCGATCATGGCTGATCACCTACCTCAAAGCCCCTTTCCCATGCTATCCCCATATCCCTTGATGTCATGAGTATCAAGATTTCTATCAATTTCTGTCTTGAACATGCTCAATGATTGAGCTGCCACAGCCCTCTGGGGCACAGTATTCCAATGATTCACCACCGTCTGAGTGAAGAAATTCCACCCATCTCAGTTTTAAATGGCCTACTCCTTATTCTGAGACGATGTCCTTTGGTTTTAGACTCACCAACCAGGGCAAACATCCTGTCTACATCCACACTGTCACGCCCTGTAAGAATTTTGTCAGTTTCAATCAGATCACCTCTCATTCTTCGAAACTTTAAGGAATACAGGCCCAGTTTCCTCATCAGACAATCCCACCATCCCAGGGATTAGTCTGGTGACATAAAAACAAGAAATGCTGGAACCACTCAGCAGGTCTGGCAGCATCTGTGAAAAGAGAAGCAGAGTTAATGTTTCAGGTCAGTGACCCATCTTCGGAACTGACATATATTAGAAAAGTCACAGGTTATAAGCAAGTGGGGTGGGGGTGGGGCAAGAGATAACAAAGGAGAAGGTGTAGATTGGACAAGGCCACATAGCTGACCAAAAGGTCATGCAGCAAAGGCAAACAATATGTTAATGGTGTGTTGAAAGACAAAGCATTAGTACAGATTAGGTGTTAACGGACTGAATATTGAACAGCAGCAAGTACAAACCTGAAAAAAAACAGTAGGTAAGCAAACTGAACAAACTGAGATGAAATGAAATAAATGCAAATAAAAGATTAGTCTGTTGACCCTCTGTTTCACCACCTCTATGGCAAGTGTATCCTTCATAAGATGAGGAGACTAAACTGTACACAATACTCCAGTGCGGATTCACCAAGGCTCTATACAATTGCAGCAAGACATCTTTACTCCTGTACTCATGACCCCTCGTGTGGGTACAACATACCATTTGCCTTCCTAATTGATTGCTGCACCTGCACAAGAGCTTTTAGTGTCTCAGGAACAAGGACACCCAGGTCCCTTTGGACATCGACACTTCCCAACCTCTCACCATTTAAGAAATACTCTGTCTTTCTGTTTATTCTACCAAAGTGAATAACTTCACACTTATTCACATTATATTCCATGTTCTTGCCCATTCACTTAGCCTCTCCAGGTCCCCTGGAAGCCTCTCTGCATCCTCCTCACAACTCACACTTCACCGAGCTTTGTGTCATCTGCAAACTTGGAAATATTGCATTTAATCCCCACATCCAAATCATTTATATAGGTTGTTAACAGCTGTGGCTCCAACACTGATCCTTGCAGTACCCCAATAGTAACAGCCTGCCATCCTGAGAAGGACCCGTTATTCCTGCTCTCTGTTTTCGGTCTGTTAACCAATTCTCAATCCATATCAGTATATTATCCCCAAGCCTATGTGCTCTAATTTTGTTTACTCACCTCCTGTGTGGGACCTTACCAAAGGAAAATACAAATACCACACATCCACTGGTTCTCCTTTATCTCTTCTATAGGTAACATCCTCAAAAATCTCAACAGGTTTTTCAAACCTGTTTTCCTTTTCATAATTCTATGTTGACTCTGCCCAATCATGTCATCATTTTCGAACTGTCTAGTTATCACATCCTTTATAATTGGCATATTCTTCTCCATGCTGCTATTGTGCACTTTCAATTACTCAGATATAGGTGTTCACCTGCACATCAGAGCTGACGACAAGCTGTTCAACTTGGCAAGACTGTGCGCCAAGACCAAAGTGGGTAAATTCCTAGTCTGTGAGTTGCTATTTGCTGATGATGCTGTGCTGACATCCCATAATGAAGTTCAGTCACAGCAGCTTGTAGATCGGTTCTCCCTGGCCTGCAAAGAGTTTGGACTGACAATCAGCATCAGGAAGATGAAAGTTACGGGCCAGGACGTAGAGACTCCACTTTCCAACAACATCGACAACCTCACTTTGGAGGTTGTCAACAGCTTCACATACCTTCAATCAACAATCACCAAAAATCTGTCCCTTGATACTGAAATCAGCACCAGGATTGCCAATGCTGCAACTGTCATGTCAAAGTTGAGAAGACAAGTGTGAACCGACAGCAAACTGACCGAAAATACAAAGCTCCACGTGTACAAGGCTTGTGTTCTCAGCACCCTCCTTTATAGTAGAGAAGCATCAACAACTTATACAAGCCAAAAAAAGCGGCTGAACAGCTTCCACCTCCACTGCCTCAGATGGATACTGGGCATCTCCTGGCAGGACAGAGTGCCGAATGCGGAAGTACACCAGCGTGCAGGGATCCGCAGCATGTTTCCACTCTTGAGTCAGTGGTGACTCTGTTGACTGGGCCAAATGGATGACGGTCACATTGCCAAATACATGCTCTCTGGTGAGCTTGCTATCAGCATGAGATCAACAGGTCAGGGGAAAAAAATCAAGTCCTTTGGAGAGGTTTGAGTTAATTAAGGAGAGTGGGCATGGATTTATCAATGGGAGTTCATGCTTGACGAATCTAACTGCATTTGTTGATAAACGATCTGAAAATACTGATGCAGGGAATGCAGTGGATGTTGTTTATATGGATGTTACGAAAGCATTTTATAAAGTACCACATAAAAGGGTGGTTAACAAAATTGGGGTTCATGGATTAGGAGGGTCAGTGTCCATTTGGAGAGTAAATTGTTTTAAAGACTGAAAACAGCGAGTCATATTAAATGGTTCTTGGTCAGACTGGAGGATAGTCGACAGTGGTGTTCCCCAAGGGTCAGTGCCAGAACCATTGCTTTTTTTGCTGAAGGTAAGTGACTTGGATCTTGGAATACAGAGTAGAATCTCAAAATATGCCGATGACACCAAACTTGGAGGAGTGGCAAACAGTGAGGATGATATGAACTGCCTGCAACAGGACAGCGATAGGCTAGCAGAATGGGCAGACAGGTGGCAGATGGAATTTAATAGTGACAAGTGTGAGGTGATGTATTTTGGCATAAGGAATAGGGAGAGGCAATATATACTTAATGGCACAGTTATAAAGAGTGTGCTGGAATAGAGGGACTTGGGGTTCATGTGCATCAATCTTTGAAGGAGGCAAGTCATATTGCGAGAGTGGTTCGCAAAGCATATGGGAGCTTGGGCTTTATAAATAGAGGCATTGAGTACAAAAGCAGGGAAGTTATGCTGAACCATTATAATACTCTGGTTAGGCCCCAATTGGAGTGTTGCTTCCAGTTCTGCTCAGCAGACTTCAGAAAGAATGTGAGAGTCCTTGAGAGGACGCAGAGGCGATTTACCAGAATGGATCCAGGGATGGGGGATTTTAGTTACAAGGTTAGGTTCGAAAAGCTAGGATTATTCTGCCTTTCTCAAAGGAGATTGAGTGGAGAATTGATAGAGGTGTATAACACCTCCAGAGAACAGGCCATCCTGGACTGGGTATTGTGTAATGAGAAAGGATTAGTTAACAAGCTTGTTGTGTGGGGTCCCTTGGGGAAGTGCGCCCATAATATGATAAAATTCTTCATTAAGATGGAGAGTGAGAGAGTTGATTCCGAGACTCGGGTCCTGAATCTAAACAAAGAAAACTGTGAAGGTATGAGGCGTGAGTTGGCTATGATAGATTGGGGAACGTTACTTAAAGGGTTGACAGTGGATAGGCAATGGCTAGCATTTAAAGAGCGCATGGATGAATTACAACAATTGTTCATTCCTGTCTGTGCATAAGTAAAACAGGAAGGGTGGCTCAACTGTGGCTTACAAAAGAAATTAAGGAAAGTATTAGATCCAAGGAGGAGAAATATAAAATGGCCAGAACAAGCAGCAAACCTGAAGATTGTGAGCAGTTTGGAATTTAGCAGAGGAGGACAAAAGGATTGATTAAGAAGGGGGAAATAGAGTATGAGAGTAAGCTAGCAGAGAACATAAAAACTGACTGTAAAAGCTTCTATAGATATGAGTAGAGAAAAAGATGAGTGAAGACAAAAGTGGGCCCTTTACAGTCAGAAACGGGGGAATTTATAATGGGGAACAAAGAAATGGCAGACCAATTAAATACATACTTTGGATCTGTCTTCACAAAGGAGGATACAAATTATCTCCCAGAAATGTTGGGGAACATAGGGTCTAGTGAGAAGGAGGAACTGGATGAAATCAGTATTAGTAGGGAATGTTGGGGAAATTGATGGGATTGAAGGCCGATAAATCCCCAGGGCCTGATAATCTACATCTCAGAGGACTTAAGGAACTGGCCCTTGAAATAGCAGATGCATTTTTGGTCTTTTTTCAAAATTCTATCGACTCTGGAACAGTTCCAATGGATTGGACGGTAGTTAATGTAACTCCACTATTTAAAAAAAGAGGCAGAAAGAAAACAGCGAATTATATACCGGTTAGCCTGACATCAGTCGTGGGGAAAATGCTGGAGTCCATTATAAAAGATGTAATAGCAGAGTGCAATAATAACTCGTCTCCACTCCTAGTATTTCTAAATCCCACACATTCACTATAATGTGAACAATTATTTCCTGTTGTGTCTCTCTCAGATTTGTAAACTTCACTGTATTGGAGTGAGGTGACATCTACTGGCAGGAAGCAAGAACTGCAATCAAACAGCAGAAACTCCACAGTCTGTCAGGGTTAAAGAAACATTGCAAAGTGAGGCAACAGCGAAGTGGTTTGATTGGGTAGATGGAGACATGATTCCACTTGTGGTGGTGTCTGAAGCAAAGGCCAGACATACAAAATTGTCATTAATAAAAGAAATGAGGAATTCATGAAAAATGTAGTAACGTAGTGAATGGTTAGAATGTGGATAGAATAGAAAGTGAGATTGGATGGACAGAAGCAGTCTGAAAGGATGGATGAAACAAAAGGTGAGTGCCCTGAAACGTTAACTGTGTTTCTCACAGCACAGATGCTGCCAGAGCTGCTGAACATTTCCAGCACTTTCTGTTTTTATTTCAGCATTTGCAGGATGTTGCTTTGATCTGAAAAAAATGGATGATTGGCTGGGGGGTTCCAGTGACATTCCACAGCAGCTAACAAAGCCTGACCTGTCAGTGGCACGTTGGTCTAGGGGTATGATTCTTGCTTTGGGAGTATGGTTAATTAACATGCGAGAGATCCCGGGTTAAAGTCCCGGACGAGCCCTGGTCTGCTGGCATTTTTAGATTAAGGTTATCTATTGGTTTCAGCCTTGCAGAAGGTGGAATTGACTTCCATACGGAGCTGGCTTGAGGACCAGACAACTGGATTCAAAGAGCTTGTCGACAAAATTGTAATTAACTAAATGTACAGATAGCCAAGTGGGAATATAAAGTTGTTGCTGGAATTGTGACCTGACTCCAAAAACAACAGGACTGGGTTCTGGACTGGAATGGAATGGAATTCTTCAGTGTTTCTGTTGTTTGGCTTGCATTGACTCATCGATTTTCTTGTTTTTCACTTTGTCGATGCCTTTGAATAATTGTGGATCCTTCTTCAGGGTGTCTTCTTTCACCAGGTAGTTCTGACCTCTGATGATGTTGATTGTAATCAGCTTCAATTCGCTGATAGTTTTGGAAGTGAGCAGATTTCATTTGCTTGAGTCTACAACATGGAACTCAGTCTGACATGTGGACCCATGGGAGGATTTGAATGCCACCCCTGCGTTGGAGTTGCATCCATCCAATAAGAGACCGAGTAGAAGTGACAGTTCTGTCAGTCGAATATGAGACTTTTAATGGCAGGGTTGTGAGTTTGAGTGCCATTCTGTTTTTCCCTTTTGTAAGGCTTCATGAGCAGAGAGTACAGGGAGTGTTTGAAATGAGCAAGTCTCGCTTCGATTCAGGACTCTGACCTCTCAGCAGCATCTCACTATGAAAGATTGAATTTGATCTCATTTCATTCTCAGCTCGGGGTCTGTGCGGCTCAGTGG
Source organism: Heterodontus francisci (assembly GCF_036365525.1). Lineage (NCBI taxonomy): Eukaryota > Metazoa > Chordata > Chondrichthyes > Heterodontiformes > Heterodontidae > Heterodontus > Heterodontus francisci. The sequence continues at coordinate 2,150,777 of NW_027142006.1, forward strand.
CACTTCTGTCTGTCTCCCGCTTCACAATCCATCAGTACTGAGAAAGCAATGGGGATTATTACTCACATGTTGTGTTCTTTAATTTTTTGGAAAACTTGAATGTATGTATATTCTTCCAAAACAAGGACACCAAACGGCTGTTAATGTAGGGCTGAAATAGCTCAGTTGGCAGAGCGTTAGACTGAAGATTTAAAGGTCCCTGGTTCAATCCCGTGTTTCAGCTATTTTGCTTCCTTATGCGTCCCTTGCCTTGGTTCTGATTTTCCGGTTGCACAATTTACTTTGAAATTATTTACCAAGCACCAGTGGATTGAATTTGAGAAACAACACAGAGTCATTTACAGCACAGAAGGTGGTCGTTTGGCCTATCACGTCCATGCTGGCTCTCCCCGGAGCAATCTGGTCAGTTCCACTCACCAGCTCGGTCCCTTTCCTCCTGCAAGTTTCTTTCCTTCAAGTATCCATCAAATTTCCTTTTCAAATCATTGATTGTCTCTGCTTCCACCACACTCGTGGGCCAAGACATTACTACCCACAGCATAAAAAATTCCACCTCATCAAGGATGGGAAATACTTATATCTTCCATATTTGCTTATTCTCTATTTCTATGATAATAGAGCGACAGTCAACATGAAAGGAAACCCAAAAATCTTCGAGCAGCATGAAAATGATAAGTGGGTAGTAAGATGTTGAGTCGGGCCTATTAGGAACAAAAAGGTTAATATAAGCTTCGAGGTGCAGGGCAATGTTAATCTACTTAATGAGTACTTTGCATCAGTGATCACTGAGGAAGTGGAATTTGACAAAATATCAGTCGAAGTGAAGACAGTAGAGTCAATGGAGAGGGTACAAATTGAGAGAGGGAGGTACTAAAAAGGCTGGCTGTCCTTAGGGTAGATAAATCACCTGGTCTGGATGGCTGGCATCCCAGGTTGCGAAAGGAAATGCGGATGCAGATACTGGAAGAGTTTGCCATAATCTTCCAATCTTCCCTGGATACGGGGGAGGTGCCAGGAGTAAACAGTGGCAAATGCGACGCCCTTATTCAAGAAAGGGTGTAAGGACAGTCCGGCTAACTACAGGCTAGTTAGATTAACAGCAGCGGTGGGGAAGGTTTTAGAAAGAATAATCAGGGTAAAAAAATCAACAGTCACTTGGAGAGGTTTGAGTTAATTACGGAGAGTGAGCATGGATTTATAAATGGGAGTTCATGCTTGACTAATCTAACTGCATTTTCTGATGAACTAACAGAGCAGCTGGATGAAGGGAATGCAGTGGATGTTGTTTATATGGATTTTAAGGAAGCGTTTGACAAGGTACCACATAAAAGTGGGGTTTACAAAATTGAGGTTCGTGGTATAGGAGGGTCAGTGTCCAATTGGATAGAAAATTTGTTTAAGGACAGAAAACAGCGAGTCTTATGAAATGATTCTTTGTCAGACTGGAGGATAGTCGACAGTGGTGTTTCCCAAGGGTCAGTGCTGGAACCACTGCTTTTTTTGCTAAAGATAAATGACTTGGATCTTGGAATATTGAGTAGAATCTCAAAATATCCCGATGACAACAAACTTGGAGGAGTGGCAAACAGTGAGGATGATATGAACTGCCTGCAACAGGACAATGATAGGCTAGCAGAATGGGCAGACAGGTGGCAGATGGAATTTAATAGTGACAAGTGTGAGGTGATGTATTTTGGCATAAGGAATAGGGAGAGGCAATATTTACTTAATGGCACAGTTCTGAAGTGTGTGTTGGAATAGAGGGACTTGGGGTTCATGTGCATCAATCTTTGAAGGTGGCAAGACAGGTTAGCAAAGCATATGGGATCTTGGGCTGGAAAAAAAGAGGCATTGAGTACAAAGCAGGGAAGTTATGCTGAACCATTATAAAGCTCTGGTTAGGCCCCAGTTGGCGTGTTGCTTCCAGTTTTGCTTACCACACTTAAGAAAGAATGTGAGCGTCCTTGAGAGGATGCAGAGGAAATTCACCAGAATGGATCCAGGGATGGAGGATTTTAGTTACAAGGTTAGGTTGGAAAAGCTAGGGTTGTTCTACCTGCATCAAAGGAGAGTGAGGGGAGAATTGATAGATGTGTTTTCGGCTATGACAGTTTTAAATAAGTTGGCAAGGAAACATTGTTCCCGTTAACTATTGGTACAAGGACTAGGGGACACAGATTGAAGGTTTTGGACAGGAGATACAGGGGGAATGTGCGCAAGAACTTTCTTACACTGATTGGTGATGATCGGCAACTCGCTGCCCACGGGGGCAGTGGAAATGGAGACAATCGAGGATTACAAAAGGAATTTGAATGGGCACTTGAAGGAAATAATTTTACAGGGCTATGGGGATCGAGCAGACAAGTAATAACTCGTCTCCACTCCTAGTATTTCTAAATCCCACACATTCACTATAATGTGAACAATTCTTTCCTGTTGTGTCTCTCTCAGATTTGTAAACTTCACTGTATTGGAGTGAAGTGACATCTACTGGCAAGAAACAAGAACTGCCGTGATGAGATCAGCCATGATTGTATTGAACATAGAACATAGAACATAGAACATACAGCACAGAACAGGCCCTTCGGCCCACAATGTTGTGCCGATCCTTTGTCCTCTGTCAAGGACAATTTAATCTATACCCCATCATTCTCCTTTATCCATATACCTATCCAAAAGCCTTTTGAAAGTCCCTAAAGTTTCTGACTCAACAACTTCCCCGGGCAAGGCATTCCATGCCTCGACCACTCTCTGGGTAAAGAACCTTCCCCTGACATCCCCCTTATATCTCCCACCCTTCACCTTAAATTTATGACCCCTTGTAACGCTTTGCTCCACCCGGGGAAAAAGTTTCTGACTGTCTACCCTATCTATTCCCCTGATCATCTTATAAACCTCTATCATGTCACCCCTCATCCTTCTCCTTTCTAATGAGAAGAGGCCTAGAATGTTCAGCCTTTCCTCGTAAGACTTATTCTCCATTCCAGGCAACATCCTGGTAAATCTCCTCTGCACCCTCTCCAAGGCTTCCACATCCTTCCTAAAATGAGGCGACCAGAACTGCACACAGTACTCCAAATGAGGCCTTACCAAGGTCCTGTACAGCTGCATCATCACCTCACGGCTCTTAAATTCAATCCCTCTGCTAATGAACGCTAACACCCCATATGCCTTCTTCACAGCCCTATCCACTTGACTTGCAACTTTCAATGATCTATGCACATAGACCCCAAGGTCTCTCTGCTCCTCCACATGCCCAAGAACCCTACCGTTAACCCAGTATTTTGCATTCATGTTTGTCCTTCCAAAATGGACGACCTCACACTTTTCAGGGTTAAACTCCATCTGCCACTTTTCAGCCCAGCACTGCAACCTATCCAAGTCCCTTTGCAGACGACAATAGCCCTCCTCGGTATCCACAACTCCACCAACCTTTGTATCATCTGCAAATTTACTGACCCACCCTTCGACTTCCTCATCCAAGTCGTTAATAAAAATCACAAACAGGAGAGGACCCAGAACTGATCCCTGCGGCACGCCACTGGTAACTGGGCTCCAGGCTGAGTATTTACCATCTAAGACCACTCTCTGCCTTCTATCAGTTAGCCAATTCTTAATCCAACTGGCCACATTCCCCACTATCCCATGCCTCCTGACTTTCTCCATAAGTCTACCATGGGGGACCTTATCAAATGCCTTACTAAAATCCATGTACACCACATCCACTGGTTTACCCTCATCCACTTGCTTGGTCACCTGCTCAAAGAATTCAATCAGGCTTGTGAGGCAAGACCTACCCCTCACAAAACCGTGCTGACTGTCCCGAATCAAGCAGTGTCTTTCCAGATGCTCAGAAATCCTATCCCTCAGCACCTTTTCCATCAACTTGCCTACCACCGAAGTAAGACTAACTGGCCTGTAATTCCCAGGGTTGTTCCTATTCCCTTTCTTGAACAGGGGCACAACATTCGCCACCCTCCAATCACCTGGTACCACCCCCGTCAGCAGAGAAGATGAAAAGATCATTGCCAGCGGCTCTGCAATTTCATCCCTTGCTTCCCATAACATCCTTGGATATACCCCGTCAGGCCCGGGAGACTTGTCTATCTTCAAGTTATTCAAAAACCCCAACACATCTTCCCTCCTAACGAGCACTTCCTCGAGCTTACCAGTCTGCTTCCCACCGTCCTCTTCAGTAATACACCCCTTCTCATTTGTAAATACCGAAGAGAAGTACTCATTCAAAACCTCACTTATCTCTTCCGGCTCAACACACAGTCTCCCGCTATTGTCCTTGACCGGACCTACGGTCCCCCTAGTCATCCTCATATTTCTGACATACGCGTAAAAGGCCTTGGGGTTTTCTTTTATCCTACCCGCCAAGCATTTTTCATGCCCTCTCTTAGCTCTCCTAATCCCTTTCTTCAGATCCTTCCTGGCCATCTTGTATCCCTCCAGAGCTATGCCTGTGCCCTTTTTCCTCAACTTTATATACGCATCCTTCTTCTTCCTAACAAGACTCTCAACCTCTCTTGTCAACCACGGTTCCCTCACATGACCATCCCTTCCCTGTCTGACAGGGACATGCTTATCAATGGCCCCTACTATCTGCTCCTTGAAAAAGTTCCACATTTCGACCGTGCCCTTCCCTGCCAGCATATGCTCCCAACTTATGCTCCTCAGTTCCTGCCTGACAGCATCATATCTACCCTTCCCCCAATTGTAAACCTTGCCCTGTTGCACATACCTATCCCTCTCCATTACCACAGTGAATGCTACAGAATTGTGATCACTATCTCCAAAGTGCTCGCCCACCAACAGCTCTATCACTTGCCCTGGTTCATTACCTAGTACCAAATCCAATATTGCCTCCCCTCTGGTCGGGCAGTCTACATACTGAGTCAGAAAAGCTTCCTGGACATACTGCACAAACACTACCCCATCCAAACTATTCGATCTAAAGAGTTGCCAATCAATATTTGGGAAGTTGAAATCCCCCATAATTACTACCCTGTGACTTCTGCTCCTTTCCAAAATCTGTTTCCCAATCTGCTCTTCCACCTCCCTGCTGCTATTGGGGGGCCTATAGAAAACTCCCATCAAGGTGACTGCTCCTTTCCTGTTCCTGACCTCAACCCACAGTGCCTCAGTCGGCAGATCCTCCTCGAAAATTCTTTCAGCAGTTGTTACACTATTTCTAACTAACAATGCCACCCCCCCACCTCTTTTACCACCATTCCTAATCTTATGAAAACATCTATAACCAGGTACTCTCCAAAAACCATTCCTCCCCCTCACCTATCCACGTTTCAGTGATGGCCACAACATCGTAGTCCCAAGTGCCCATCCACGCCTTCAATTCACTCACCTTATTCCTGATGCTTCTTGCGTTGAAGTATACGCACTTTAACCCTTCTCCGTGCCCATCTGTCCTCTGCGACAGTGCTACCTTCCCCAATACCTCACTACACTCTTTGTCTTTCTGAGTGGACCCACTGGTCCCTGGATTACAAGTCCGGTTCCCATCCCCCTCCCAAACTAGTTTAAACCCTCCCGAACAGTACTAGCAAACCTCCCTCCCAGGATATTGGTGCCCCTCTGGTTCAGATGCAGCCCGTCCTGTTTGAACAGGTCCCATCTTCCCCAGAATGCAGTCCAATTATCCAAGAACTGGAAGCCCTCCCTCCTACACCATTCCTGCAGCCACGTGTTCAGCTGTGCTCTCTCCCTATTCCTAGCCTCACTATCACGTGGCGCCGGCAACAAACCAGAGATAACAACTCTGTCCGTCCGAGCTTTCAGCTTCCAGCCTAACTCCCTAAACTCACTTCTAACATCTGTGCCACCCTTCCTTCCTACGTCGTTGGTGCCAATGTGCACCACGACCTCTGGCTGCTCCCCCTCCCCTTTAAGGATCCTGAAGACGCGATCACAAACATCACGGACCCTGGCACCAGGGAGGCAACAAACCATCCGTGCGTCTCGCCTGCGCCCACAGAACCGCCTGTCCGTACTCCTCACCATCGAGTCCCCGATGACTAGTGCTCTCCCATTCTCCCTCCTTCCCTTCTGAGCCACAGTGCAGGACCCCGTGCCAGAGGCCCGGTCACTGCAGCCTGCCCCCGATAGGCCGTCCCCCCCAACAGTATCTAAAACTGTATACTTGTTGTTGAGGGGAACGACCACAGGAGATCCCTGCACTGACCTCTTCCCACCTCTAACTGTTACCCAGCTGCCTTTGATTTGTGGAGTAACGACCTCCGTGTAGCTTCTATCTATCAACCCCTCAGCTTCCCGAATGATCCTCAGTTCATCCAGCTCCAGCTCCAATTCCCTAACACGGTCTGATAGGAGCTGGAGACGGATGCACTTCCAGCAGGTGAAGTCGGCAGGGCCACCGGAGGTTTCCCTCACCTCGAACATTCTGCAGGAGGAGCAATACACTACACTGGCTGCCATTTCTTTTATTCAATTACCCCTTAGTTAAGTACAACTATAGATATTAACAAAAACAGTAAATAGCTTACCTGCTCAGTCCTTTTTGGTTAGAGCAGGAGGGTAAAAAGGGTCTTATTATTAGGTTAGAGGAGGAGGATGGGTGGGAGACACTACATGTGTAGTGGCTCGGGTTTACTCAGCTCCGCACCTTTAAGGAAAATACCCACCCAGGAGTCCTCGCTGCCGACCAGCTTCCGGTTCCTCCGGCGCCAAAAGAAACTCAAAGACAAGGAAAACAGTAAGTAAAACAGTAAGTACTTACTTTTAAAACACAGCTCCTGATGCCTTCACTCACCCACCGAAGAGTCGCTACCTTCTCCTGCTGCTCCGCCGGGAAATGAGGCCGAGTCCACGGAGCTCCGCACCTTAAAGGAAAATACCCACCCAGGAGTCCTCGCTGCCGACCAGCTTCCGGTTCCTCCGGCGCCAAAAGAAACTCAAAGACAAGGAAAACAGTAAGTAAAACAGTAAGTACTTACTTTTAAAACACAGCTCCTGATGCCTTCACTCACCCACCGAAGAGTCGCTACCTTCTCCTGCTGCTCCGCCGGGAAATGAGGAATTGAATGGCAGAGCAGGCTCGAGTGGCTGACTTGCCGACTCCGGCTCCTCGTTCTTATGTTCATAGAATCATACAGCACAGAAGGAGGCCATTCGGCCGCATTGTGTCTCTGCTGACTCTCTGACAAAAAGATGCAATTAGTCCAACCCCCGGCCTATTTCCCCATAATCCTGGAGAATTTCACTTTGAAATATTTGTCCAATTCCTTTATGAAATTTATAATTGAATCTGTTTCCACCACCCTGTCAGACAATTCATTCCAAATCCGAATCAGTTACTGGGTAAAAAGATCTCTCCTCACCTCTCCTTGACATTTTTGGCCAATTATTTTAAATCTGTGTCCTCTGGTTACTGACCCCCAGGACAGTGGAAACAGTTTCTCCCTCTCTACCCTATGACAATCCTTCATGATTCTGAACACCTCTATTAAATCTTCCCTTAACCTTCTCTACTCTGAAGAGAACAATCCCAGCTTCACCAGCCTGTCCAGAGAACTGACACCCCGCATCTCTGGGATCATTCTAGTAAATCTCCTCTGAACTGTCTCAGAAGCTTTGATGTCCTTTCTAAAGCCTGGTGCCCAGAACTGGACACATTACTCGAGCTGAGATCGAGCCAGCGACGCCCACATCCCACGAACGAATAAAAAAACGCTCCCGAACCAGTCCCCAATTCTTATCCATTTATAGACGCCGTTTCGGGAAGCCTCACCGGGAAAAGCTTCACCACCGCCATCCGCAGGGATACAGATGGGATTGTTCCATCTTATTGTGGCCCTGAGGCCCTGCTCCAGCTGTGTGAGCCCGCAAAGTCTTCTCGCACTTTGTGAATATCCAACTCCGAACCCGCAGCTCTTGCTGCTGACAAAGCTCTCTACCGCGCCTGCGCGCCCCGCTCCTGTCACAGATAGGGCGGATTCTAGGCCGCTGAGCATTCTGGGTATCACACCTGTCATTAATGCTATTCTTTCAGCTGAAAGGTTTTATGACGTACATTTCATGACCTGGAATCGTCGTGAGTGTTTTCTTTTGCACCTGTCAGTGCCTGGGAGGATAGAGTCAGCTTCACTTTGTAGCCATGAGTTTCTGGTGTGAGAAAGTGGTGTTTAACTCAGTATATTTCAGTTTTTGGTCTGTGACTGTGGGTATTATTCAGTACTTGTTTGTTTCTGCTATTGCTCTGTGAGTTTCACCACATATCTTTCAACAACTTGTCTGTGAGCATCAGCTTTTGTCTATATCTATCAGTTTCTGAGAAGTGAGAAAGGGTTTGATTCTATCCCTATCAGTTTCTGTGACATGCATGTGTCTTTAATCTGCACCTCCTCTGAGTGTGTCTTCTTCTCTGTACTTGTAGGTGAGTATGTGTTTTGCTTTGTATCTCTCAGTCTTTGAAGTGTGAGCCTGGGTTTGTACCTAATTTCCTTTGTACCTTGCAGTTGGGATATGAAAGAAAGATTTTTACACGTTACCTGCCAACCGCTGCTACGTGACTGTGGGTTTCACACTGTATCTGTCAATTTCTTGTCTGGTAATGCGAAGTTTACAGTGTACCTGTCAGTTTCTTGTATGTGAGTGTTGATTTCACTCTGAAAAGAATCATAGATCATAGAATAGTTACAGAACAAAAGGAAGCCATTCAGCTCATTGTGCTTGTGTTGCTTCTATGCACGAGCAACTCAGCTCATGCCACAGACTCATGTATTCCATGAAAACATGCAATTTTTCCACTTCAGATAATTATCTTATACCATTTTGAAAGCCATGGTTGAATCAGCCTCCATCACACTCTCAAGCAGTGCATATCAGATCTTAACCACTCGCTGTGCAAAAGAAGTTTTTCCTCATGTTGCCTTTGGTTCTTTTGCCATTCACCTTAAATCGGTGTCCTCTGGTTACAGAGCTTAGAATAATATTCCCCATTTCTTTCTCAGCACTGATGTATTGTGAAGCAGGAGACAGCCAGAAGTCCCACTGAGCCGCACTGACCCCGAGCTGAGAATGAAATGAGATGAAGTTCAATCTTTCACAGCGAGATGCTGCAGAGAGATGAGACCCGAATCAAAGTGAGACTTTCTCATACTTCTGCTGAATTTCATTTCAAACACTCCTTGTACTCTCTGCTAATGAAGCCTTAAAAAAGGGAAAAACAAAATGCCACTCAAACTCACCACCCTGAAATTAAAAGTTTAATGTTTGACTGACTGAACTGTCACTTCTACTCGGTCTCTTATTGGATGGATGCAACTGTATTCTTCAACGCAGGGGTGGCATTCAAATCCTCCCATGGGTCCACATGTCAGACTGAGTTCCATGTTGTAGACTCAAGCAAAGGAAATCTGTTCAGTTCCAAAACTATCAGTGAGTTGAAGCTCATTACGATCATCATCATCAGAGGTCAGAACTACCAGGTGAAAGAAGACAATCTGAAGAAGGATCCACAATTATTCAAAGGCATCGACAAAGTGAAAAACAAGAAAATCGATGAGTCAATGCAAGCCAAACAGCAGAAACACTGAAGAATTCCATTCCATTCCAGTCCAGAACCCAGTCCTGTTGTTTTTGGAGTCAGGTCACAATTACTGCAACAACTTTATATTCCCTCTTGGCTATCTGTACATTTAGTTAATCAAGCTCTTTGTATCCAGCTCTCTGGTCCTCAAGCAGGCTCCATATGGAAATCAATTCCGCCTTCTGCAAGGCTGAAACCAATCAATGACCTTAAACTAAAAATGCCAAAGAAGAAGGGCTTGTCTAGGATTTGAACCCAGGATCTCTCACACATTAATTAATCACTCATCCTAAGCAAGGATCATACCCCTAGATCAACATGCCACTGTTATCAGAACTTCCTTTTAGCTCCTGTGGAATTTCACTGGCAGCCAAAGCCGACCATCCAGTTTTTTTCAGAGCAAAGCAACATCTTGCAAATTCTGAAATAAAAACAGAAAGTGTTGGAAATGTTCAGAAACTCTGGCAGCATCTGTGGAGAGAGAAACAGAGTTCACCTTTCAGGGCGTTTACCTTTTGTTTGAGCCATCCTTTCACACTGCTTCTGTCCACACAATCTCACTTTCTATTTTATCTAGATTCCACCCACTCACTACCTGAATACATTGATCATGAATTCCTCATATCTTTTAATAATGACAATTTTATATTTCTGGCCTTTGCTTTGGTCTCCACCACAAGTGGAATCATGTCTCCATCAACCCAATCAAACCCATTCACTATTTCCTCACATTGCAACGTTTCTTTCACCCTGACAGACTATGGAATTTCTGCTGCTTGATTGCAGTTCTTGCTTTCTGCCAGTAGATGTCACCTCACTCCAGTACAGTGAAGGTGACAAATCTGAGAGCACACAACAAGAAGTAATTGTTCACGTTGTTCATTGTTCAGTGAACAGGTCCCTCTATTCCTGCACACTCTTTAGAACTGTGCCATTAAGTATATATTGCCTCTCCCTATTCCTTCTGCTAAAATGCATCACCTCACACTAGTCACTATTAAAATCCATCTGCACCTGTCTGCCCATTCTGCTGGCCTATCACTGTCTTGTTGCAGGTGGTTCATTTCATCCTCACTGTTTGCCACTTCTCCAAGTTTGGTGTTATCGGCATATTTTGAGATTCTACTCTATATTCCAAGATCCAAGTCATTTATTTGTCGCAAGTAAAAAGCAGTGGTTCCAGCAGTTACCCTTGGGTTACAGCACTGTCGACAACCTTCCAGTCTGAGAATGAATCATTTATTACGACTTGCTGTTTTCTGTCCTTAAGCCAATTTTCTATCCAATTGGACACTGACCCTCCTATTCCATGAACCTCAATGTTGTTAATCACCCTTTTATGTGTCGTTTCTTAAAATCCATATAAACAACATCCACTGCATGCCCTTCATCAACCTTCTCTATTAGTTCATCAAAAAATGCATTTAGATTAGTCAAGCATGAACTCCCATGTCTAAATCCATGCTCACACTCCTTAATTAACTCAAACCTCTACAAGTGACTGTTGATTTTTTCCCTGATTGTTCTTTCTGAAACCTTACCCACCACTGCTGTTAATCTAACTAGCCTGTAGTTACCCGGACTGTCCTTACACCCTTTCTTGAATAAGGGTGTCACATTTGCCACTGTTTAATCCTCTGACACCTCCCCCGTATCCAGGGAAGATTGGAAGATTATAGCAAGCCTTTCTGTTATCTGCATCCACATTTCCTTTCGCAATCTGGGATGAAAGCCATCCGGACCAGGTAATTTATCTTCCTGAAGCATAACCAGCCTTTTCAGTACCTCCCTCTCTCAACTTGTACCCTCTCCATTGCCTCTACACTCTCCACTTCTCCTGATATTTTGTCAAATTCCACTTCCTCAGTGATCATTGATACAAGGTACTTATTAACTAGATTAACATTGCCCTGCAGCTCTAAGTATATATTGCCCTCTTTGTCCCTAATGGGGCCCACTTCACCGCTGACTACCTGCTTATTATTTATATACTGCTCGAAGATTTTTGGGTTCCCTTTCATGTTGACTGCCATTCTATTCTCGTAGAGATAGGGAGTAAGCTAAATATAGAAGATATAAATATTTCCCATCCTTGGGTGAGGTGGAATTTTTTTATGCTGTGAGTGGTAATGTCCTGTCCCATGAGTGTGGTGGAAGTAGAGACAATCAATGATTTGAAAAGGAAATTGGATGGATACCTGAAGCAAAGGAACTTGCAGGAGGAAAGGGATCGAGCAGGTGAGTGGAACTGAGTAGTTGGCTCCGATAATTGCTGCAGTCACTGCGATCCCCCTTAATTTTGTACAAGGTGACAATGTTTGCAGCACGCATGTTTTGAGCCCTTGTTGAGCTCGACTATGGAGGGCTCACTGTCCAGTTCCTCCATGACAGGGAAGTCTGGAATGGCACTGAGAGCGACTTCAATGACAATGTTCTCCGTTATGTAGAGTTCAAGATAATGCTCCACTCACCTTTCCATCTGCTTGTTAGGTTCAGTGATGATCACCCCTCTCTTTGTCTTCAAAAGGTGCTGATTTAGTTACTACTGGGCCCATTGCTTTCTTAATTCCTTCATACATCCCTCTAGCATCCCCGGATTCATCAGCAGAGTTTTAACCAGTATTGATTGGTGCAGTGCCGAGCAGTCTGCAGAGACTTGATTCTGGCAGCTCTGAGAGCATTTAGATGTTGTTTGCTGGGGACTTGTTTGTAGTTCATGAGGGCTCTCCTCTTAGTTACAGTAACTGACACCATTTCAGTCCAATAAGCCTCAAACCAGTCAGCATTCCTCCCATCTCTTTTCCTATACACAGTGAGTGCAGAGTTATAGATGGTGGTGTGCAGATGATTCCACTTTGACACTGCACTGAGGCCTTGAGCATTGTTGTCTGAAAGAGCCTGATCAAGGATGTTGAGGAACTCCTGGGTCCTTTCTGGATCAGTGGTTCGGCAAGTGTTGATCAGAAGACGAGCTTTCAACATGGATGGATGAAGCTTCCTTGGCTGAAGCCTGACCTTGTTACACACCAGGGAGTGATCAGTGTCACAGTCAGCGCTGTGATAGCTGCGAGTGATGAGGACACTGCTGAGGGTGTTATGTCTGGTGAAGATAAGGTCTAGCTGGTGCCAATGGCATGATCTCGGATGTCTCCAGGACACCTTGCAGCACAGCTTGACCTGGAAGTAGCTGTTCATCACACAGAATCCATGGTGACAGCATAGCTCCAGCAATATCTGTCCATTTTCGTTCATCTTGCCAATCCCCTGGTGCCCTATGCACATTGGCAAAGCTGTGTAGTCAGTACCCAAGCTTGTGTTGAAGTCTCCTAGAAGGTACAGTCCCTCAGTGCTGGGAATTCTACTGATGGCAGTGTCAAGTGTCACATAGAATTGATCCTTGACATCTGGGGTGGAGGTGAGTGTCGGGACATAGATGCACATGAGATTAACTGGGCCCACACTTGTTGACAAGTGAAGAGTAAGAAGTCTCTCTGACCCTACTGTGGGTGTTTCACTCATCTGAAGTGGCGTGTATTTTACTGTGAAACCCACTCCATGCTCACGAGTTGCCTCTTGGGCTTTCCCCTGCCAGAAGAAGGTGTAGTGTTTCTCTTTGAGGGATCCACTTTGAACAAGTCTAGTTTCTTGCAGCACAGCAATGTCCACATTGAGCCTTGTGAGTTCCTTGTCGATCACAGCTGTCTTGTGTGTGTCATCAACCTGCAGAAGGTTGTCGGTAAGGCCAGGACACATGGTCCTTACATTCCAGCTTGTGATGCGAAGGACTGGTGTCTTCTTTGTTGAGTTTGTTTTTCTTGGTGCATAGATAATCAATCCGCCTGTTGAGAGATGACTCTCTAAGCTCCAAGCACCCATTGAAGCAAGCAGGTCGTGGCTTCACAGCACCTAACTAACTGGGGGCTGCCCAGCTTGGAGTGAATGGTAGCTATCCAATGAGACACTAAGAGCTCTCCCACTGTCCGAAGTAACCCCTGGCGCTCATACTCTGCACCAATTGAATGAGAGCTTATAATCAGTAACTGTTTCTTCCCGGGTTGTGCTCATGTTTAACCACAAAGCTGGAGTGTCCTCTCTAGGGCACAGGCCTGGGCAAACAGTATGGAGACCCTGAGCATCAGGACCCCCTCTCAGCATTGCTCGTATTGTCCAAAGGAAAGGAAAAACCAGTACTGTTTGTTGCCAGCTCTGCTGTCGGAGTTGCTGGAAAACTGCCTGATAAGTCACAGGTAACCGCCTCCAGGACTCCACTCCGGATTTACTGTCCAGGTTTACTGCCTCAGCCTTCTTATTTATTTATTTAGAGATACAGTACTGAAACAGGTCCTTCCAGCCCACCGGGTCTGTACCGACCATCAACCACCCATTTATACTAATCCTACATTAATCCCATATTCCTACCACATCCCCTCAATTCCCCCACCACCTACCTACATTAGGGGCAATTTACAATGGCCAATTTACCTATCAACCTGCAAGTCTTTGGCTGTGGGAGGAAACCAGAGCACCCGGCAGAAACCCACGCAGTCACAGGGAGAACTTGTAAACTCTGCACAGGCAGTACCCAGAATCGAACGCGGGTCACTAGAGGTGTGAGGCTGCGGTGCTAACCACTGCGCCACTGTGTCTTCTCGAGACACCCCTTGAGAAGTGAGACTTTTTGCCCAGAGATGGGGCTCTGTTTCTTGGCATCAGGATGGAACCACACACCAGTGGGCCTGTATGACATGCACAAGGATATCACACACTGCCCCATCTCTGGTACAGATCAGAGTCAGACACTGAACAGATTGCAACCCACAAGGACATCACAACCTTCCCGCTCTCTGGGACAGGTCAGTGTGATACACCAAACAAACAGCACCCCACAGGGACCTCATAAATGCCACGTCCCTGTGACAGATCAAGGTCAGACACTGCAAATATCGCAACCGCAGGAATGTCACAAATTGCCCCATCCCTCGGACAGCTCGGGGTCTGACATTGAACATATTGCAACAACAAGGTCATTACTGTATAACTCGCTCCATTCTGAAAAACAAGCATTCACCCTACTTTTTACCCTGCAGCCAATTTTGGATCCACACTGCCACTGCCTCTTTAATCCCATCTGCTTGAATTTTGTTAACAAGTCATAGAGAGGTGCAAAACTGAAAAAGGCCATCCGGCCCACTGAGTCTGTGTTGACCAACCACAACCCATTTATAGTAATCCTACAGCAATCCCATATTCCCTACCACGTCCCCACCATTCTCTTACCTACACTAGGAGCAATTTACAACAGCCAATTTACCTGTCAACCTGCAGTCTTTGCTTGTGGGAGGAAACCGGAGCACCCAGCAGAAACACACACAGTCACAGGGAGAACTTGCAAACTCTGCACAGGCAGTACCCAGAACTGAACCTGGGTTGCGAGAGCTGTGAGGTTGCAGTGCCAACCACTGTGCCATTGTGCTGCCCCAAGTCTAGTTTATGGTACCTTTTCAAACACAATTTTGATGTCCAGACACGTACCATCAACCTCACCACCCTCGTCAACTCTCTCTGAAACTTCATCAAAGAAATTAATTCATTAATTATTTCAGACACAATCTTCTGTTAACCAATCTGTACTGGCTGTCGTTTATTAGCCCATGTTCTACCAAGTGACAGTTAATTTCCTCCTGGATAATTGTCTCTAAAAGTTTCCCCACCACCGACATTAGACTAATTGGTATGTAGTTCCTGGGTTTATCTCTCTTTTTAAACAGGGCTGTAATATTCACAATCCTTGCAGACTTATCTTTTAATTCTGGAAAGTCTATTGCAGACAATCACTTTGGGCATGACTTTAACCAATTAAAGCAACAGGATACTTGATTAATAAGTCCAGAACTTTTATTGAGAGTAAAATGGTACTTAATAATTGAAAGTAAAATTATACTTAACAAACTTGGGGAATATAACTTGACAGCTCTGGGGACTGGTCGAGCTTGGTCTCAGAGTGTCACGGTCCTCTTTGTCCAGTCTAGATCCCTCATCAGGTGGAGAACTTGGTCGATGATCTGAGCCTTTACCCCTGAGATCTTCTAGTGTTCCTGCACACTGAAACCTGACAAGATCCCTACTTTTAACCCCTGGATGGCCATCACACCACCATGTAAAATAATAATTGGTCCCAGCTGTTGCTAGGTACATTTAATTAGTTCTTAATAATGTCTTCCACGAACAGCCACCTGTCCTCAGAATCTCAGATATGAGTACAATGGAGTGGTTTCACACTGTCTCCCAATCTGATCTGAAACAAGTTTCCTGTTCATTAAATCAAGACTCTTGAAGGTCACGATGTGGCATACCATGGGTTTTATCAGGGGTCCGAGAAAGGTCCATTGTTTGAATAAATTTAGCTGAAACTGCCCTTTCCCACAAAGACACAGAAACTCACAGTAATTAGATTGAACTAACTTTAAATGAAAACCCATTCTCTCGAAAATGTTTATTGATTCATTAATTATAACTCAATCAAGGTTCATTACTTTTACAATCATCTGTTTCAGGATGGGTAGCTACTCATTAATTATACAGGATTTAAACATTAGTACTGAACACAAAATGGTTCCTTTGGTCATGTGTTAATTATAAAATGGCTTTCGTAATGTTGTTAGTTATGACAATGGATACATTATAAAAATGGTCAAGTTAAACTAAGATCGAACTACCCAAGCTTACCTCCATCCTCCAGTCCTCTGGCATCATTCCCATATTCAAGGAGGATTGAAAGATTGTGGTTCGAGTCTCCTCTATTACCACCCTTACTTCCCTCAGCAACCCAGGATGCAGCCCATCCAGACCGGGTGACTTTTCTACTGTGAGCACTGCTAACCTTGTAATTGTCTCCTCTTTATCTATTTTCATCTCCTCCAAATTCTCCACTTCCTCCTCCTTTACTGTGACATTTGCAGCACCCGTTTGTTTTGTGACAGATGAAATATTAGATTATTAGAATATTACAGCGCAGTACTGGCCCTTCGGCCCTCGATGTTGCGCCGAGCTGTGAAACCATCTGACCTACACTATTCCATTTTCATCCATGTGTCTATCCAATGTCCACTTAAATGCCCTTAAAGTTGGCGAATCTACTACTGCTGCAGGCAGGGCATTCCACGCCCTTACTACTCTCGGAGTAAAGAAACTACCTCTCACATCTGTCCTATATCTATCACCCCTCAACTTGAAGCTATGTCCCCTCGTGTTTGCCATCACCATCCGAGGAAAAAGACGCTCACTATCCACCCTATCTAACCCTCTGATTATCTTATATGTCTCTATTAAGTCACCTCTCCTCCTCCTTCTCTCCAACGAAAACAACCTCAAGTCCCTCAGCCTTTCCTCGTAAGACCTTCCCTCCATACCAGGCAACATCCTAGTAAATCTCCACTGCACCCATTCCATAGCTTCCACATCCTTTCGATAATGCGGTGACCAGAACTGCACGCAATACTCCAGGTGCGGTCACACCAGAGTCTTGTACAGCTGCAGCATGACCTCGTGGCTCCGAAACTCGACCCCCCTACTAATAAAAGCTAACACACCATATGCCTTCTTGACAGCCCTATTAACCTGGTTCGCAACCTTCAGGGATTTATGCACCTGGACACCAAGATCTCTCTGCTCATCTACACTAACAAGAATCTTCCCATTAGCCCAGTACTCTGCATTCCTGTTACTCCTTCCAAAGTGAATCACCTCTCACTTTTCCGCATTAAACTCCATTTGCCATCTCTCAGCCCAGCTCTGCAGCCTATCTATGTCTCTCTGTACCCTACAACATCCTTCGGCACTATCCACAACTCCACCGACCTTAGTGTCATCTGCAAATTTATTAACCCACCCTTCCACACCCTCTTCCAGGTCATTTATAAAAATGACAAACAGCAATGGCCCCAAAACAGATCCTTGCGGTACACCACTAGTAACTAAACTCCAGGATGAACATTTGCCATCAACCACCACCCTCTGTCTTCTTTCAGCTGGCCAATTTCTGATCCAAAGCTCTAAATCACCTTCAACCCCATACTTCCGTATTTTCTGCAATAGCCTACCGTGGGGAACCTTATCAAACGCCTTACTGAAATCCATATACAACACATCCACTGCTTTACCCTCATCCACCTGTTTGGTCACCTTCTCGAAAAACTCAATAAGGTTAGTGAGTCACGACCTACCCGTCACAAAACCGTGCTGACTATCTCTAATGTACTTATTCTTTTCAAGATGATTATAAATCCTGTCTCTGATAACCTTTTCCAACATTTTACCCACAACCGAAGTGAGGCTCACAGGTCTATAATTACCAGGGCTGTCTCTACTCCCCTTCTTGAACAAGGGGACAACATTTGCAATCCTGCAGTCTTCCGGCACTATTCCTGTCGACAATGACGACATAAAGATCAAGGACAAAGGCTCTGCAATCTCCTCCCTGGCTTCCCAGAGATTCCTAGGATAAATCCCATCTGGCCCAGGGGACTTATCTATTTTCACACTTTCCAAAATTGCTAACACCTCCTCCTTGTGAACCTCAATCCCATCTAGCCTCGTAGCCTGAATCTCAGTATTCTCAACAACATTTTCTTTCTCTACTGTAAATACTGACGCAAAATATTCATTTAACACTTCCCCGATCTCCTCTGATTCCACACACAACTTCCCACTACTATCCTTGATTGGCCCAAATCTAACTCTAGTCATTCTTTTATTCCTGATATACCAAAGAAAGCCTTAGGGTTTTCCCTGATCCGATCCACCAATGACTTCTCGTGTCCTCTCCTTGCTCTTCTTAGCTCTCCCTTTAGATCCTTCCTGGCTAGCTTGTAGCTCTCAAGCGCCCTAACTGAGCCTTCACGTCTCATCCTAACATAAGCCTTCTTCTTCCTCTTGACAAGCGCTTCAACTTCTTTAGTAAACCACGGCTCCCTCGCACGACAACTTCCTCCCTGCCTCACAGGTACATACTTATCAAGGACACGCAGTAGCTGCTCCTTGAATAAGCTCCACATTTCGATTGTTCCCATCCCCTGCAGTTTCCTTCCCCATCCTACGCATCCTAAATCTTGCCTAATCGCATCATAATTTCCTTTCCCCCAGTTATAATTCTTGCCCTGCGGTATATACCTGTCCCTGCCCATCGCTAAGGTAAACCTAACCGAATTGTGATCACTGTCACCAAAGTGCTCACCTACATCTAAATCTAACACCTGGCCGGGTTCATTTCCCAGTACCAAATCCAATGTGGCATCGCCCCTGGTTGGCCTGTCTACATACTGTGTCAGAAAACCCTCCTGCACACACTGGACAAAAACTGACCCATCTAAAGTACTCGAACTATAGTATTTCCAGTCGATATTTGGAAAGTTAAAGTCCCCCATAACAACTACCCTGTTACTCTCACCCCTGTCGAGAATCATCTTCGCTATCCTTTCCCCTGCATCTCTGGAACTATTCGGAGGTCTATAAAAGACTCCCAACAGGGTAACCTCACCTCTCCTGTTTCTAACCTCAGCCCATACTACCTCAGTAGACGAGTCCTCAAACGTCCTTTCTGTCGCTGTAAAACTCTCCTTGATTAACAATGCCACACGCCCCCCCCCCCTCTTTTACCATCTTCTCTGTTCTTACTGAAACATCTAAATCCCGGAACCTGCAACATCCATTCCTGTCCCTGCTCTACCCATGTCTCTGAAATGGCCACAACATCAGGATCCCAGGTACCAACCCATGCTGCAAGCTCACCCACCTTATTCCGGATGCTCCTGGCGTTGAAATAGACACACTTTAAACCAGGTTCTTGCTTGCCAGTGCCCTCTTGCTTCCTTGTAACCATATCCCTGACCTCACTACTCTCAACATCCTGCACACTGGCACTACAATTTGGGTTCCCATTCCCCTGCTGAAATCTACTTAATTAGTGCCTCAGCCACACCCTCTGCCTCCACAGGATCTCCTAATTGAACCACCCTTTCATTGACTGTCCATATGTTGGTAAAAGACTTCAGTGTTCCCAGTTATGTGACCTGCTAATCTTTTCTCATACATTCTCTTGCTGATCTCTTTTCCTTTTTCAGCTCTCCTCTGTACTTTCTGTATTCTGCTTGTTTCTCTACTGCATATGAATCCTCTCATGATTTCTCAGTGAATGGTTTTTGAACTATTTTGCAAAAGGATTTAATTTTGTAAATTTCTCCCCAGCTCCCCTCATGGTCAGGCAGAAAGTTTAACTGCTGTGTTTTCAAACAGCAACAGCTTTATTTGAAAAGCCATTGGGACAGGATTCCGGGTTTTAATCCAGTCACAACTCTGGTTCTGACGTCTTGTGGCTCCAGCTGTCACATGACCTGTCAGAGGATGACCTCATAATTGACCCAGTCATGGAGCTGTGGGTTGATGTTTAAATTGTTTCAAAATAATTTTCCAGAAGGACAATCAAAATGAATCCATATATAAAAGGTAGATTTTGTGAATTTGTGCTCCCAGTGGAAATTCCTGCAGAGTCTGCTGGTTTTCATATCCCCAATTCCCCACAGGAAGCTCTGAGCTCGGAGTCTGTATTAATTACATCAACATTATACAGAATCATTTCATGGGAGACCTCAGTGTGAATTGTAGACAGGTGGGTCATTTTTAACTTTCAAAGTGACACAGAAGCAAAATACTGCTGATACTGGAAATCTGAAATAAAAACAAAAAATGCTGGAAATACTCAACAGGTCTGGCAGCATCTGTGGAGAGAGAAACAGAGTTCACGTTTCAGATCTGTGACCTTTCATCAGAACTGAGCTGAAATAGTCTGAGGGACTGCGATTGTGGAATCAATTTCAGGGTCAAAGACATTGCACTTGGTAAGGATAGGAAGATGGAGATTATTAAGTATAGTGCAAAAATATAGATGCTTTTACATTATTTTAATCAAAATTGATTTAAACTTTGTGCTCATGTATCCTATCTTTTGATCACAATGACACTGATAACAATGGAAAAAGCAAGATTTGCATTTCACGACCACAGGAGATTGCAAAGTCTTTTACAGCCAATGAAGGAAGGACTTTTCAAGTGTAGTCACTCAACAGTACAATAGAGTACCCGACAATAAAGATGTATAAGATTCTCACCACACAACTGCCAGACAATGACCATTCCAAACAAGAGAGAATCTAACCATCTCCCTTTGACATTCAATGGCATTACCATCGCTGAATCCCCCACTCTCAACAACCTGGGGGTTACCATTGAGCAGAAACTGAACTGCAGTAGCCAGATAAATATTATGGCTACAAGAGCAGGTCAAGAGACTAGGAATCCTACGGCAAGTAACTCACCTCCTGACTCCCCAAAGCCTGTACATTAGTCAGGGGTATGATGGAATACTCTCCACTTGTCTGGCTGGATGCAGCTCCAACAATACTCAATAAACTCAACAGGACAAAGCAGCCCGCTTGATTGGCACCCCATTTACAACATTCATGCCCTCCATCACTGGCACATAGTGGCAGCAGTGTGTACCATCCACAAGATGCACTGCAGCAATGTGCCAAGGCTCCTGAGACAGCACCTTCCAAACCCGCGACCTTGATCACCTAGAAGGACAAGGGCAGCAGATGCATGGGAACACCACAACCTGCAAGTTCCCCTCCAAGCCACACACCATCCTGAATTGTAACTGTATCACCGTTCCTTCACTGTTGCTGGGTCAAAATCCTGGAACTCTCTTCATAACAGCAGCACATGGACTGCAGTGGTTCAAGAAGGCAGCTCAGCACCACCTTCTCAAGGCAATTAGGGATGGATAATAACTGCTGGCCTAGCCAGTGACACCCACCTCCCATGAATGAATAAAAAAAATGATAATATCCTGTAATCCTCCAAAGTAGAAAATACAGATGGAAATGAAAAATAATAAAACACAGTCAGCATGGATTTCACAAAGAAAGACTTGATTAACCTTATCTTTGAAAAATCAACAGCAAGAGTAATATAGCAGATGTAGAAGAGTTTAAGTTAAGAAAGCCTCATCCATTTATGTGCTTGAACCAACAAATTGTGGGTTAACAAACAAACACACTAACTGACAGAGCTGGGTGTTGTTCTTTCTAAATTACCCTAAAGTAGGGTGTTGATGAGTTGAAGCTTCAGGTTCCTGCAACCAGAATAGCCATTGTCCACTATCAGTTTTACTGTTATAAATAAAGGGTGGAACATTCATCGTGAATCTATAGAAACAGTCTGGTCCTGCACACTGCAGACACATCCACGTCATCACCAACCAGCTCTCCTATAATTGGTGCAGTTATTTGACTTTGCCCCATTCGCTCCATGGAATTACTTTTAAAAGATTTTAAATTACAAGCAGTTTTGTTAATGTTCAGCCTTTGAGAAGAAATCATTCCCTGGCCACAGTGGAGAGAGCATTAAATATAAAACTGTAGATTACCAGGTAACACAGTGAAAGCTGATCAGCTAATCTATAATTACTTACTTTTCTTACTTTTGCTCTTGCTATTCGGTTTTTCATCATTTTCAGTTCCTGACTCCGGATATTATTGTGATTAAATGTGAAAAGATGCACTGTGTCTCAGCCCCGGTATATTGACTCTTTCTCTGTACAGTGCTGTGTACACTCAGATACTGACACTGTCTCTCCCTCACTCCATTTTCCAGCCCTGACATTGCAGAAAGCGCTGCTCAAAGTTACACATTCTGACTGTTTGCAGTTGATTAGTGAGAGATTATTAACGTATCCTTCTGCAGCGCTGCCTCGGTTAATAACAGCAGATAGAAGTCACATTTCAGGTACAGAAACAGACGCATCAATTATTCACTCTTTCCCAGAGTGAGTGAGGCCGGGACAAGCAGCAACATTCCGGCCCCACACTCTGCAATTACCCAGCACCAGCGGAAAGCAGTGAATACAGATTCAATCAGTGGGTTAATGTCCATTACAGGGATGCAAGATTCCACAGCCCAGGACAAACATCCCCATACACCGAGAAAAAGCTCAGGAAAACCCAGGGGAGTTAATATCCCAGTCACTGAGCATTCCAGTAACATTGAACATTTCCTGAACTGAGTGAACCTTTCAAAGTACAGAAGTGAGGACGAGGTCAAAAAGGTCTGAACAGTTGAGGTGACTGAGCGGTTTCAGCTTCTCTGTTCAGGTTGCAGCTTTCACTGGAGGCATGTGTTTAAATCCCACTTCTGACAACTTGATTTTCAGTTACTTTGCAGAGCTTCCTTGAAGGTTTGAGGTAGAGTAAATACTGAGGAACTGTTTCTAACTGCTGAACGGTCAATAACCGAAGGTTACAGATTTAAGGTGACTCACAAAACCAGAAGGAACTTGAGGAAAAATTCCTTTCTGCAACGTGTGGTTAGAATTTCAGTTATGTGGATAGATTGGAGAAGCTGGGGTTGTTCTCCTTGGAGAGGAGATTTGATAGAGGTGTTCACAATCATGAGGGGTCGTGACAGACCCGATAGAGAGAAACTGTTGGTAGAAGGATTGAGACTCAGGTAAAAGCTGTGGCTCAGTTGGTCACACTCACCTCGAAATCACAAGCTTCTGGGTTCAGATTTCACAGCTGACACTCCAGTGCAGCACTGAGGGTGTTGAAGGTGCTGCCTTTCAGGTGTGATGTTAAACCAAGACCTGGTCTGCATGTTTGGGTGAATGTAAAAGATCCCATGCTGCAATTTCAAACAAGTGAAGAGCAATTCTCCCTGGTGTTGTGATCAATATTTGCCCCTCAATCAGATCAGTTGGTCATTATCACATTGCTGTTTGTGAATATCAGCTGCTGCATTTCTGACATTACAACAGTGATTACACTTCAAAAGTATTTCATTGTCTACAAAGTGCTTTGATATATCCAGTGGTCTTGAAAGGTGCTATAGAAATGCAAGTCTTTTCTTTCTTTATCACAACACATTGCTGTGTAAAAAATGGTTCTTCATGTCACCTCTGGTTCTTCTCCAATCACCTGATATCTGTGTCCTCTGCTTACTGACCCTTTTACAACAGGAAACAGTTTCTCCTGATTTAAACTATTGAAAACGTCCATGAAATTGAACAAATGTGTCAAATGTCTTCTGGATTTTCTCTGCTGCAAGGAGAACAACCCCAGCTTCTCCAATCTCTCCACATAATTGAAATCCCTCACCCTGCTACCATTGTGGTAAATCTCTTTTTTATTCTTTCATGGGATGTGGGCACTGCAGACACAATGTGATTCCTGTCAACGCAGCGGCCCGCTGACATCATCGGACTGTGCCAAGCTGTGCATAGGCACAGCTACATCTTGCCAGGATTAAGTGGCACATGTGGAGGATGATGTCATTGCGCAGCGCCAACATCATCGCATATCTGCGCCTGGTCCATCTTCGCACATGTGCGCTAAAGAGTCATCGGGTATCCAGCCCCTCACTCAGCTGGAGGAAGCGGCTGAATAGGAGACTTTGAGGCTGGAGCTCTGCCCCCTCGGCAACTCGCTCCAGGCCTCGACGCTTCCTCCCCTCAGCCGCTCGCTCCACACCTCGATGCTCCCCTGGACAATTGTTCCCCACCAGCGTCATCCAGCTCTATGGCCGCTTGCTCTCTGCCCCCCAACCCCCGCTCCAGCCGCTAGCACTAGGACGTGCCACTTCCCTCCTCCAGGCCACTCACTACTCACTCCTACGTCACACTTTGCAGCCCACCTTGCTTCTTCGGGCGGCACGTGGAGACTCGACAAACGTGGGACAAGTAGCCGAGAGAAGGGAAGCAGCGCAGCCCAGAGCTAGCGGCTGGAGGGGAGGGGGGCGTGGGGAGTGAGCGAACGACTGGAGAATGGGGTGACATGATCGGGAGACAATCGGCCAGGGAATTAGGGGGGGGGAGCAGCGAGGTCTGGAGCGAGCGACTGTGGAGGGTGGAAGCGGCCGGTGCAAAGCAGGGGGAGAAAGCGAGTTGTGCCACTTAGTGGTTGCGTTGTCAGCAAACGCAGCCTTTATTGTCCATCCTTAATTGCCCTTGAGAAGGTGGTGGTGAGCTGCCTTTTTGGAGCAGCTGCAGTCCATGTGTTGTACGTAGACCCACAGTGCTGTTAGGAAGGGAGTTCCAAGATTTTGATCCAGTGACAGTGAAGGAATGGTGATATAGTTCCCAGTCAGGACAGTGTGTAACTTGGAGGGGTGCTTGCAGATGGTGGTGTTCCCATTCATCCAATGTCCTTCCAGGTGCTCGAGATTGGGGGTTTGGAAGGTGCTGTCGAAGGAGGCTTGGTGAGTTGCTGCAGTGCATCTTGCAGATGGTACACACTGCTGCCACTGTTCACTGGTGGTGCAGGAAGTGAATATTTAAAGTAATGGATGGAGTGCTGATCAAGTGATATGCTTTGTCCTGGATGGTGTTGAGTTTCTTTGGTGTTGTTGGAGCTCCACTCATCCAGGCAAGTGGGGAGTATTACATCACACTCCTGACTTGTGCCTTGTAGATGGTGGACAGGAGGTGAGTTACTTGCAGCAGAATTCCCAGCCTCTGACCTGCTCTTGTAGCTACGGTATTTTTATGACTGATCCAATTCAGTTTCTGCTCATTGGTAACCCCCCGGATGTTGATTGTGAAGGATTCAGCAATGGTAATGTCATTGACTGTCAAGGGGAGATGGTTAGATTCACTCTTGTTGGAAATGGTCATTGCCTGGCATTTTTGTGGCGTGCATGTTACTTGCCACTTATCAGTCCAAGCCCAATCTTGCCCAGGTCTCTCTACATGTGGACACGGACTGCTTCAGTATCTGAGGAGTTACTAATGCAACTGAACATTTTGCAATCATCAGTGAACATTTCCACTTCTGACCTTATGATGGAAGGAAGTTTATTGATGAAGCAACTGAAGACGGTTGGGGCCTAGGACACTACCCTGAGGAACTCCTGAGCGATGTCTGGTACTGAGATGATTGGTCACCAACAACCAGCACCATACTCCTTTGCGCAAGGTATGACTCCAACCAGTGGAGATTTTTCTCCTTGATTGCCATTGACTTCAATTTTGCAAGGGCTCCTTGATGCCCTTGGCAAGAGCAGTCACTGTCACCTCACCTCACCTCCTGAATTCAGCTCTTCTGTCCATATTTGGGCCAAGGCCATAATGAGGTCAGGAACTAAGTGGCCCTGGCGGAACCCAAAATGAGCATTGGTGAGTAGGTTATTGCTGTGTAAGTGCTGCTTGATAGCACTGTCAGCGACACCTTCCATCACTTTACTGATGATCAAGAGGAGGCTGATCGGGCAGGAATTGACCGGGTTGGATTTGTCCTGCCTTTTGTGTACAGAACATACCTGGGCAATTTTCCACATTTCTGGGTAGATGCCAGTGTTGTAGCTTGGCGGGCGGTGTGGCTAGTTCTGGAGCACAAGTCTTCAGCACTGCAGCCAGGATGTTGTCAGTATCCAGAGCCTTCAGCCATTTCTTGATATCATGTGGAGTGAAGTGGATTTAGCTGAAGATTGGCACCTGTGATGCTGGGGACCTCAGGAGGAGGCCGAGATGGATCATCTACTTGGCACTTCTGGCTGAAGATGGTTACAAATGATTCAACCTTGTATTTTGCACTGATGTACTGGTCTCCCCTATCATTATGGATGGGGATATTTGTGGAGCCTCGTCCTCCTGTTAATTGTTTAATTATCCACCACCATTCAGGACTGGATGTGGCAGGACTGCAGAGCTTTGATCTGATATGTTGGTTGTGAGATCACTCAGCTTTATCTATTGCATGCTGCTTCCGCTATATGACATGCAAGTAATCCTGTGTTGTAGCTTCACTCATTTTTAGGTCTGCTTGGTGCTGTTCCTGACATGCCCTCCTGCACACTTCATTGAAGCACTATTGCTCCCTTGGCTTGATGGTAATGGTAGAGTGAGGGATATGCCAGGCCATGAGGTAACATATTGTGTTTAAATACAATTCTGCTGCTGCTGATGGCCCACAGTGCCTCATGGATGTCCAGTTTTGAGCTGCCAGATCTGTTCATTTCTTCCCTCAGATATAATTGAAAAAAAATTCTGAAGAAATGCATGAACTAAATAAAAAGGAGAGAGAAATAAATACTGACAAAATGGATGGCAGCATTTGGAAGGTAAAAAGATTTCAGTTTTATTATCGATGAGTGAGAGGAATATATCACACTTTGGGGCTTCTGGAAGTGGATTTACTGATAATCTGGGGAATTGATAGGAAGCTGCTTCATAGTTGGTGGAACAAATTCCCGCCTTTGGGGTGGAGCCAACAGCTGCATCCGCCCAATAACAGACAGAGTAGAAGTACTGTATCAGGCCTTGTTAACTCAGTTGGTACAGCATGAGACTTTTAATCTCAGGGTCTTGGATTTGAGAGCCTTGTTGTGTGGTTGTTCTTCCCTTTTTCAGTCTTTATCAGCAGAGAGTTCAAGGATTGTTTGAAATTAAATTCAACATCACCAGATTTCAACTACTCCCACCCCGCCCCCTCCCAGTGTAATTGACAGAACTCTCAACCTCTGCCTTCCCCCTTCCCCTCCCTCCCAGAACTGCGACAGGGTTCCCCTTGTCCTCATTTTCCACCCCACCTGCCTCCACATCCAAAGGATCATCCTCCACCATTTCCACCACCACCAGCGTGATGCCACCACTAAACGCATCCTCCACTCCCCTGTCAGCATTCCGAAGGGATTGTTCCCTCCGCGACACCCTGGTCCACTCCTCCATTACCCCCAATACCTCGTCCCCTTCCCAAGGCACATTTCCATGCAATCGCAGGAGATATAATACCTGCCCTTTTCCCTCCTCTCTGCTCATTATCTAAAGCCCCAAACACTCCTTTTAGGTGAAGCAGCGATTTACTTGTACTTCTTTCAATTATGTATACTGTATTCACTGCTCACAATGCGGTCTCCTCTAAACTGGGGAGACCAAACGCAGATTAGATGGAACACCTCTGCTCAGGCCGAAAGCATGATCCTGAGCTTCTGGTTGCTTGCCATTTCAACACTCCCCCCTGCTCTCATGTCAACATTTCTGTCTTTGGCCTGTTCCAGTGTTCCAGTGAAAATCAACCCAAGCTCGAGGAGCAGCACCTGACCTTCTGATTCGGCACTCTACAGCCTTGTGGATTGAACATTGTGTTCAATAACATCAGAGCATGACTGGTGTCAGGCAACCACAAGCATTAACACACTCTTTGCATTTGTCCCAGGACAGCTTTGTTATTTAATCTCTCCTGCCCTCTGCCCTATCAAACACCTTCCCCTTTGTTCTCTCCCACATGCCCCTCCCCTTCACTTGTTTAAAACCGAATTCTTTTCTAACCTGTGTCAGTTCTGATGAAAGGTCACAGACCAGAAACATTAACTCTGTTTCTCTCACCACAGATGCTGCCAGAGCTATTGAGTATTTCCAGCACTTTTTGTTTTTATTTCAGATTTCCAGCATCTGCAGTATTTTGCTTTTATTGTGTCAGAAAGTCTTTCCTTGATTCAGGACTCTGACCTCTCTCCAGAATCTCTCTGCTAAAGATTGAACTTTATCTCATTTCACTCACAGCTCAGGGTCAGTGTGGCACAGTGGGACTTCTGGTTGTCTCCCACTTCACAGTCCAAAAGTACTGAGAAAACAATGGGGAATATTACTCACATGTTGTGTTCTGTAACTTTTTACAAACACTTTAATGTATATATTGTCTTCCAAAGCAGTGACAGAATGGTGGCTTTAGTGTGTTGTTGAAATAGCTTTGTTGAGTTCGTGTTGTACTAACAGTTAAACAGTTCTTGGTTCAATCCCAGGTTTTGGCACTTTCAACCTCTCCTGTGTCTTTTTCTTTGGCTCCAATTGTCAAGCTGCATGATTTACTCTGAAATACCTTTAAGGAAAATACCCACCCAGGAGTCCTCGCTGCCGACCAGCTTCCGGTTCCTCCGGCGCCAAAAGAAACTCAAAGACAAGGAAAACAGTAAGTAAAACAGTAAGTACTTACTTTTAAAACACAGCTCCTGATGCCTTCACTCACCCACCGAAGAGTCGCTACCTTCTCCTGCTGCTCCGCCGGGAAATGAGGCCGAGTCCACGGAGCTCCGCACCTTAAAGGAAAATACCCACCCAGGAGTCCTCGCTGCCGACCAGCTTCCGGTTCCTCCGGCGCCAAAAGAAACTCAAAGACAAGGAAAACAGTAAGTAAAACAGTAAGTACTTACTTTTAAAACACAGCTCCTGATGCCTTCACTCACCCACCGAAGAGTCGCTACCTTCTCCTGCTGCTCCGCCGGGAAATGAGGAATTGAATGGCAGAGCAGGCTCGAGTGGCTGACTTGCCGACTCCGGCTCCTCGTTCTTATGTTCATAGAATCATACAGCACAGAAGGAGGCCATTCGGCCGCATTGTGTCTCTGCTGACTCTCTGACAAAAAGATGCAATTAGTCCAACCCCCGGCCTATTTCCCCATAATCCTGGAGAATTTCACTTTGAAATATTTGTCCAATTCCTTTATGAAATTTATAATTGAATCTGTTTCCACCACCCTGTCAGACAATTCATTCCAAATCCGAATCAGTTACTGGGTAAAAAGATCTCTCCTCACCTCTCCTTGACATTTTTGGCCAATTATTTTAAATCTGTGTCCTCTGGTTACTGACCCCCAGGACAGTGGAAACAGTTTCTCCCTCTCTACCCTATGACAATCCTTCATGATTCTGAACACCTCTATTAAATCTTCCCTTAACCTTCTCTACTCTGAAGAGAACAATCCCAGCTTCACCAGCCTGTCCAGAGAACTGACACCCCGCATCTCTGGGATCATTCTAGTAAATCTCCTCTGAACTGTCTCAGAAGCTTTGATGTCCTTTCTAAAGCCTGGTGCCCAGAACTGGACACATTACTCGAGCTGAGATCGAGCCAGCGACGCCCACATCCCACGAACGAATAAAAAAACGCTCCCGAACCAGTCCCCAATTCTTATCCATTTATAGACGCCGTTTCGGGAAGCCTCACCGGGAAAAGCTTCACCACCGCCATCCGCAGGGATACAGATGGGATTGTTCCATCTTATTGTGGCCCTGAGGCCCTGCTCCAGCTGTGTGAGCCCGCAAAGTCTTCTCGCACTTTGTGAATATCCAACTCCGAACCCGCAGCTCTTGCTGCTGACAAAGCTCTCTACCGCGCCTGCGCGCCCCGCTCCTGTCACAGATAGGGCGGATTCTAGGCCGCTGAGCATTCTGGGTATCACACCTGTCATTAATGCTATTCTTTCAGCTGAAAGGTTTTATGACGTACATTTCATGACCTGGAATCGTCGTGAGTGTTTTCTTTTGCACCTGTCAGTGCCTGGGAGGATAGAGTCAGCTTCACTTTGTAGCCATGAGTTTCTGGTGTGAGAAAGTGGTGTTTAACTCAGTATATTTCAGTTTTTGGTCTGTGACTGTGGGTATTATTCAGTACTTGTTTGTTTCTGCTATTGCTCTGTGAGTTTCACCACATATCTTTCAACAACTTGTCTGTGAGCATCAGCTTTTGTCTATATCTATCAGTTTCTGAGAAGTGAGAAAGGGTTTGATTCTATCCCTATCAGTTTCTGTGACATGCATGTGTCTTTAATCTGCACCTCCTCTGAGTGTGTCTTCTTCTCTGTACTTGTAGGTGAGTATGTGTTTTGCTTTGTATCTCTCAGTCTTTGAAGTGTGAGCCTGGGTTTGTACCTAATTTCCTTTGTACCTTGCAGTTGGGATATGAAAGAAAGATTTTTACACGTTACCTGCCAACCGCTGCTACGTGACTGTGGGTTTCACACTGTATCTGTCAATTTCTTGTCTGGTAATGCGAAGTTTACAGTGTACCTGTCAGTTTCTTGTATGTGAGTGTTGATTTCACTCTGAAAAGAATCATAGATCATAGAATAGTTACAGAACAAAAGGAAGCCATTCAGCTCATTGTGCTTGTGTTGCTTCTATGCACGAGCAACTCAGCTCATGCCACAGACTCATGTATTCCATGAAAACATGCAATTTTTCCACTTCAGATAATTATCTTATACCATTTTGAAAGCCATGGTTGAATCAGCCTCCATCACACTCTCAAGCAGTGCATATCAGATCTTAACCACTCGCTGTGCAAAAGAAGTTTTTCCTCATGTTGCCTTTGGTTCTTTTGCCATTCACCTTAAATCGGTGTCCTCTGGTTACAGAGCTTAGAATAATATTCCCCATTTCTTTCTCAGCACTGATGTATTGTGAAGCAGGAGACAGCCAGAAGTCCCACTGAGCCGCACTGACCCCGAGCTGAGAATGAAATGAGATGAAGTTCAATCTTTCACAGCGAGATGCTGCAGAGAGATGAGACCCGAATCAAAGTGAGACTTTCTCATACTTCTGCTGAATTTCATTTCAAACACTCCTTGTACTCTCTGCTAATGAAGCCTTAAAAAAGGGAAAAACAAAATGCCACTCAAACTCACCACCCTGAAATTAAAAGTTTAATGTTTGACTGACTGAACTGTCACTTCTACTCGGTCTCTTATTGGATGGATGCAACTGTATTCTTCAACGCAGGGGTGGCATTCAAATCCTCCCATGGGTCCACATGTCAGACTGAGTTCCATGTTGTAGACTCAAGCAAAGGAAATCTGTTCAGTTCCAAAACTATCAGTGAGTTGAAGCTCATTACGATCATCATCATCAGAGGTCAGAACTACCAGGTGAAAGAAGACAATCTGAAGAAGGATCCACAATTATTCAAAGGCATCGACAAAGTGAAAAACAAGAAAATCGATGAGTCAATGCAAGCCAAACAGCAGAAACACTGAAGAATTCCATTCCATTCCAGTCCAGAACCCAGTCCTGTTGTTTTTGGAGTCAGGTCACAATTACTGCAACAACTTTATATTCCCTCTTGGCTATCTGTACATTTAGTTAATCAAGCTCTTTGTATCCAGCTCTCTGGTCCTCAAGCAGGCTCCATATGGAAATCAATTCCGCCTTCTGCAAGGCTGAAACCAATCAATGACCTTAAACTAAAAATGCCAAAGAAGAAGGGCTTGTCTAGGATTTGAACCCAGGATCTCTCACACATTAATTAATCACTCATCCTAAGCAAGGATCATACCCCTAGATCAACATGCCACTGTTATCAGAACTTCCTTTTAGCTCCTGTGGAATTTCACTGGCAGCCAAAGCCGACCATCCAGTTTTTTTCAGAGCAAAGCAACATCTTGCAAATTCTGAAATAAAAACAGAAAGTGTTGGAAATGTTCAGAAACTCTGGCAGCATCTGTGGAGAGAGAAACAGAGTTCACCTTTCAGGGCGTTTACCTTTTGTTTGAGCCATCCTTTCACACTGCTTCTGTCCACACAATCTCACTTTCTATTTTATCTAGATTCCACCCACTCACTACCTGAATACATTGATCATGAATTCCTCATATCTTTTAATAATGACAATTTTATATTTCTGGCCTTTGCTTTGGTCTCCACCACAAGTGGAATCATGTCTCCATCAACCCAATCAAACCCATTCACTATTTCCTCACATTGCAACGTTTCTTTCACCCTGACAGACTATGGAATTTCTGCTGCTTGATTGCAGTTCTTGCTTTCTGCCAGTAGATGTCACCTCACTCCAGTACAGTGAAGGTGACAAATCTGAGAGCACACAACAAGAAGTAATTGTTCACGTTGTTCATTGTTCAGTGAACAGGTCCCTCTATTCCTGCACACTCTTTAGAACTGTGCCATTAAGTATATATTGCCTCTCCCTATTCCTTCTGCTAAAATGCATCACCTCACACTAGTCACTATTAAAATCCATCTGCACCTGTCTGCCCATTCTGCTGGCCTATCACTGTCTTGTTGCAGGTGGTTCATTTCATCCTCACTGTTTGCCACTTCTCCAAGTTTGGTGTTATCGGCATATTTTGAGATTCTACTCTATATTCCAAGATCCAAGTCATTTATTTGTCGCAAGTAAAAAGCAGTGGTTCCAGCAGTTACCCTTGGGTTACAGCACTGTCGACAACCTTCCAGTCTGAGAATGAATCATTTATTACGACTTGCTGTTTTCTGTCCTTAAGCCAATTTTCTATCCAATTGGACACTGACCCTCCTATTCCATGAACCTCAATGTTGTTAATCACCCTTTTATGTGTCGTTTCTTAAAATCCATATAAACAACATCCACTGCATGCCCTTCATCAACCTTCTCTATTAGTTCATCAAAAAATGCATTTAGATTAGTCAAGCATGAACTCCCATGTCTAAATCCATGCTCACACTCCTTAATTAACTCAAACCTCTACAAGTGACTGTTGATTTTTTCCCTGATTGTTCTTTCTGAAACCTTACCCACCACTGCTGTTAATCTAACTAGCCTGTAGTTACCCGGACTGTCCTTACACCCTTTCTTGAATAAGGGTGTCACATTTGCCACTGTTTAATCCTCTGACACCTCCCCCGTATCCAGGGAAGATTGGAAGATTATAGCAAGCCTTTCTGTTATCTGCATCCACATTTCCTTTCGCAATCTGGGATGAAAGCCATCCGGACCAGGTAATTTATCTTCCTGAAGCATAACCAGCCTTTTCAGTACCTCCCTCTCTCAACTTGTACCCTCTCCATTGCCTCTACACTCTCCACATCTCCTGATATTTTGTCAAATTCCACTTCCTCAGTGATCATTGATACAAGGTACTTATTAACTAGATTAACATTGCCCTGCAGCTCTAAGTATATATTGCCCTCTTTGTCCCTAATGGGGCCCACTTCACCGCTGACTACCTGCTTATTATTTATATACTGCTCGAAGATTTTTGGGTTCCCTTTCATGTTGACTGCCATTCTATTCTCGTAGAGATAGGGAGTAAGCTAAATATAGAAGATATAAATATTTCCCATCCTTGGGTGAGGTGGAATTTTTTTATGCTGTGAGTGGTAATGTCCTGTCCCATGAGTGTGGTGGAAGTAGAGACAATCAATGATTTGAAAAGGAAATTGGATGGATACCTGAAGCAAAGGAACTTGCAGGAGGAAAGGGATCGAGCAGGTGAGTGGAACTGAGTAGTTGGCTCCGATAATTGCTGCAGTCACTGCGATCCCCCTTAATTTTGTACAAGGTGACAATGTTTGCAGCACGCATGTTTTGAGCCCTTGTTGAGCTCGACTATGGAGGGCTCACTGTCCAGTTCCTCCATGACAGGGAAGTCTGGAATGGCACTGAGAGCGACTTCAATGACAATGTTCTCCGTTATGTAGAGTTCAAGATAATGCTCCACTCACCTTTCCATCTGCTTGTTAGGTTCAGTGATGATCACCCCTCTCTTTGTCTTCAAAAGGTGCTGATTTAGTTACTACTGGGCCCATTGCTTTCTTAATTCCTTCATACATCCCTCTAGCATCCCCGGATTCATCAGCAGAGTTTTAACCAGTATTGATTGGTGCAGTGCCGAGCAGTCTGCAGAGACTTGATTCTGGCAGCTCTGAGAGCATTTAGATGTTGTTTGCTGGGGACTTGTTTGTAGTTCATGAGGGCTCTCCTCTTAGTTACAGTAACTGACACCATTTCAGTCCAATAAGCCTCAAACCAGTCAGCATTCCTCCCATCTCTTTTCCTATACACAGTGAGTGCAGAGTTATAGATGGTGGTGTGCAGATGATTCCACTTTGACACTGCACTGAGGCCTTGAGCATTGTTGTCTGAAAGAGCCTGATCAAGGATGTTGAGGAACTCCTGGGTCCTTTCTGGATCAGTGGTTCGGCAAGTGTTGATCAGAAGACGAGCTTTCAACATGGATGGATGAAGCTTCCTTGGCTGAAGCCTGACCTTGTTACACACCAGGGAGTGATCAGTGTCACAGTCAGCGCTGTGATAGCTGCGAGTGATGAGGACACTGCTGAGGGTGTTATGTCTGGTGAAGATAAGGTCTAGCTGGTGCCAATGGCATGATCTCGGATGTCTCCAGGACACCTTGCAGCACAGCTTGACCTGGAAGTAGCTGTTCATCACACAGAATCCATGGTGACAGCATAGCTCCAGCAATATCTGTCCATTTTCGTTCATCTTGCCAATCCCCTGGTGCCCTATGCACATTGGCAAAGCTGTGTAGTCAGTACCCAAGCTTGTGTTGAAGTCTCCTAGAAGGTACAGTCCCTCAGTGCTGGGAATTCTACTGATGGCAGTGTCAAGTGTCACATAGAATTGATCCTTGACATCTGGGGTGGAGGTGAGTGTCGGGACATAGATGCACATGAGATTAACTGGGCCCACACTTGTTGACAAGTGAAGAGTAAGAAGTCTCTCTGACCCTACTGTGGGTGTTTCACTCATCTGAAGTGGCGTGTATTTTACTGTGAAACCCACTCCATGCTCACGAGTTGCCTCTTGGGCTTTCCCCTGCCAGAAGAAGGTGTAGTGTTTCTCTTTGAGGGATCCACTTTGAACAAGTCTAGTTTCTTGCAGCACAGCAATGTCCACATTGAGCCTTGTGAGTTCCTTGTCGATCACAGCTGTCTTGTGTGTGTCATCAACCTGCAGAAGGTTGTCGGTAAGGCCAGGACACATGGTCCTTACATTCCAGCTTGTGATGCGAAGGACTGGTGTCTTCTTTGTTGAGTTTGTTTTTCTTGGTGCATAGATAATCAATCCGCCTGTTGAGAGATGACTCTCTAAGCTCCAAGCACCCATTGAAGCAAGCAGGTCGTGGCTTCACAGCACCTAACTAACTGGGGGCTGCCCAGCTTGGAGTGAATGGTAGCTATCCAATGAGACACTAAGAGCTCTCCCACTGTCCGAAGTAACCCCTGGCGCTCATACTCTGCACCAATTGAATGAGAGCTTATAATCAGTAACTGTTTCTTCCCGGGTTGTGCTCATGTTTAACCACAAAGCTGGAGTGTCCTCTCTAGGGCACAGGCCTGGGCAAACAGTATGGAGACCCTGAGCATCAGGACCCCCTCTCAGCATTGCTCGTATTGTCCAAAGGAAAGGAAAAACCAGTACTGTTTGTTGCCAGCTCTGCTGTCGGAGTTGCTGGAAAACTGCCTGATAAGTCACAGGTAACCGCCTCCAGGACTCCACTCCGGATTTACTGTCCAGGTTTACTGCCTCAGCCTTCTTATTTATTTATTTAGAGATACAGTACTGAAACAGGTCCTTCCAGCCCACCGGGTCTGTACCGACCATCAACCACCCATTTATACTAATCCTACATTAATCCCATATTCCTACCACATCCCCTCAATTCCCCCACCACCTACCTACATTAGGGGCAATTTACAATGGCCAATTTACCTATCAACCTGCAAGTCTTTGGCTGTGGGAGGAAACCAGAGCACCCGGCAGAAACCCACGCAGTCACAGGGAGAACTTGTAAACTCTGCACAGGCAGTACCCAGAATCGAACGCGGGTCACTAGAGGTGTGAGGCTGCGGTGCTAACCACTGCGCCACTGTGTCTTCTCGAGACACCCCTTGAGAAGTGAGACTTTTTGCCCAGAGATGGGGCTCTGTTTCTTGGCATCAGGATGGAACCACACACCAGTGGGCCTGTATGACATGCACAAGGATATCACACACTGCCCCATCTCTGGTACAGATCAGAGTCAGACACTGAACAGATTGCAACCCACAAGGACATCACAACCTTCCCGCTCTCTGGGACAGGTCAGTGTGATACACC
Source organism: Heterodontus francisci (assembly GCF_036365525.1). NCBI lineage: Eukaryota > Metazoa > Chordata > Chondrichthyes > Heterodontiformes > Heterodontidae > Heterodontus > Heterodontus francisci. Next base: position 2,187,065 of record NW_027142006.1, read on the forward strand.
AAACAAACAGCACCCCACAGGGACCTCATAAATGCCACGTCCCTGTGACAGATCAAGGTCAGACACTGCAAATATCGCAACCGCAGGAATGTCACAAATTGCCCCATCCCTCGGACAGCTCGGGGTCTGACATTGAACATATTGCAACAACAAGGTCATTACTGTATAACTCGCTCCATTCTGAAAAACAAGCATTCACCCTACTTTTTACCCTGCAGCCAATTTTGGATCCACACTGCCACTGCCTCTTTAATCCCATCTGCTTGAATTTTGTTAACAAGTCATAGAGAGGTGCAAAACTGAAAAAGGCCATCCGGCCCACTGAGTCTGTGTTGACCAACCACAACCCATTTATAGTAATCCTACAGCAATCCCATATTCCCTACCACGTCCCCACCATTCTCTTACCTACACTAGGAGCAATTTACAACAGCCAATTTACCTGTCAACCTGCAGTCTTTGCTTGTGGGAGGAAACCGGAGCACCCAGCAGAAACACACACAGTCACAGGGAGAACTTGCAAACTCTGCACAGGCAGTACCCAGAACTGAACCTGGGTTGCGAGAGCTGTGAGGTTGCAGTGCCAACCACTGTGCCATTGTGCTGCCCCAAGTCTAGTTTATGGTACCTTTTCAAACACAATTTTGATGTCCAGACACGTACCATCAACCTCACCACCCTCGTCAACTCTCTCTGAAACTTCATCAAAGAAATTAATTCATTAATTATTTCAGACACAATCTTCTGTTAACCAATCTGTACTGGCTGTCGTTTATTAGCCCATGTTCTACCAAGTGACAGTTAATTTCCTCCTGGATAATTGTCTCTAAAAGTTTCCCCACCACCGACATTAGACTAATTGGTATGTAGTTCCTGGGTTTATCTCTCTTTTTAAACAGGGCTGTAATATTCACAATCCTTGCAGACTTATCTTTTAATTCTGGAAAGTCTATTGCAGACAATCACTTTGGGCATGACTTTAACCAATTAAAGCAACAGGATACTTGATTAATAAGTCCAGAACTTTTATTGAGAGTAAAATGGTACTTAATAATTGAAAGTAAAATTATACTTAACAAACTTGGGGAATATAACTTGACAGCTCTGGGGACTGGTCGAGCTTGGTCTCAGAGTGTCACGGTCCTCTTTGTCCAGTCTAGATCCCTCATCAGGTGGAGAACTTGGTCGATGATCTGAGCCTTTACCCCTGAGATCTTCTAGTGTTCCTGCACACTGAAACCTGACAAGATCCCTACTTTTAACCCCTGGATGGCCATCACACCACCATGTAAAATAATAATTGGTCCCAGCTGTTGCTAGGTACATTTAATTAGTTCTTAATAATGTCTTCCACGAACAGCCACCTGTCCTCAGAATCTCAGATATGAGTACAATGGAGTGGTTTCACACTGTCTCCCAATCTGATCTGAAACAAGTTTCCTGTTCATTAAATCAAGACTCTTGAAGGTCACGATGTGGCATACCATGGGTTTTATCAGGGGTCCGAGAAAGGTCCATTGTTTGAATAAATTTAGCTGAAACTGCCCTTTCCCACAAAGACACAGAAACTCACAGTAATTAGATTGAACTAACTTTAAATGAAAACCCATTCTCTCGAAAATGTTTATTGATTCATTAATTATAACTCAATCAAGGTTCATTACTTTTACAATCATCTGTTTCAGGATGGGTAGCTACTCATTAATTATACAGGATTTAAACATTAGTACTGAACACAAAATGGTTCCTTTGGTCATGTGTTAATTATAAAATGGCTTTCGTAATGTTGTTAGTTATGACAATGGATACATTATAAAAATGGTCAAGTTAAACTAAGATCGAACTACCCAAGCTTACCTCCATCCTCCAGTCCTCTGGCATCATTCCCATATTCAAGGAGGATTGAAAGATTGTGGTTCGAGTCTCCTCTATTACCACCCTTACTTCCCTCAGCAACCCAGGATGCAGCCCATCCAGACCGGGTGACTTTTCTACTGTGAGCACTGCTAACCTTGTAATTGTCTCCTCTTTATCTATTTTCATCTCCTCCAAATTCTCCACTTCCTCCTCCTTTACTGTGACATTTGCAGCACCCGTTTGTTTTGTGACAGATGAAATATTAGATTATTAGAATATTACAGCGCAGTACTGGCCCTTCGGCCCTCGATGTTGCGCCGAGCTGTGAAACCATCTGACCTACACTATTCCATTTTCATCCATGTGTCTATCCAATGTCCACTTAAATGCCCTTAAAGTTGGCGAATCTACTACTGCTGCAGGCAGGGCATTCCACGCCCTTACTACTCTCGGAGTAAAGAAACTACCTCTCACATCTGTCCTATATCTATCACCCCTCAACTTGAAGCTATGTCCCCTCGTGTTTGCCATCACCATCCGAGGAAAAAGACGCTCACTATCCACCCTATCTAACCCTCTGATTATCTTATATGTCTCTATTAAGTCACCTCTCCTCCTCCTTCTCTCCAACGAAAACAACCTCAAGTCCCTCAGCCTTTCCTCGTAAGACCTTCCCTCCATACCAGGCAACATCCTAGTAAATCTCCACTGCACCCATTCCATAGCTTCCACATCCTTTCGATAATGCGGTGACCAGAACTGCACGCAATACTCCAGGTGCGGTCACACCAGAGTCTTGTACAGCTGCAGCATGACCTCGTGGCTCCGAAACTCGACCCCCCTACTAATAAAAGCTAACACACCATATGCCTTCTTGACAGCCCTATTAACCTGGTTCGCAACCTTCAGGGATTTATGCACCTGGACACCAAGATCTCTCTGCTCATCTACACTAACAAGAATCTTCCCATTAGCCCAGTACTCTGCATTCCTGTTACTCCTTCCAAAGTGAATCACCTCTCACTTTTCCGCATTAAACTCCATTTGCCATCTCTCAGCCCAGCTCTGCAGCCTATCTATGTCTCTCTGTACCCTACAACATCCTTCGGCACTATCCACAACTCCACCGACCTTAGTGTCATCTGCAAATTTATTAACCCACCCTTCCACACCCTCTTCCAGGTCATTTATAAAAATGACAAACAGCAATGGCCCCAAAACAGATCCTTGCGGTACACCACTAGTAACTAAACTCCAGGATGAACATTTGCCATCAACCACCACCCTCTGTCTTCTTTCAGCTGGCCAATTTCTGATCCAAAGCTCTAAATCACCTTCAACCCCATACTTCCGTATTTTCTGCAATAGCCTACCGTGGGGAACCTTATCAAACGCCTTACTGAAATCCATATACAACACATCCACTGCTTTACCCTCATCCACCTGTTTGGTCACCTTCTCGAAAAACTCAATAAGGTTAGTGAGTCACGACCTACCCGTCACAAAACCGTGCTGACTATCTCTAATGTACTTATTCTTTTCAAGATGATTATAAATCCTGTCTCTGATAACCTTTTCCAACATTTTACCCACAACCGAAGTGAGGCTCACAGGTCTATAATTACCAGGGCTGTCTCTACTCCCCTTCTTGAACAAGGGGACAACATTTGCAATCCTGCAGTCTTCCGGCACTATTCCTGTCGACAATGACGACATAAAGATCAAGGACAAAGGCTCTGCAATCTCCTCCCTGGCTTCCCAGAGATTCCTAGGATAAATCCCATCTGGCCCAGGGGACTTATCTATTTTCACACTTTCCAAAATTGCTAACACCTCCTCCTTGTGAACCTCAATCCCATCTAGCCTCGTAGCCTGAATCTCAGTATTCTCAACAACATTTTCTTTCTCTACTGTAAATACTGACGCAAAATATTCATTTAACACTTCCCCGATCTCCTCTGATTCCACACACAACTTCCCACTACTATCCTTGATTGGCCCAAATCTAACTCTAGTCATTCTTTTATTCCTGATATACCAAAGAAAGCCTTAGGGTTTTCCCTGATCCGATCCACCAATGACTTCTCGTGTCCTCTCCTTGCTCTTCTTAGCTCTCCCTTTAGATCCTTCCTGGCTAGCTTGTAGCTCTCAAGCGCCCTAACTGAGCCTTCACGTCTCATCCTAACATAAGCCTTCTTCTTCCTCTTGACAAGCGCTTCAACTTCTTTAGTAAACCACGGCTCCCTCGCACGACAACTTCCTCCCTGCCTCACAGGTACATACTTATCAAGGACACGCAGTAGCTGCTCCTTGAATAAGCTCCACATTTCGATTGTTCCCATCCCCTGCAGTTTCCTTCCCCATCCTACGCATCCTAAATCTTGCCTAATCGCATCATAATTTCCTTTCCCCCAGTTATAATTCTTGCCCTGCGGTATATACCTGTCCCTGCCCATCGCTAAGGTAAACCTAACCGAATTGTGATCACTGTCACCAAAGTGCTCACCTACATCTAAATCTAACACCTGGCCGGGTTCATTTCCCAGTACCAAATCCAATGTGGCATCGCCCCTGGTTGGCCTGTCTACATACTGTGTCAGAAAACCCTCCTGCACACACTGGACAAAAACTGACCCATCTAAAGTACTCGAACTATAGTATTTCCAGTCGATATTTGGAAAGTTAAAGTCCCCCATAACAACTACCCTGTTACTCTCACCCCTGTCGAGAATCATCTTCGCTATCCTTTCCCCTGCATCTCTGGAACTATTCGGAGGTCTATAAAAGACTCCCAACAGGGTAACCTCACCTCTCCTGTTTCTAACCTCAGCCCATACTACCTCAGTAGACGAGTCCTCAAACGTCCTTTCTGTCGCTGTAAAACTCTCCTTGATTAACAATGCCACACGCCCCCCCCCCCTCTTTTACCATCTTCTCTGTTCTTACTGAAACATCTAAATCCCGGAACCTGCAACATCCATTCCTGTCCCTGCTCTACCCATGTCTCTGAAATGGCCACAACATCAGGATCCCAGGTACCAACCCATGCTGCAAGCTCACCCACCTTATTCCGGATGCTCCTGGCGTTGAAATAGACACACTTTAAACCAGGTTCTTGCTTGCCAGTGCCCTCTTGCTTCCTTGTAACCATATCCCTGACCTCACTACTCTCAACATCCTGCACACTGGCACTACAATTTGGGTTCCCATTCCCCTGCTGAAATCTACTTAATTAGTGCCTCAGCCACACCCTCTGCCTCCACAGGATCTCCTAATTGAACCACCCTTTCATTGACTGTCCATATGTTGGTAAAAGACTTCAGTGTTCCCAGTTATGTGACCTGCTAATCTTTTCTCATACATTCTCTTGCTGATCTCTTTTCCTTTTTCAGCTCTCCTCTGTACTTTCTGTATTCTGCTTGTTTCTCTACTGCATATGAATCCTCTCATGATTTCTCAGTGAATGGTTTTTGAACTATTTTGCAAAAGGATTTAATTTTGTAAATTTCTCCCCAGCTCCCCTCATGGTCAGGCAGAAAGTTTAACTGCTGTGTTTTCAAACAGCAACAGCTTTATTTGAAAAGCCATTGGGACAGGATTCCGGGTTTTAATCCAGTCACAACTCTGGTTCTGACGTCTTGTGGCTCCAGCTGTCACATGACCTGTCAGAGGATGACCTCATAATTGACCCAGTCATGGAGCTGTGGGTTGATGTTTAAATTGTTTCAAAATAATTTTCCAGAAGGACAATCAAAATGAATCCATATATAAAAGGTAGATTTTGTGAATTTGTGCTCCCAGTGGAAATTCCTGCAGAGTCTGCTGGTTTTCATATCCCCAATTCCCCACAGGAAGCTCTGAGCTCGGAGTCTGTATTAATTACATCAACATTATACAGAATCATTTCATGGGAGACCTCAGTGTGAATTGTAGACAGGTGGGTCATTTTTAACTTTCAAAGTGACACAGAAGCAAAATACTGCTGATACTGGAAATCTGAAATAAAAACAAAAAATGCTGGAAATACTCAACAGGTCTGGCAGCATCTGTGGAGAGAGAAACAGAGTTCACGTTTCAGATCTGTGACCTTTCATCAGAACTGAGCTGAAATAGTCTGAGGGACTGCGATTGTGGAATCAATTTCAGGGTCAAAGACATTGCACTTGGTAAGGATAGGAAGATGGAGATTATTAAGTATAGTGCAAAAATATAGATGCTTTTACATTATTTTAATCAAAATTGATTTAAACTTTGTGCTCATGTATCCTATCTTTTGATCACAATGACACTGATAACAATGGAAAAAGCAAGATTTGCATTTCACGACCACAGGAGATTGCAAAGTCTTTTACAGCCAATGAAGGAAGGACTTTTCAAGTGTAGTCACTCAACAGTACAATAGAGTACCCGACAATAAAGATGTATAAGATTCTCACCACACAACTGCCAGACAATGACCATTCCAAACAAGAGAGAATCTAACCATCTCCCTTTGACATTCAATGGCATTACCATCGCTGAATCCCCCACTCTCAACAACCTGGGGGTTACCATTGAGCAGAAACTGAACTGCAGTAGCCAGATAAATATTATGGCTACAAGAGCAGGTCAAGAGACTAGGAATCCTACGGCAAGTAACTCACCTCCTGACTCCCCAAAGCCTGTACATTAGTCAGGGGTATGATGGAATACTCTCCACTTGTCTGGCTGGATGCAGCTCCAACAATACTCAATAAACTCAACAGGACAAAGCAGCCCGCTTGATTGGCACCCCATTTACAACATTCATGCCCTCCATCACTGGCACATAGTGGCAGCAGTGTGTACCATCCACAAGATGCACTGCAGCAATGTGCCAAGGCTCCTGAGACAGCACCTTCCAAACCCGCGACCTTGATCACCTAGAAGGACAAGGGCAGCAGATGCATGGGAACACCACAACCTGCAAGTTCCCCTCCAAGCCACACACCATCCTGAATTGTAACTGTATCACCGTTCCTTCACTGTTGCTGGGTCAAAATCCTGGAACTCTCTTCATAACAGCAGCACATGGACTGCAGTGGTTCAAGAAGGCAGCTCAGCACCACCTTCTCAAGGCAATTAGGGATGGATAATAACTGCTGGCCTAGCCAGTGACACCCACCTCCCATGAATGAATAAAAAAAATGATAATATCCTGTAATCCTCCAAAGTAGAAAATACAGATGGAAATGAAAAATAATAAAACACAGTCAGCATGGATTTCACAAAGAAAGACTTGATTAACCTTATCTTTGAAAAATCAACAGCAAGAGTAATATAGCAGATGTAGAAGAGTTTAAGTTAAGAAAGCCTCATCCATTTATGTGCTTGAACCAACAAATTGTGGGTTAACAAACAAACACACTAACTGACAGAGCTGGGTGTTGTTCTTTCTAAATTACCCTAAAGTAGGGTGTTGATGAGTTGAAGCTTCAGGTTCCTGCAACCAGAATAGCCATTGTCCACTATCAGTTTTACTGTTATAAATAAAGGGTGGAACATTCATCGTGAATCTATAGAAACAGTCTGGTCCTGCACACTGCAGACACATCCACGTCATCACCAACCAGCTCTCCTATAATTGGTGCAGTTATTTGACTTTGCCCCATTCGCTCCATGGAATTACTTTTAAAAGATTTTAAATTACAAGCAGTTTTGTTAATGTTCAGCCTTTGAGAAGAAATCATTCCCTGGCCACAGTGGAGAGAGCATTAAATATAAAACTGTAGATTACCAGGTAACACAGTGAAAGCTGATCAGCTAATCTATAATTACTTACTTTTCTTACTTTTGCTCTTGCTATTCGGTTTTTCATCATTTTCAGTTCCTGACTCCGGATATTATTGTGATTAAATGTGAAAAGATGCACTGTGTCTCAGCCCCGGTATATTGACTCTTTCTCTGTACAGTGCTGTGTACACTCAGATACTGACACTGTCTCTCCCTCACTCCATTTTCCAGCCCTGACATTGCAGAAAGCGCTGCTCAAAGTTACACATTCTGACTGTTTGCAGTTGATTAGTGAGAGATTATTAACGTATCCTTCTGCAGCGCTGCCTCGGTTAATAACAGCAGATAGAAGTCACATTTCAGGTACAGAAACAGACGCATCAATTATTCACTCTTTCCCAGAGTGAGTGAGGCCGGGACAAGCAGCAACATTCCGGCCCCACACTCTGCAATTACCCAGCACCAGCGGAAAGCAGTGAATACAGATTCAATCAGTGGGTTAATGTCCATTACAGGGATGCAAGATTCCACAGCCCAGGACAAACATCCCCATACACCGAGAAAAAGCTCAGGAAAACCCAGGGGAGTTAATATCCCAGTCACTGAGCATTCCAGTAACATTGAACATTTCCTGAACTGAGTGAACCTTTCAAAGTACAGAAGTGAGGACGAGGTCAAAAAGGTCTGAACAGTTGAGGTGACTGAGCGGTTTCAGCTTCTCTGTTCAGGTTGCAGCTTTCACTGGAGGCATGTGTTTAAATCCCACTTCTGACAACTTGATTTTCAGTTACTTTGCAGAGCTTCCTTGAAGGTTTGAGGTAGAGTAAATACTGAGGAACTGTTTCTAACTGCTGAACGGTCAATAACCGAAGGTTACAGATTTAAGGTGACTCACAAAACCAGAAGGAACTTGAGGAAAAATTCCTTTCTGCAACGTGTGGTTAGAATTTCAGTTATGTGGATAGATTGGAGAAGCTGGGGTTGTTCTCCTTGGAGAGGAGATTTGATAGAGGTGTTCACAATCATGAGGGGTCGTGACAGACCCGATAGAGAGAAACTGTTGGTAGAAGGATTGAGACTCAGGTAAAAGCTGTGGCTCAGTTGGTCACACTCACCTCGAAATCACAAGCTTCTGGGTTCAGATTTCACAGCTGACACTCCAGTGCAGCACTGAGGGTGTTGAAGGTGCTGCCTTTCAGGTGTGATGTTAAACCAAGACCTGGTCTGCATGTTTGGGTGAATGTAAAAGATCCCATGCTGCAATTTCAAACAAGTGAAGAGCAATTCTCCCTGGTGTTGTGATCAATATTTGCCCCTCAATCAGATCAGTTGGTCATTATCACATTGCTGTTTGTGAATATCAGCTGCTGCATTTCTGACATTACAACAGTGATTACACTTCAAAAGTATTTCATTGTCTACAAAGTGCTTTGATATATCCAGTGGTCTTGAAAGGTGCTATAGAAATGCAAGTCTTTTCTTTCTTTATCACAACACATTGCTGTGTAAAAAATGGTTCTTCATGTCACCTCTGGTTCTTCTCCAATCACCTGATATCTGTGTCCTCTGCTTACTGACCCTTTTACAACAGGAAACAGTTTCTCCTGATTTAAACTATTGAAAACGTCCATGAAATTGAACAAATGTGTCAAATGTCTTCTGGATTTTCTCTGCTGCAAGGAGAACAACCCCAGCTTCTCCAATCTCTCCACATAATTGAAATCCCTCACCCTGCTACCATTGTGGTAAATCTCTTTTTTATTCTTTCATGGGATGTGGGCACTGCAGACACAATGTGATTCCTGTCAACGCAGCGGCCCGCTGACATCATCGGACTGTGCCAAGCTGTGCATAGGCACAGCTACATCTTGCCAGGATTAAGTGGCACATGTGGAGGATGATGTCATTGCGCAGCGCCAACATCATCGCATATCTGCGCCTGGTCCATCTTCGCACATGTGCGCTAAAGAGTCATCGGGTATCCAGCCCCTCACTCAGCTGGAGGAAGCGGCTGAATAGGAGACTTTGAGGCTGGAGCTCTGCCCCCTCGGCAACTCGCTCCAGGCCTCGACGCTTCCTCCCCTCAGCCGCTCGCTCCACACCTCGATGCTCCCCTGGACAATTGTTCCCCACCAGCGTCATCCAGCTCTATGGCCGCTTGCTCTCTGCCCCCCAACCCCCGCTCCAGCCGCTAGCACTAGGACGTGCCACTTCCCTCCTCCAGGCCACTCACTACTCACTCCTACGTCACACTTTGCAGCCCACCTTGCTTCTTCGGGCGGCACGTGGAGACTCGACAAACGTGGGACAAGTAGCCGAGAGAAGGGAAGCAGCGCAGCCCAGAGCTAGCGGCTGGAGGGGAGGGGGGCGTGGGGAGTGAGCGAACGACTGGAGAATGGGGTGACATGATCGGGAGACAATCGGCCAGGGAATTAGGGGGGGGGAGCAGCGAGGTCTGGAGCGAGCGACTGTGGAGGGTGGAAGCGGCCGGTGCAAAGCAGGGGGAGAAAGCGAGTTGTGCCACTTAGTGGTTGCGTTGTCAGCAAACGCAGCCTTTATTGTCCATCCTTAATTGCCCTTGAGAAGGTGGTGGTGAGCTGCCTTTTTGGAGCAGCTGCAGTCCATGTGTTGTACGTAGACCCACAGTGCTGTTAGGAAGGGAGTTCCAAGATTTTGATCCAGTGACAGTGAAGGAATGGTGATATAGTTCCCAGTCAGGACAGTGTGTAACTTGGAGGGGTGCTTGCAGATGGTGGTGTTCCCATTCATCCAATGTCCTTCCAGGTGCTCGAGATTGGGGGTTTGGAAGGTGCTGTCGAAGGAGGCTTGGTGAGTTGCTGCAGTGCATCTTGCAGATGGTACACACTGCTGCCACTGTTCACTGGTGGTGCAGGAAGTGAATATTTAAAGTAATGGATGGAGTGCTGATCAAGTGATATGCTTTGTCCTGGATGGTGTTGAGTTTCTTTGGTGTTGTTGGAGCTCCACTCATCCAGGCAAGTGGGGAGTATTACATCACACTCCTGACTTGTGCCTTGTAGATGGTGGACAGGAGGTGAGTTACTTGCAGCAGAATTCCCAGCCTCTGACCTGCTCTTGTAGCTACGGTATTTTTATGACTGATCCAATTCAGTTTCTGCTCATTGGTAACCCCCCGGATGTTGATTGTGAAGGATTCAGCAATGGTAATGTCATTGACTGTCAAGGGGAGATGGTTAGATTCACTCTTGTTGGAAATGGTCATTGCCTGGCATTTTTGTGGCGTGCATGTTACTTGCCACTTATCAGTCCAAGCCCAATCTTGCCCAGGTCTCTCTACATGTGGACACGGACTGCTTCAGTATCTGAGGAGTTACTAATGCAACTGAACATTTTGCAATCATCAGTGAACATTTCCACTTCTGACCTTATGATGGAAGGAAGTTTATTGATGAAGCAACTGAAGACGGTTGGGGCCTAGGACACTACCCTGAGGAACTCCTGAGCGATGTCTGGTACTGAGATGATTGGTCACCAACAACCAGCACCATACTCCTTTGCGCAAGGTATGACTCCAACCAGTGGAGATTTTTCTCCTTGATTGCCATTGACTTCAATTTTGCAAGGGCTCCTTGATGCCCTTGGCAAGAGCAGTCACTGTCACCTCACCTCACCTCCTGAATTCAGCTCTTCTGTCCATATTTGGGCCAAGGCCATAATGAGGTCAGGAACTAAGTGGCCCTGGCGGAACCCAAAATGAGCATTGGTGAGTAGGTTATTGCTGTGTAAGTGCTGCTTGATAGCACTGTCAGCGACACCTTCCATCACTTTACTGATGATCAAGAGGAGGCTGATCGGGCAGGAATTGACCGGGTTGGATTTGTCCTGCCTTTTGTGTACAGAACATACCTGGGCAATTTTCCACATTTCTGGGTAGATGCCAGTGTTGTAGCTTGGCGGGCGGTGTGGCTAGTTCTGGAGCACAAGTCTTCAGCACTGCAGCCAGGATGTTGTCAGTATCCAGAGCCTTCAGCCATTTCTTGATATCATGTGGAGTGAAGTGGATTTAGCTGAAGATTGGCACCTGTGATGCTGGGGACCTCAGGAGGAGGCCGAGATGGATCATCTACTTGGCACTTCTGGCTGAAGATGGTTACAAATGATTCAACCTTGTATTTTGCACTGATGTACTGGTCTCCCCTATCATTATGGATGGGGATATTTGTGGAGCCTCGTCCTCCTGTTAATTGTTTAATTATCCACCACCATTCAGGACTGGATGTGGCAGGACTGCAGAGCTTTGATCTGATATGTTGGTTGTGAGATCACTCAGCTTTATCTATTGCATGCTGCTTCCGCTATATGACATGCAAGTAATCCTGTGTTGTAGCTTCACTCATTTTTAGGTCTGCTTGGTGCTGTTCCTGACATGCCCTCCTGCACACTTCATTGAAGCACTATTGCTCCCTTGGCTTGATGGTAATGGTAGAGTGAGGGATATGCCAGGCCATGAGGTAACATATTGTGTTTAAATACAATTCTGCTGCTGCTGATGGCCCACAGTGCCTCATGGATGTCCAGTTTTGAGCTGCCAGATCTGTTCATTTCTTCCCTCAGATATAATTGAAAAAAAATTCTGAAGAAATGCATGAACTAAATAAAAAGGAGAGAGAAATAAATACTGACAAAATGGATGGCAGCATTTGGAAGGTAAAAAGATTTCAGTTTTATTATCGATGAGTGAGAGGAATATATCACACTTTGGGGCTTCTGGAAGTGGATTTACTGATAATCTGGGGAATTGATAGGAAGCTGCTTCATAGTTGGTGGAACAAATTCCCGCCTTTGGGGTGGAGCCAACAGCTGCATCCGCCCAATAACAGACAGAGTAGAAGTACTGTATCAGGCCTTGTTAACTCAGTTGGTACAGCATGAGACTTTTAATCTCAGGGTCTTGGATTTGAGAGCCTTGTTGTGTGGTTGTTCTTCCCTTTTTCAGTCTTTATCAGCAGAGAGTTCAAGGATTGTTTGAAATTAAATTCAACATCACCAGATTTCAACTACTCCCACCCCGCCCCCTCCCAGTGTAATTGACAGAACTCTCAACCTCTGCCTTCCCCCTTCCCCTCCCTCCCAGAACTGCGACAGGGTTCCCCTTGTCCTCATTTTCCACCCCACCTGCCTCCACATCCAAAGGATCATCCTCCACCATTTCCACCACCACCAGCGTGATGCCACCACTAAACGCATCCTCCACTCCCCTGTCAGCATTCCGAAGGGATTGTTCCCTCCGCGACACCCTGGTCCACTCCTCCATTACCCCCAATACCTCGTCCCCTTCCCAAGGCACATTTCCATGCAATCGCAGGAGATATAATACCTGCCCTTTTCCCTCCTCTCTGCTCATTATCTAAAGCCCCAAACACTCCTTTTAGGTGAAGCAGCGATTTACTTGTACTTCTTTCAATTATGTATACTGTATTCACTGCTCACAATGCGGTCTCCTCTAAACTGGGGAGACCAAACGCAGATTAGATGGAACACCTCTGCTCAGGCCGAAAGCATGATCCTGAGCTTCTGGTTGCTTGCCATTTCAACACTCCCCCCTGCTCTCATGTCAACATTTCTGTCTTTGGCCTGTTCCAGTGTTCCAGTGAAAATCAACCCAAGCTCGAGGAGCAGCACCTGACCTTCTGATTCGGCACTCTACAGCCTTGTGGATTGAACATTGTGTTCAATAACATCAGAGCATGACTGGTGTCAGGCAACCACAAGCATTAACACACTCTTTGCATTTGTCCCAGGACAGCTTTGTTATTTAATCTCTCCTGCCCTCTGCCCTATCAAACACCTTCCCCTTTGTTCTCTCCCACATGCCCCTCCCCTTCACTTGTTTAAAACCGAATTCTTTTCTAACCTGTGTCAGTTCTGATGAAAGGTCACAGACCAGAAACATTAACTCTGTTTCTCTCACCACAGATGCTGCCAGAGCTATTGAGTATTTCCAGCACTTTTTGTTTTTATTTCAGATTTCCAGCATCTGCAGTATTTTGCTTTTATTGTGTCAGAAAGTCTTTCCTTGATTCAGGACTCTGACCTCTCTCCAGAATCTCTCTGCTAAAGATTGAACTTTATCTCATTTCACTCACAGCTCAGGGTCAGTGTGGCACAGTGGGACTTCTGGTTGTCTCCCACTTCACAGTCCAAAAGTACTGAGAAAACAATGGGGAATATTACTCACATGTTGTGTTCTGTAACTTTTTACAAACACTTTAATGTATATATTGTCTTCCAAAGCAGTGACAGAATGGTGGCTTTAGTGTGTTGTTGAAATAGCTTTGTTGAGTTCGTGTTGTACTAACAGTTAAACAGTTCTTGGTTCAATCCCAGGTTTTGGCACTTTCAACCTCTCCTGTGTCTTTTTCTTTGGCTCCAATTGTCAAGCTGCATGATTTACTCTGAAATTAGCACCAGAGAACCAAGGCACCAGCGAGCACGAGGAGCTGAAATTAGCACAGATCAAATCCACTTAATATTTCTGACTGAAGATGGTTGCAAATGCTTCAGCTTCATCTTTTGCACTGACGTGCTCAGCACCACCATCATTGAGGATGTGAATGTTTTTGGAGCCTCCTCATCTTGTTAGTTATTTGATTATCCACCACCATTCACGACTGGATGTGGCAGGACTGTGGAGCTGTGATCTGATCCTGAGGGAGATATCCGTGCGTGGAGTGGCGGGATGTATGGAGAGTGATCCTGAAGAGGGTGTCCGAGCCTGGAGTGGAAGCTTTCTGTGGAGGTACAGGAGTAGGCCATTCAGCCCCACTGTTTTATAAAGGTTGAGCATAACTTATTTGCTTTTACTCTTTGCCTCTATTAATAAAGCCAAGTGTCCTGTTTGCTCTTAGCAACCTTTTCAAACCTTGATCAAAAATGATTGGTGCACATTGTCTCATTCTTCCTCCCAAACTGTATCACTTCACAATTCTCTGTGTAAAATGTTATCTGTTGTGTGAAAGCCCATTTTACCAGTGTGTTTAAGTTCCTCTGAAGTGTGTTACTGTCACTGGCATAGGACGAAATTCACGAGCATTCTTTGATGCTATCTCCGTGGAAAGAGCAATCTTACACACTAGCTCAAATTGGGATTTTGTGTGTTTGGTATCTTTCCTCATCCACCAATATAAGCACAAATCTGTCTCATAATGTACGGTCTAAGAATGTGCCAATGTTGCAATGTGGTGATAAATTCTTCAGTGTCACAATGTACTCACCAACTGTTTCACTACTTTTCTGATTTCTGGATCCAAGTTTGTAGCTTTCCGCGATCTCTAGTGGCTTAGGGTTGAGCCTCACTTCAACGAAGAAACGGAAAGTTATGATTTAAAGATTACACTGTCGATCATTCACATCTCTGTCTTCTCCTGAACTTCGAGTTCAAATTTGTTTGTGACGTTGAGTCACACGTTAAGACAGCACAGTCTTTGTCTTTGTGAAGGAATTGATTTGGGAATGGCTGTTTGAAACTGTCCCTTCTTGCACAGAAATTCAGTGCAAATACTTGATCACTCACAATTTCCTTGAGAGAAATTTGTTCACAATCGCATTCGACACGGAAACTGCCTCAGCATTAATCTCACTGAAGCAGAATGTGACCGTGTTGTATGTTTCAGAATGTTGGTGCCGTTATTTGTCGCTTTTAACCGAGACCGGGACACAGGGAAAGGTTCATCCGAGTTTGGAATATATTATCATTCAGGAGGAAGAAAAATCAACAGGAACCAAATGAGAAAACCCAGTCTCCAGATTTGAGAATCTGGAGATCCGCTTTGGGAAAGTGAATCAGAGCAGAATGAAGGGTGAACAGTCCAACTGCCCAGAAGAGATGAAAACACGGCTCAGTCAACACGTTCCCCTGGTTTATGATGCTGGAACATTCCTCACACAGAAATGATTCAACCCAATGACAAACATTCTTACAGCTGATAATTTATGCTACTGATTTAAGGACTGTCTCATGTGGTTACCGAGTGACGACGAGAAGATATTAAACTTTGTTCTATTCAATCTAGCTGTGATGAAGTTTGAATTTTTCTACCGTTTATAAACAGTATTTGAAGGGTCTCGGTAACAATGTTCAGTATTGATGAGAGTGGGGTCTGGGTGAGAAGCTGCTGAGTGTGACAGGGTCAGGACTGGATGCAGGAAGTTCTCTGACAGTCTCCCTCTATCTCTCTAATGGGTTTGAGTTGATTTACGACTGGTAGCTTTTATTTTACTTTTCTTATTTAGAGATACAGCACTGAAACAGGCCCTTCGGCCCACCGAGTCTGTGCCAACCAGCAACCACCCATTTATACTAATCCTACATTAATCCCATATTCTCTACCACATCCCCACCATTCTCCTACCACGGACCTACACAAGGGACAATTTCCAATGGCCAATTTATCTATCAACCTGCAAGTCTTTTGGAGGTGAAAAGAAACCAGAGCACCCGGCGGAAACCCACACAGACACAGGGATAACTTGCAAACTCCACACAGGCAGTACCCATAACTGAATCCTGGTCGCTGGAGCTGTGAGGCTGCGGTGCTAACCATTGCGCCACTGTGCTGCTGTTGGTGTTTTGATAAATGAAGGAAGTTCCCTCCACCCATTTCTTTTGGACAGACAGTGTGGTATAAGGATGTAAAGGGTTAATGCTGAAGATAGTGGGATCAACCCCTCCCACTGTCAGAGTGATGATGGAACAGTCACATGAGATGAAGTTTGGGAGAAGAGAGAGCAGCACCAAGGATATTGTGTAAATTAGAAAAGAGTTCTTAGTTCTTTCAGCACGAACTGTGTCGAGAAAATATCGAGAAACTCACAATTTTATTATTCAGGAGTAGGAACAGAGATATTAATTCCAAGTGACAGTTCTGGGACCAATTAACAAAAAAAGTAGAGAACAATATTGCTCACTGATTGAAATCCCCCAGTGAGGAGACAGTTAAACAGGTGATCTGTTGGGGCATCCTTCGATCCAAGGTTTCAGCAACATTTAATCTCCATTTTTGGTGAAATTCTCTGTTATTTGCAATTTTTTTTATCAGCTTTCATGGGCGAGTGAAAAAACTGAAAAAATTGAACAGTTCCATCCTTTCTTTTCTTCCTTCTTCTCTTCTTTCCATCAGTTTCTCTTTTCTGTCCCAGATCAATATAATGATGAGAATCCCAATTTAATCTGCTGTTTCTGGTGTTTTATCCATTCCAATCAAAATTTCAACATTCCAATCAAATCTATTTGTTATTCCACAGTGTCTCTCCATGTGTTTTCTTCTGTTGTATTCTCTCACAGTCTGTTTGATGATCAATGTAACATCTCACTCTCTGTTCTGGTGAAGATCAGAAGCAGTGATATCTGTTTACACCACCCGACAAGTCGGCCTGAGGCTGTGCCTCGCTGATAATGTGGAGTTAAAGCAATTCTTCCAGTCAGTTAGTTCAGTTGTCATTTCATGAGAAATTCGGTCATCATGACTTCGTCAGTGACCTAATGGTTCAGGTGTCTGAGTGATGTTAATCATGATGTGATGAAATGATTGTATGTTCCAGTCTTTCCGTGGTGGGTTTTCACACTGAGTAGAAACGTGTTGGACATGGTCTGGAAATGTTTCACACCGCTCCATTCCCAACTTCATTTACTGACAGAAGATATATTTCCATCATTGCACAGCTGGCTGCATAGCCAGAAACTGTGCTGAAGGTGACAGCTATGCCTCTATAGCTGAAAAGGTGGCCGAGAGGTTAAGGTGATGGACTACTAATCCATTGTGCTCTGCACACGTGGGATCGAATCCCATCCTTGTCGCTAGTTTATGAACTGTTTAGTGTATTGTTTATGTTGGGGGAGTTTATGTGTGAAGTCAGCTTCGAAACCTGTTCTTGTCAATGTCCAGACAGTGATTCCAGAATTTGTTATACTTATTTAAAATTGAGACAGACAATTGGAATTCTTCACTCAAACTGCACTGGAATGAAGATCAAATAGGGATCACGAAACGGAGCAGGATTTTTCCTCCCCTCCTTCCTTCCATCTTCACTTTCTCTGTATTGTGCCAAGTGAAAGACAAATGGGAAAAGCAAATGGCGAGGGAGCAGATGCCGAAAATTATCCTTTGGCAAGAAATTTATTTTCAAATCTTCTTGATAGATTAAGTGAGTGAGCAATGCTTTGGCAGATGGAGTTTAAAATGAGGGGTCATCTACTACCTACGATAGATCAAAGTGTTTTTTGTAAGAGGTGAGATGTTAGAAACGGCGGAGGAGCAGAGACCCGAATACTGAATTAATAAAAGCTAGTGGACTGGTAGAAAATAATGTGAAAAGTGAACAGAATCTGAAGATTGGAACTCATGTTGCAGTGATATAAAGCTCTGTGCTCCTGAAGTAAATGTCCAAGCCCAGATTGTGGGGAATCTGTGGAGAGTGATTTGGTTTTTATTCATTCTTGGGTGTGAGTATCGCTGATAAGGCTAGCATTTATTACCCATTTATATTGCCGTTGAGAAGTTGGTGGAGAGCTGCCTTCTTGAACTGATGCAGTCTTTATGGTGCAGGAACACCCACAGTGCTGTTGCGGAGGGAGTTCCAGGATTGTGACCCAACAACAGTGAAGAAATGGCGATATCGTTCCAAGTCAGGATGGTGAGTGACTTGGAGGGGAACCTGCAGGTAGTGAGTTCCCATGCATCTGCTGCCCTTGTCCTTCGAGGTGGTAGTGGTCACGAGTTTGGAAGGTGCTGTTGAAGGATACTTGGCGAGTTGCTGCAGTGCATGTGGAGATGGTACACACTGCAGCCACTGTTTACTGGTTGTGGAGGGATTGAATGTTTAAGGTGGCGGGTGAGGTGCCGATCAAGTGCGCTGCTTTGTCCTGGATGGTGTTGAGCTTCTTGAGTGTTGTTGAGTGGGATGTATTCCATCACACTCCTGACTTGTGCCTTGTAGATGGTGGGATGGTGGACAGGATTTGGGGTGTCAGGAGGTGAGATACTTGCTGCAGAATTCGTAATCTCTGACCTGCGCTTATAGCCACAGCATCGATGTGACTGGTCCAGTTACATTTCTGGTCAAGATGTTGATGGTGGGGGATTTAACGATGATAATGCTTCTGAATATCAAAAGGTAGATTTCTTTTCTCTCTCATTGGAGATGTTCACTGCTTGGCACTTGTGTGGCCAGAAGGTTGCTTGTCACTTATCAGCTCAAGCCTGAATGTTGCTCAGGTCTTGCTGCTTGCAGGCACAGACTGCTTCAGTATCTGAAAAGTTGTGAATCATCATCTAACATTCCCACTTCTGACTTATGTTGAAGAGAAAGTCGTCAATGAAACAGCTGGGAAGTTTGGGTCTACGACACTACCCTGAGAAACTCCTGAGGCAATGTCCTGGGCTGAGATGATTGGCCTCCACTAACCACAACATCTTGTTTTGTGCTAGGTATGACTTCAACAAGTGGAGGGTTTTCCCCCTGATTCCCATTGACTTCAATTTTGCGAGGCATCCTTGATGCCACACGCACTCAAGGGCAATCACTCTCACCTCTCCTCTGGAATTCCAGTCTTTCGTCTCTGTTTGGACCAAGCTGCAATGAGATCATAAGAACAGAAAATCGGAAGAACTCTTAGCAGGAGTAGGCCATTAGGCCCCTCGAGCTTGCTCCGCCATTCAATAGGATCATGGCTGACCTGATCATGACCTCAACCCCACTTTCTTGCCTGCCCACATAACCCTTGGCTCTCTTGTAGATAAAAATCTTGAAGACATTCAATGACCCAGCCTCCACTGCTCTCTGCGGTAAATAATTCCAAAGATTAATGACCCTCTGAGAGAAGAAATACCTTCTTAAATGTAAAAGCCCTAAATCTGAAACTGTGTCTCCCAGTTCTAGATTCCACCACGAGAGGAAACATCCTCTCAGCATCTACCCTGTCAAGCCCCCTCAGAATCTTATATGTCTCAATACGTTCTCCTTTCATTTTTCTCAACTCCAATGAGTATCGGTCCAACCTGCTCAACTTTCCTCATGAGACAACACCTTCATCACAGGAATTAATCCAATGAACCTTCTCTGAACTTCCTCCAATGCAAGTATATCCCTCCTTAAATAAGGAGACCAAAACTGTACACAGTACTCGAGGTGTGGTTTCACCAGCACCATGTACATTTGTAGCAAGACTTCTCTACTTTTATACTCCATCCCCCTTGCAATAAAGGGTAACATTCCATTTGCCTTCCTAATTATTTGCTGTACCTGCATGGTAACTTTTTGTGATTCATGTACGAGGACACCCAGATCCTTCTACACCGCAGCATTCTGTAATCTCTCACAATTTAAATAATATTTTCCTTTTCTATTCTTCCTACCAAAGTGGATAACCTCACATTTTCCCACATTATACTCTATCTGCCAAATTATTTCCTGGAGTTGAGAGACCCTGGCAGAACCTAAATTGAGCATTGATGATCAGATTATTGCGAAGTGTGTGGTGCTTGATAGCACTGTTGGTGACATCTTCCATCACTTTGCTGATGATTGATAGTAGACTGATGGGGCGGCAATTGGTCAGATTGGATTTGTCCTGCATTTTTTTTGTGGAGAGGGCACGCTTGGGCAACTTTCCACATTGTCAAGTAGATGCCCGTGTTGTAGCTCCACTGGAACAGCTTGGCTGAGGGCGCAGCTAGTTCTGGAGCACAAGTCTTCAGTACTAGTGTGGAAGTGAGCAGAAAGGCATGGCACTATGCTTAATGGGAAATATAGCCAAGTTAGGAATAGTAGCTTTGCTGAGCTTTGATTTTAAGTGGCAGAAACCACAATGAAATAGTTAAAAGTAAAGGCAGAGCGTGTGAGACTGTAAAGACTAGCCGACACTGGTAATTGCAAAGACATCTGTTCTTTATGGCCTGATTGTGTGACTCCCTGTGGTTTGGAACAAATGGACTCCTGTGAATCAAATGATCTCCATCCCTGTGTGAGTGATAAGGAGTGCTCGGCCCCTCTTATCTTCGTGAACTGCCACTACTTGATGCAGCTGCAGACTGCATGAAACACTCAGGAATGTACACCTAACAGAGATAGCAGGATGCGCCGCAATTACTTGTCACAAGGTAGAGACAGACTCATGATCCATGTAGGGAGTGAGACTAGAATGATTATTGATGATTCCTATGCTCTTGCTAATTAGCTTGCTTGTCCGCTTTGTTTTATCTTGCTGGTACAAAACAATATTTTATTCCTAACAAGTATGTATTAAAAATGGAGTGTATTGGAATCTCAGTAACAGATGTACTGCATGTCACCACGTGGGTGAAGTCGAATTGGATCGCACTGATAGGTTAAACAAGGGGGTGTAGCATGAATCTTAATGTATAAACAGTAGTACCTGTATCAAAAAACTTCACTTACTCTAGTGGACCAGACAGACTCTGGGTGGAGTCAGTGTTGTTGCATTAGAGTAAGTCAGCCGGCTAAATGGGCAAATAAAGTAATTGATTTTACCTACACATCCGACTCAGTATATTTACTGAACCAGACTGAAGCCAAAAAGAACTCAGATTTACACTAGAGCCGGAATGTTGTTAGGGCCCATAGTCTTTGCTGTATCGAGTGCCTTCAGCTATTTCTTGCCATTATGTGGAGTGAAGCAAATTGGCTGAAAACTGGAAGCTGTGATGCTGGGGACCTCAAGAGGCCGAGATGAAGCATCCACTGAGCAATTTCTGACTGAAATGGTTTCAAATGCTTCAGCTTCATCTTTTGCACTGACGTGCTCGGCTCCACCAACACTGAGGATAGGGATGTTTTTGGAGCCTCCTCATCTGGTTCGTTATTTAATTGTCCTCCACCTTTCATGACTGGATACCTAGTTTCTCAGGGCAGTGTCCAAGGCCCAACCATCCTCAGCTGTTTCATTGATGGCTATCTCTTCAACATAAGTGAGAAGTGGGAATGTTCGCTGATGATTCACAACTCCTCAGATACTGAAGCAGTCTGTGCCTGCAAGCAGCAAGACCTGAACAACATTCAGGCTTGAGCTGATAAGTGACAAGCAACATTCTTTGATCGGATCCTGATTGAGATATCCGTGCGTGGAGCGGTGGGATGTATGGAGAGTGATTCTGAAGAGGATGTCTGAGCCTGGAGGGCAGAATCTGTGGAGAGTGGTCCTCAAAGGATGTCCGTGTCTGGAGATTTAGGATCTCGAAGAGGGTCTCCGAGCCCATAGTGCTGGGATCAATGGAGAGTGATCCTGAAGTGGGTGTCCGAACCTGGAATGGCGGGATCTGTGGAGAGTGATCCTGAAGTGGGTGTCTGAGCCTGGAGGGCAGAATCTGTGGAGCGTGATCCTGACGAGTGTGTGTAAACCTGGAATGGAAGCTTTCTGTAGAGGTACAGGTGGAGGCCCTTCATTCCCAGTATTTTATAAAGGTTTAGCATAACTTATATGCTTTTACTCTATGCCTCTATTAATAAAGCCAAGTGTCCTGTTTGCTCTTAGCTACCTTTTCAATCCTTCTAACATTGGTGTACATTGTCTCTCTGCTCCTGCACCCAGTTTAGAATTGTAACGTTTCATTTATCTGGCATTCTTCCTTCCAAATTGTATCACTTCACACTTCTCTGTGTAAAATTGCATCTGTTATGTGAAAGCCCATTTTACCATTTTGTTTTAAGTTCCCCTGAAGTGTGTTACAATCACTGGCATAGGACAAATTTCCTGAGCATTCTTTGATGCTATCTCCATAGACAGAGCAATTGTTTACGCGAGCTCAAATGTAGGATTTTGTGTGTTTAGTATCTTATTTCACCCACCAATATAAGCACAAATATGTCACGTAAATCCTGTTCACTGCAGTCCCTGCTGCTGTTTGCTGCCTATATTTACAGACTTTAATCTCAACCTCGTCACCATGTTCCCTAATATATTCAGGGGGCATCAGCAGAGAAAATGTTCAAGCGTGGCAAGTGCAAGGAAGTGTTTATTTATGTCATTATGTCCTGAACATAATATACAAATTTTACATGTGTGAATCATCAATATGTGTCTTCATAAATGGAACCCCGTCACAATAAACACTGCCACCTTTCAATGTTTAGCAGACAGGTTTGACGGCCTGATGTGTGTGATTCCCATATTAATGTGTTTGTACAAAGTTCGTGGAAAGATGGAGATACGAATAATTTACAGGGAAATCTTTTAAGCATATTACCACATCTCTCACTCACAAAGATCTGCAAACACATGGATTCCAAAAGAACCTGTGTACAAAATCACCTAAAATAAACACAGCCAGAGAGACTTGCAATAACCTGTAGCTCAGGGAAAATACATGATGTTATGGAAGGGATTCTGTTTCTTCTGTTAAAATATTTTTTGAAGAAGTCATAATCAAACTGAATAAATGTAGGACCAGTTCTTTTTCAAGAGAGCACCAAAAGAACCAATTTGGCAACTATGTTTACTGGTTGTCACATGATTCAAGTTAAATATGGAACAGAAACCCTGGTAACAGGGAGAAATATGGTTCGTGAAGTCAGTCATGCCCCTTGATTGGACAACCTTGGCAGAAGCAGCGCAAACCTCAGACAGCAGAAAACTCAGAACCTTTGGTTGTAGCAGTCAGTGTGTTTTACCTGCTGGAGTGAGCAGCTGATAAAGTTAGCCTGAAGAATCGTCAAGGAAGGAGAGAAGACCACAACCCAGTTTGTTTTCCAGAAAATCTTTAAAAGACCCTGAGAAGTCCACTGAGTTAATTCATCTTGTCGCATGTCTTTGAAGAAGGCCTGCTAAAATTAATTCTCAATGCCTTCTGAAAAGAACTGTTCTAAAATACTCTCGTGACCTGTCTACGTATACTCGGAAGTTAGACTGTATTCCAGTTTTGGAGCAACATATCTCATCTGATGATTTCTTCAAAAATGAGCAAATAAACAGCCCAAGAGGTTTTTTTTTGTCTGTAACAGAGTGCTGAATTAAAAAAAAAAATCCCTTTTATTTTTTCAGCTATCCGGTGTGTGTGTGTGCGTGTGGCTCGAAGGTAAAAAAAAGGACTTTAAAAGTTGTTCAAGGTGAAAAAGGAACTTTTAAAATTTCCACCTGTGTGTTTATGCTTTACTTCATGACTAGTTAAAACTTGTTCGACAATAAATGGATAATTGTGTTGTTCATTAAAGAAACCTGGTCAGTGTCTTCTATTCTGGGAAAAATAGAGTATATGATTGACTGTATCAGTAGTGGGAAAAGTTCACATAGATGTTGTGACCTGTGGAGAAGTGGGATGAGAATAAAGAGTGCCCTCCTCTGCCCTTAGTTGTCACAGCACTTGTGATCTGGCTCAGCAGCTTAATTGGTTCGAGTGTTTGTCTAATAATCAGAAAATCTTGAATTCATATCATGGCTTCAAAAGTTTAGCTATCAATCATTTACATCCATTTTCTTGTGAACTTTAACTTTTCTTATGAATTTCATTCACAAAAGAAAACAACTCAGTGGTTGCCTTTGTGAAGGATGTGAGTTTGAAATGGCTGTTCCTGCTCGTACAGATGTCCAGTGCTAATATTACAACGGCAACTCAATCCCCTACAATTTCTTTGAGAGCAATGTGTTTGCAGTTGCATTTAACCTGGAAAACAGCTCAACATTAATCTCACTGAAGGAAAGTGTGACCGTGTTGTATGTTTCAGAGTGTTTGTGTCATTTTGTGTCTCTTTTAACCAAGACGATAACACGACGCAAAGGGGAGGGTTGATCCGAGGTTTAGAATATATTATCATTCAGGAGCAAGAAAAATCAAATGGAACAAAATAAGAAAACCCAGTCGCCAGATTTGAGAATCTGTAGATCCGCTTTGGGAAAGTGAATCAGAGCAGAATGAAGGGTGAACTGTCTGACTGCCCAGAAGAGATGAAGACACAGCTCAGTCAGCACGTTCCCCTGGTTTATGATGCTGGAACATTCCTCACACAGAAATTATTCAATCAATATTCATCTGCCAAGTCGGTCTGAGGCAGTGCCTCTCTGATCTTGTGGAATTAAAGCAATTCTTCCAGTCAGTTAGTTCAGTTGTCATTTCATGAGAAATTCGGTCATCATGACTTCGTCAGTGACCTCATGGTTCAGGTGTCTGAGTGATGTTAATCATGATGTGATGAAATGATTGTATGTTCCAGTCTTTCCGTGGTGGGTTTTCACACTGAGTTGAAACGTGTTGGACATGGTCTGGAAATGTTTCACACCGCTCCATTCCCAACAGGCCATGACCTGATGTGATGGAAATTTCATTTACTTACAGAAGCTGCATTTCCATCATTGCACATCTGGCTGCACAGCCAGGATCTGTACTGTCCAAACAGCTGACAAGGTGGTCGAGAAGTTAAGACCGTGGCGTACTAATGCATCTTGCTTTGCATGTGTGGGTTCGGATCCCAATTTTGTCGTTAGTTTATGAAGTGTCTAGGACATTGTTGTGGGGGAGCTTTTGTGGAAAGTTGGCCTGGAAACATGTTCTTGTCAATATCTCGCTGGTGATTCCAGAATTGTTTATACTTTATTAAAATTGAGACAGACAATCGGAATTCTTCACCCAAATTGGACTGGAATGAAGATCAAATAGGGATCACGAAAAGGAGGAAGATTTTTCCCTCCCTCCTTCCTTCCATCTTTACTTTCTCTGGATTTACACCAAATGAAAGACTAACGGGAAAAGCAAACGGCGAGGGAGCAGAAGCAGAACATTATCCTTTGGCAAGAAATTTATTTTCAAATCTTCTTGATAGATTAAGTGAGTGAGCAATGTTTTGGCAGATGGAGTTTAAAATGTGGGGTCATCTAGGACCTACGAAAGACAGATCAGAGTGTTTTTTATAAGTGGTGAGATGTTAGAAACTGGAGAAGCAGAGACTCACGTGCTGAATCACCAAACACTAACGGACTGGTAGAAAATAATGTGAAAGGTGAATGGAATCTGAAGATTGGAACTCACGTTGTAGTTATATAAAGCTCTGTGCTCCTGAAGTAAATGTCCAAGCCTGAATTGTGGGGAATCTGTGGAGAATGATTTGTTTTTTATTTATTCTTGGGTGTGAGTATCGTTGGCAAGGCTGGCATTTATTGTCCATCCCTAATTGCCCTTGAGAATGTGGTGGGGAGCTGCCTTCTTGAACTGCTGCAGTCAATGTGGTGTGGGAACACCCACAGTGCTATTGCAGAGGGAGTTCCAGGATTTTGACCCAACAACAGTGAAGAAATGGTGATATAGTTCCAAGTCATGATGGTGAGTGACTTGGAGGTGAACCTGCAGGTGGTGGTGTTCCCATGCATCTGCTGCCCTTGTCCTTCGAGGTAGTGATCACGGGTTTGGATGGTGCTGTCGAACGTTACTTAGCGAGTTACTGCAGTGCATCTTGTAAGTGGTACACACTGCTGCCACTGTGCTCTGGTGGTGGAGGGAGTGAATGTTTAAGGTGGTGGGTGAGGTACCGATGAAGAGGACTGCTTTGTCCTGGGTGGTATTGAGCTTTTTATATGTTTTTGGAGCTGCAGCTATCCAGAAAAGTGGAGAGTATTCCATCACACTCCTGACTTGTGCCTTGTAGACAATGGACAGGCTTTGGCATGTCAGGAGGTGAGATACTTGCTGCAGAATTCCCAATTTCTGACCTACGCTAAAAGCCGCAGCATAGATGTGACTGGTCCAGTTTAGTTTATAATCAATGGTAACCCCCAAGATGTTGTTGGTGAGGGATTCAGTGATGATAATGCTGCTGAGTATTAAAAGGTAGATGGTTTGATTCTCTCTCATTGGAGATGTTCACTGCGTGGCACTTTTGTGGCATCCAAGTCGCTTGTCACTTATCAGCTCAAGCCTGAATGTTGTTCAGGTCTCGCTGCTTGCAGACATGGACTGCTTCAGTATCTGAGGAGTTGTGAATCATCACCTAACATTCCCACTTCTGACTTAAGTTGAGGGGAAACTCATTAATAAAACAGCTGAGGATGGTTGAGCCTAGGACACTACCCTGAGAAACTCCTGAGGCAATGTCCTGGATTGAGATGATCGGCCTCCACCAACCATAATCATCTTGCTTTGTGCTAGGTATGTCTCCAGGTGGACAATTTTCCCCTGATTCCCATTGATTTCAATTGTGCTAGGGATCCTTGATGCCACACTCACTCAAGGGTAATTACTCTCACCTCTCCTCTGGAATTCCACTCTTTTGTCTCTATTTGGAACAAGCTGCAATGAGATCACAAGAACAGAAATAGTAGCAGCAGGAGGCCATTTGACCCCTCGAGCCTTCTCCGGCATTCAATAGGATCATGGCTGATCTGATCATGGCATCAACCCCACTTTCTTGCCTGCCCCCCATAACCCTTGACTTCCTTGTAGATAAAAATCCAAAGATGAACGACTGTCTGAGAGAAGAAATTCCTCCTCATTTCCTTCTTAAATGGAAAATCCCTAATTCTGAAACTGTGTCCCCTAGTTCTAGATTCCACCACGAGGGGAAACATCCTCTCAGCATCTACCCTGTCAAGACCCTTCAGAATCTTATATGTCTCAATACGATCACCTCTCATGTTTCTAAACTCCAATCAGTATAGGTCCAACCTGCTCAATCCTCCTCACAAGACAACCCCTTCATCACAGGAATAAATCCAGTGAAACTTCTCTGAACTTTTTTAAAAATTTCCAATATATAGTTTATTCGTTAAAAAAACTATAAAAAGATACATTACAAAACAGTTCAAAAACAGCACCAAGTCAACAATACAAAGATTGCAAAGGAGATCAGTTTCCTTCAGTACAGGAGTGAATTGCCTCACAACCCTTCCATTTCATTTTACCTGCCATGTACTTTTTGCAGCAAACAAATATTTTCTGGAATAAAAACAAGAAATACTGGAACCACTCAGCAAGTCTGGCAGCATCTGTGGAAAGAGAAGCAGAGTTAACGTTTCGGGTCACTGACCCTACTTCGAAACTGACAAATATTAAAAATGTCACAGGTTATAAGCAAGTGAGGTGGGGGTGGGGCAAGAGATAACAAAGGAGAAGGTGCAGGTTGGACAAGGCCACATCGCTGACCAAAAGGTCAGCAATATAAAAGGTTGTAAAAAATGTAAAAAAGCAAAAAAGAAGAAAAAAGAAAAAACAACGAAAAATGAAAGTAAAATGGGGGGCTGTCATGCTCTGAAATTATTGAACTTAATGTTCAGTCCGGCAGGTTGTAGTGTGCCAAATCGATAGATGAGATGCTGTTCCTCGAGCTTGCGTTGATGTTCACTGGAACACTGCAGCAATCCCAGGACAGAGATGTGAGCATGAGAGCAGGGGGGAGTGTTGAAATGGCAAGAAACCGGAAGCTCAGGGTCCTGCTTGCAGACCGAGTGGAGGTGTTCCGCAAAACGGTCACCCAGTCTGCGCTTGGTCTCCCCAATATAGAGGAGACCACATTGTGAGCAGCGAATACAGTATACTACATCGAAAGAAGTACAAGTAAATCGCTGCTTCACCTGAAAGGAGTATTTGGGGCCTGGGATAGTGAGGAGAGAGGAGGTAAATGGGCAGGTATTACACCTCCTGCGATTGCAGGGGAAGGTGCCATGGGATGGGGACGAGGTGGTGGGGGTAATGGAGGAGTGGACCAGGTTGTCGCGGAGGGAACGATCCCTTCGGAATGCTGACAGGGGAAGGGAGGGGAAGATGCGACTGGTAGTGGCATCACGCTGGAGGTGGCGAAAATGGCAGAGGATGATCCTTTGGATATGGAGGCTGATGGGGTGGAAAGTGAGGACAAGGGGAACCCTGTCACGGTTCTGGGAGGGAGGGGAAGGGTTGAGGGCAGAAGTACGGGAAATGGGCCGGACACGGTTGAGGGCCCTGTCAACAACAGTGGGGGGGATTCCTCGGTTGAGGAAAAAGGAGGTCAAACCAGAAGCACCGTCATGGAAGGTAGCATCATCAGAGCAGATGCGTCGAAGACGGAGAAACTGGGAGAATGGAATGGAGTCCTGACAGGAGGTAGGGTGTGAAGAAGTGTAGTCGAGGTAGCTGTGGGAGCCGGTGGGCTTATAATGGATATTGGGAGACAACCTGTCCCCAGAGATGGAGACAGAGAAGTCGAGGAAGGGAAGGGAAGTGTCAGAGCTGGACCACGTATGGGTGAGAGAAGAGTGGAAATTGGAAGCAAAGTTGATAAAGTTTTCCAGTTCGGGGCGGGAGCAGGAAATGGCACCGATACAGTCATCAATGTACCGGAAAAAGAGTTGGGGGAGGGGGCCTGAGTAGGGCTGGAACAAAGAATGCTCGACATATCCCACAAAAAGACAGGCATAACTAGGACCCATGCGGGTACCCATAGCGACACCTTTTACTTGAAGGAAGTGCGTGGAGTTGAAGGAGAAGTTGTTCAATGTGAGAACAAGTTCCGCCAGGCGGAGGAGGGTGGTGGTGGATGGGGACTGGTTGGGCCTCTGTTCCAGGAAGAAGCGGAGAGCCCTCAAGCCATCCTGGCGGGGGATGGAGGTGCAGCGCGATTGGACGTCCATAGTGAAGAGGAGGCGGTTGGGACCAGGAAACTGGAAATTGTCAAAATAACGTAAGGCGTCAGAAGAGTCACGGATGTAGTTGGGAAGAGACTGGACCAGCGGAGAAAAGATAGAGTCAAGATAGGAAGAAATAAGTTCAGTGGGGCAGGAGCAGGCTGACACAATGGGTCTGCCGGGACGTACCCGTTTGTGGATTGTGGGAAGGAGGTAGAAGCGGGCTGTCCGGGGTTGCGGGACTATGAGGTTGGAAGCTGTAGAGGGAAGATCTCCAGAGGAGATGAGGTCAGTGACAGTCCATTGGACGGTGGCTTGATGTTCGGTGATGGGGTCATGGTCCAGAGGGAGGTAGGAAGAAGTGTCTGTGAGTTGGCACTGAGCCTCTGCAAGGTAGAGGTCGGTACGCCATACAACAACAGCACCACCCTTGCCTGCAGGTTTGATGACCATGTCGGGGTTAGACCTGAGAGAACGGAGTGCCTCAAGATCAGAGGGGGACAGGTTAGAGTGAGTGAGGGGGGCAAAGAAATTGAGATGACAAATGTCTAGCCGACAGTTTTCAATGAAGAGATCAAGAGCGGGTAAGTGGCCAGCGTGGGGGGAGGGGGGGGTGTCCAAGTCGAGGGAGAATGCTGGAGGTGGGAGAATGGGTCTGCTGGTCGGGAGGAGGACTCCTGGTCAAAGAAGTGAGCCTGGAGGCGGAGAAATATTTTCTGGATACAGCCCGAGGGGATTTCCATGGATCCAGTCCCTCACTTCACCTTGGTGGGGGTACCTTACACAGTGGTCTTCCCCAGTGAACCTTTGCAGCGGCTGCCCCAAGCTGTAGTGCGTCCCTCAGCACGAAGTCTTGGACCTTGGAATGTGCCAGTCTGCAACATTCGGTCGTGGACAACTCTATGCGCTGGACGACCAGCAAGTTTCGGGCAGACCAAAGGGCGTCTTTCACCGAATTAATAGTCCTCCAGCAGCAGTTGATGTTTATCTCGGTGTGCATCCCTGAGAACAGCCTGCAGAGCACAGACTCCTGTGTTACACAGCTGCTTGGGATGAACCGCGATAAAAACCACTGCATCTTTTTCTACACCTGCTTTGCAAAGACAGACAGGGCAGTCCTCTCTCCTCTGTCTTGTTTGTTTGCTGTATTGAACCCTTTGCTGAGTCCATTAGGAAGGATGCAAGCATAAGGGGGGGGGGGGTTACAATCCGAGGCAGTGGAGTCACTCAGGTTAAAACTTCCCTGTACCTGGATGGCGTCGCCGTCTTTTGCTCGGATCTGCTGTCCGTTCACAGACTGATCAGCATCTGCGACCAGTTCGAACTCGCCTCGGTAGCCAAAGTTAACCACGGCAACTGCGAGTCCATGTTCTTTGGGAACTGGGCTGACCGATCCTTTGTCCCCTTCACCATCAGGTCAGCCGACCTGACGGTGCTGGGGATATGGTTTGGAAGGGCTGGGACGTGCACCAAAACCTGGAAGTAGCGAGTAGCCAGGATACACCATAAGCTGAGCATGTGGGAGCAGCGATCTCTCTCCATTGTGGGTAAGAACCTGGTGATCAGGTGCGAGGCGCTCACGTTGCTGTACGTGGTGCAGGTCTGGCCCATACGCCACTCCTGCGCTGTGGCGATCACCCGAGCCATTTTCCGCTTCATATGGGGTTCCAAAATGGACCAGGTCTGGAGGAACACGCTGTTCAAACCCCTGGATAAGGGCGGGAAAAATGTACCCAACGTCGCCCTCATCCTGATGACTACCTTCGTGTGCGGCTGCATCAAGCTGTGCGCAGATTCCCAGTGCACAATCTCCAAGTGTCACTACGTGCTGAGGTTCTATCTGTCCCCAGCGTTGTGAAGGATGGGCCTGCTCACATTGCCGCGGAATGCTCCATCCAGTTGGACCGAGCCGTACCACCTATCCTTCGTGGGAAAGTTTCTGTGGAAAAACATCTTTGACCACCAATCCTTCAGGTAGTGGTCTGCACGGAATGTCTTCAAGGCCCTACAGGAAAAGGAGATGGTGGATCCAGTCGGATGGTTCCCCGAGCAAACTTCCAAAGTCATTTGGCGGAATGCCTCATCACCAGAACTTTCAAACAAGCACCAAGATGAAACTTGGCTGGTGGTGAGAAGAGCCCTCCCCATCAGATCCTTCCTGCACGCCCGAAGTCTAACCCCCTCCGCACAATGCCCTCGAGGTGGCTGTGGTGGGGAAGAGACAGTTGCCCACCTCTTTCTCTGAATTGCCTCCAATGCAAGTATATCCCTCCTTCAATAAGGAGACCAAAACTGAACACAGTACTCCAGGTGTGGTTTCACCAACACCCTGTACATTTGGAGCAAGACTTCGCTCCTTTTATACTCCATTCCCCTTTGTAATAAAGGGTGACATTCCATTTGCCTTCCTAATTATTTGCTCTACCTGCATGCTAACTTTTTGTGATTCATGTACGAAGACACCCAGATCCTTCTATACCGCAGCATTCTGCAGTCTCTCGCAATTTAAATAATATTTAATTTATCTGTTCTTAGTACCAAAGTGAATTACCTCACATTTTCCCACATTATACTCCAGCTTCCAAATGTTTGCCTGGATCCGAGAGGCCCTGGCGGAATCTAAACTGAGCATCGATGAGCAGATTATTGCTAAATGCGTGGTGATTGATAGCACTGTTGATGACATCTTCCATCACTTTGCTGATGATTGATAGTAGACTGATGGGGCGGTAATTGGTCAGATTGGATTTGTCCTGCTTTTTTTTATGGACAGGACACACCTGGGTAATTTTCCACATTGTCGAGTAGCTGTTTGTGTTGTAGCTCAAAAAAAAATTATCTTAATAAATTATCGGCTGTAAGCACGTTTGTCATCGGGTTGAATAATTTCTGTGTGAGGAATGTTCCAGCATCATAAACCAGGGGAACGTGCTGACTGAGCTGTGTCTTCATCTCTTCTGGGCAGTCGGACAGTTCACCCTTCATTCTGCTCTGATTCACTTTCCCAAAGCGGATCTACAGATTCTCACATCTGGAGACTGGGTTTTCTTGTTCGGTTCCTTTTGATTTTTCTTGCTCCTGAATGATAATATATGCCAACCTTGGATCAACCTTGCGTTGTGTCCCAGTCTTGGTTAGGAGCGACACATAACGGCACCAACACTCTGAAACAAACAACACGGTCACACTTTCCTTCAGTGAGATTAATGTTGAGGCGGTTTCCATGTTGAATGCAATTGTGAACAAAGTTCTCACAAAGAAATTGTGGGTGATTTGAGCATTTGCACTGAATTTCTGTGCAAGGAGGGGCAGTTTCAAACAGCCATTCCGAAATCACTTCCTTCACAAAGACAAAGACTGTGCTGTCTTAATGTGTCACTCAACTTCACAAACAAATTTGAACTCGAAGTTCAGGAGAAGACAGAGTGGTGAATGATTGATAGTGTTATCTTTGGATGAGAAAAGATACTAAACATACAAAATCCAACATTTGAGCTGGCATGTAAGATTGATCTTTCCATGGAGATGTTCACTGGAACACTGGAACAGGCCCAAGACAGAAATGTTGACATGAGAGCAGGGGGTAGTGTTGAAATGGCAAGGAACCAGAAGCTTGGGGTCATGCTTTCGGACTGAGCCGAGGTGTTCCATCTAATCTGCGTTTGGTCTCCCCAGTTTAGAGGAGACCACATTGTGAGCAGTGAATACAGTATACATAATTGAAAGAAGTACAAGTAAATCGCTGCTTCACCTGAAAGGAGTGTTTGGGCTTTAGATAATGAGCAGAGAGGAGGGAAAAGGGCAGGTATTATAATCTCCTGCGATTGCATGAGAAGGTGCCTTGGGAAGTGGACGAGGTGTCAGGGATAACGGAGGAGTGGACCAGGGTGTCGTGGAGGGACCGATCCCTTCGGAATGTTGACAGGGGAGGGGAAGATGAGGTAGGTGGTTCCATCACGCTGGAGGTGGCGGAAATTGTGGAGGATGATCCTTTGGATGTGGAGGCAGGTGGGGTGGAAAGTGAGTCGCAGTTCTGGGAGGGAACGGAATGGGGAGGGCAGAGGTTGAGGGACCTGTCAACTACACTGGGAGGTTGGGGGGGGGGGGTGGTGGGGGGCGGCAGGGTTGAAATCTAGTGATGTTGTTGAATTTAATTTCAAACACTCCTTGAACTCTCTGCCGATGAAGTCTGAAAAAGGGAAGAACAACCAGACAACAAGGGTCTCAAATCGAAGACCCTGTGATTAAAAGTCTCATGCTCTCCCAACTGAGCTAACAAGGCCTGATACAGTACTACTACTCTGTCTGTTATTGGACGGATGCAGCTGTTGGCTCCACCCCAAGGGTGAGAATTTGTTCCACCAAACATGAAGCAGTTTCCTATCAATTCCCCAGATTATCAGTAAATCTACTTACAGAAGCCCCAAAGTGTGATATATTCCTCTCACTCATCAACAATAAAACTTTCTTTTCACCTTCGAAATGCTGCCATCTATTTTGTCAATATTTATTTCTCTCTCCTTTTTATTTAATTCATGCATTCCTTAGGAATTTTTCCCAATTATTTCTGAGGGAAGAACTGAACAGATCTGGCAACTCAAAACTGGGCATCCATGAGACACTGTGGGCCATCAGCAGCAGCAGAATTGTATTTAAACACAATATGTTACCTCCTGGCCTGGCATATCCCTCACTCTACCATTACCATCAAGCCAAGGGAGCAATAGTGGTTCAATGAAGTGTGCAGGAGGGCATGTCAGGAGCAGCACCAAGCAGACCTAAAAATGAGGTGTCAACCTGGTGAAGCTACAACACAGGATTACTTGCATGTCAAACAGTGGAAGCAGCATGCAATAGACAGAGCTAAGCGATCTCACAACCAACAGATCAGATCAAAGCTCTGCAGTCCTGCCACATCCAGTCCTGAATGGTGGTGGATAATTAAACAATTAACAGGAGTCACAGAGAGTCATAGAGTCGTACAGCATAGAACCAGGCCCTTCGGCCCACCGCGTCCATGCCGACCATAATGCCCATCTGTACTAATCCTACCTGCCTGCATTAATTCCATATCC
Organism: Heterodontus francisci; assembly: GCF_036365525.1. Taxonomy (NCBI): domain Eukaryota; kingdom Metazoa; phylum Chordata; class Chondrichthyes; order Heterodontiformes; family Heterodontidae; genus Heterodontus; species Heterodontus francisci. Next base: position 2,221,325 of record NW_027142006.1, read on the forward strand.
CTCCATGCCTTGCTCATTCAAGTACCTGTCCAGATGCCTCATAAATGTCACTGCTGTTCATGCCTCCACCAGGCAGCTCATTCCAGATACCCACGATTCTTTCTGTGAAACATTTACCCCTTTGATCCCCTTTAAACCTCCTCCCTCTTACCTTAAATCTATGCCCTCTAGTTTTAGTCACCCCTACATGGGAAACAGACTCTGGCTATCCACAATATCTATGCCTCTCATAATTTTATATACCTCTATCATGTCCCCTCTCAGCCTCCTTCACTCCAGGGAAAACAGACCCAGCCTATCCAATCTCTCTTCATAACTCAGGCCCTCCAAACCAGGCAGCATCCTTGTGAATCTTTTCTGCACCCTCTCTAGCTTAATCACATCTTTCCTGTAGTGCAGCCACCAGAACAGCACACAGTACTCCAAATGCGGCCTAACCAACGTTATGTACAACTGTAACATGACGTCCCAACTCTTGTACTCAATGCCTCAGCCGATGAAGTCAAGCATGCCATCCGCCTTCTTCACCACCCTGTCTACCTGTGTTGCCACTTTCAGGGAACTATGTACTGGCACCCCAAGGTCTCTCTGCTCAACAACACTCCCCAAGGCCCTGCCATTCACTTTATATGTCCTGCCCTGGTTTAACTTCCCAAAATGCATCACTTCACACTTGTCCGCGTTAAATTCCATTTGCCAATCCCTTGCCCACTTTTCCAGTTGATCTATATCCTGTTGCAAACTTAGACAACCTTCTTCACTGTCCACTATACCACCAATTTTGGTGTCATCTGCAAACTTACTAATCATGCCCCTTACATTCACATCCAAGCCATTAACATATACGACAAGCAACAGAGGGCCCAGCACCGATCCCTGCGAAACACCACTGGTCACTGGCCTCCAATCTGAAAAACAACCCTCCACTACCACCCTCTGCCTCCTATCACCAAGCCAATTTTGTATCCAATTGGCTAGCTCACCCTGGATCCCATGTGTTTGAACTTTCTGGACCAGCCTACCATGCAGGACCTTGTCAAAGGCCTTGCTAAAGTCCATGTCGACAGCATTCATTGGCCTGCCCTTGTCAATCCTCTTGGTCACCTCCTCGGAAAACTCAATCAAAATCATGAGTCATGATTTCCCACGCACAAAGCCATGCTGACTATCACTAATCTGACCTTGCCTTTCCAAATGCATATAAATCCTGTCTCTCAGAATCCCTTCCAAGAACTTTCCCACCACTGATGTAAGGCTCACCGGCCTGTAGTTCTCTGGCTTATCCCTGCTGCCCTTCTTAAATAAAGGCACAGCATTAGCTATCCTCCAGTCTTCCGGTACCTCACCTGTGGCTAACGATGATACAAAAGTCTCTGCCAGGGCCCCAGCAATCTCCTCCCTTGCTTCCCATAGCATCCTAGGATACACCTGGTCAGACCCTGGGGATTTATCCACCTTAATGCGCTTCAATACCTCCAACACCACTTCCTTTGTAATGTTGATATGCTTCAGGATATTGCTGTTCCCTCCCTTGAACTCACTGGCTTCCATGACCTTCTCCACGGTAAATATGGACGAGGAATATACATTTAAGACCTCGCCCATTTCGCGTGGCTCCACACATAGATTACCACACTGATCCTTAAGGGGACCTACTGTCTCCCTGGCTACCCTTTTACTCTTAATATACTGATCGAATCTTTTAGGATTCTCCTTTATCTTATCTGCCAGGGAGATCTCATGGCCTCTTTTCGCCCTCCTAATTTCCTTCTTAAGTGTAGTCCTACATCCCCTATACTCCTCGAGGGTCTCGCTCGATCCCAGCTGCCTATACCTGACATATGCCTCCTTCTTTATCCTGACCAGGCCCTCAACACCCCTAGTCAACCAAGGTTCCCTAAACTTGCCAGCCTTGCCCTTCCATCTGACAGGAAAATGCCGGCCCTGAATTCTTCCGATCTCACTTTTAAAAGCCTTCCACTTGCCAGACGTCCCTTTACCTGGAAACAGTCTCTCCCATTCAACTTTTGAGAGTTCCTGTCTGATGCCATCAAAATTAGCCTTCCCCCAATTTAGGACTTCAACCTGAGGACCAGTCCTATCCTGTTCCATAACTATCTTGAAGCTAATAGAGTTATGGTCACTGGTCCCAAAGTGCTCCCCCACTGACACATCAACCACCTGCCCATCCTCATTTCCTAAGAGGCGGTCAAGTGTAGCCCCTTCTCTGGCAGGGCCATCCACGTACTGCTTCAGAAAACTATCCTGGACACACAACAAATTTTTCCCCATCTGACCCCTTAGTACTAAGGCAGTCCAGTCAATATTAGGGAAGTTAAAATCACCTACTATTACAACCCTATAATTCCTACAGCTATCTGTGATGTCCCTACAAATATGCTCCTTCAATTCCCCCTGACTATTGGGGGGTCTATAGTATAATCCCATCAAAGTGATCACCCCTTTCTTATTTCTAAGTTCTACCCATATGGCCTCGCTTGTCATTCCCCCCGGGATATCCTTTCTAAGTACTGCCGTGATGTCCTCCCAAATCAATAGTGCAACCTCCTCTCTTACCTTCATCTCTGTCACGCTGGAAGGATCGGTACCCCGGAACATTGAGCTGCCAGTCCTGCTCATCCCTCAACCACGTTTCCGTAATAGCTATAATATCACAATCCCATGTACCGATCCATGAGTTCATCTGCCTTACCTGTAAGGCATCTTGCATTAAAGTAAATGCAGTTTAGTCTACCAGACCTTCCACGCTCCCCGTCCTGCATCTGCCCGGTCTGCCTACTGGACTTGCTTGCTTTGACCTCTATATTTGCCTCAAATATCTCATCAGAGAGACCACTACTTTGGGTCCCACCCCCCTGCCAGACTAGTTTAAACCCTCCCGAGTAGTACTATCAAACCTCCCTGCAAGGATATTGGTCCCCCTCCAGTTTAGCTGCAACCCGTCCCTCTTGTACAGGTCACCTCTGCACCAGAAGATCCAAGTACCTGAAGCCCTCTCCGGCTACACCAGCTCTTCAGCCACGCATTCATTTGCCTAATCCTCCTATTCCTACCATCACAAGCACGTGGCACAGAAAGTAATCCTGAGATTACAACCCTAGAGGTCCTGCTTTTTAACCTTCTGCCTAACTCCCTATATTCACTTTGCAGGACCTCAACTCTCTTCCTGCCTATGTCGTTAGTACCAATATGGACCACGACCTCGAGCTGCTCACCGTCCCTTTTCAGAATGTCCTGCAGCCACTCCGAGACATCCTTGACCCGAGCACCAGGGAGACAAGATACCATCCTGGAGTCTCGTTTTTGGCCGCAGAAATGCCTATCTGCACCCCTTATAATGAATCCCCTATCACTAAAGCTCTTCCAAACCTTTTCCTCCCCTGCAGTGCTGCAGAGCCCTCTGTGGTGCCACAAACTCGGCTGTTGCTGCTTTCCCCTGGGAGGTCATCCCCCCAACAGTATCCAGAGCGATATATCTGTTTGAGAGGGGGATGGCCACAGGGAACCCCTGCCTGCACCTACTACTCCATCTGGTGGTCACCCATCTCTTTTCTGCCTGTGCAGCCATTACCTGTGGTGCGACCACCTCACTAAACGTGCTGTCCACGACTTCCTCAGCATCGCGGATGCTCCACAGTGAATCAAACCCGCAGCTCCAGCTCCCTAATGCGGGTAGCCAGTAGCTGCAGATAGATACACTTCCCGCACACGTGGTCATCAGGGACACTGGAAGCGTTCCTGATTTCCCACATAGCGCAGGAGAAGCATGTCACGGGGCTGAGCTCTCCTGCCATGACTTACCCTTAGGTTAATGAGTTACTCCCTTAATTAAAAAATACTAATTATACTAGAGGCCTTCTTCCACCCACTTCAACCCAAAGTCCTTAAAAAAAACTTTAGTAGTACTCACCTTAACACCAGCGTTTTTTTTCCCAACAAAAAAAAACTTTCCCCTTTTTTAAGAGCTGCTACTCACCAACCAATCAGCATGCAGCTCTCCTCTGACATCACTGTTTGCCTTTTTTTTCAAAACTCCGGCGCGCTGGAAGAGGTTCAACTGCTCTCTGGTCCTGGAAGGTAAGGAGGACAAGGCTCCACAAATGCCCCCATCCTTAATGATAGGGGAGAACACCATATCAGTGCATAATACAAGGTTGAATCATTTGCAAACTTCTTCAGCCAGAAGTGCCAAGTAGATGATCCATCCTGGCCTCCTCCTGAGGTCCCCAGCATCACAGGTGACAATCTTCAGCTCATCCAATTCACTCCACATGATATCAAGAAATGGCTGAAGGCACTGGATACTGACAACATTCCGGCTGTAGGGCTGAAGATTTGTGCTCCAGAACTAGCCGCACCGCTAGCCAAGCTGTTCCAGTACAGTTACAACACTGGCATCTACCCGGCAATGTGGAAAATTGCCCAGGTATGTCCTGTACACAAAAAGCAGGACAAATCCAACCCGGTCAATTACTGCCCCGTCAGCCTCCTCTTGATCATCAGTAAAGTGATGGAAGGTGTCGTTGACAGTGCTATCAAGCAGCACTTACACAGCAATAACCTACTCACCGATGCTCATTTTGGTTTCTGCCAAGGCCACTCGTTTCCTGACCTCATCATGGCCTTGGCTCAAATCTGGACAAAAGAGCTGAATTCAGGAGGTGATATGAGGTAACAGTGACTGCTCCTGCCAAGGGCATCAAGGAGCCCTTGGAAAATTGAAGACAATGGCAATCAGGGGGAAACTCTCCACTAGTTGGAGTCATACCTAGCGCAAAGGAATATGGTGATGGTTGTGGATGGCCAATCATCTCAGTCCCAGAACATCGCTCAGGAGTTGCTCAGGGTCACGTCCTAGGCCCCAATCAACTTCAGCTGCTTCATCAATGACCTTCCCTCCATCATAAGGTCAGAAGTGGGGATGTTTGCTGATGATTGCAAAATGTTCAGTCACATTAGTAACTCCTCAGATACTGAAGCAGTCCGTGTCCATATGTAGAGAGACCTGGACAACATTGGGCTTGGGCTGATAAGTGGCAAGTAACATTCACGCCACATAAATGCCAGGCAATGACCATCTCCAACAAGAGAGAATCTAACCATCTCCCCTTGACAGTCAATGACATTACCATTTCTGAATCCTTCACTATCAACACCCTGGGGATTACCATTGAGAAGAAACTATATTGGATCAGTCAGAGGATGGTAATTCTGCTGGAAGTAACTCACCTCCTGTCCACCATCTACAAGGCACAAGTCAGGAGTGTGATGCAATACTCACCACTTGCCTGGATGAGTGCAGCTCCAACAACACCAAAGAAACTCAACACCTTCCAGGACAAAGCAGATCACTTGATCAGCACTCCATCCACTACTTTAAATATTCACTTCCTGCACCACCAGTGAACAGTGGCAGCAGTGTGTACCATCGACAAGATGCACTGCAGCAACTCACCAAACCTCCTTCGAAAGCACCTTCCAAACCCCCGATCTCGACCACCTAGAAGGACATTGGATGAATGGGAACACCACCATCTGCAAGCTCCCCTCCAAGTTACACACCATCCTGACTGGGAACTATATCTCCGTTCCATCACTGTCACCGGATCAACATTCTGGAACTCCGTTCCGAACATCACTGTGGGTTTACGTACAACACATGGACTGCAGTGGCTCAAAAAAGGCAGCTCACCACCACCTTCTCAAGGGCAATTAAGGATGGACAATAAAGGCTGCGTTTGCTGACAACGCAACCACTAGGTGGCACAACTCGCTTTTTCCCCCTCCTTCGCACTGGCCGCTTCCACCCTCCACAGCCGCTCACTCCAGACCTCACTGCTCTCCCCCACTTCCCTGGCCGATTGTCCTCTGATCGCGCCACCCCATTCTCTGGTCGCTCGTTCCCCACCCCACCCCCTCCCCTCCAGCCGCAATCTCTAGGTTGTGCTGTTTCCCTTCTCTCGGCCGCTTGCTCCCACGATTGTCCAGTCTCCACGCGCCGCCCGAAGAAGCAAGGCGGGCTGTAAAGTGTGACGTAGGAGCGAGTAGTGAATGGCCGAGAGGAAGGAAGTGGTACGGCCTTGAGCTAATTGCTGGAGCAGGGGTTGGGGGGCTGGGAGCGAGTGGCAGGAGAGCTGGGTGACGCGAGCGGGGAACAATCGGCCAGGGGAGCAGTGCGGTGCAGAGCGAGCGGCTGAGGGGAGGAAGCATCGAGGCCTGGAGCGAGTTGCCGAGGGGGGAGAGCTCCAGCCTCAAAGTCTCCCATTCAGCTGCTTCCTCCAGCTGAGTGAGAGGCTGGATACCTGATGACGCTGCAGCGTGCATGTGCGAAGATGGACCAGGCGTGAATATGCGATGACGTTGGCGCTGAGCCATGACATCATCCTGCGCATGTGCCACTTAATCATGGCAAGATGTCGCTGTGGCTATGCGCAGCTTGGCGCTCTCCGATGATGTCAGCGGGCCGCTCCGTTGACAGGAATCACATTCTGTCAGCAGTGCCCACATCCCAGGAAAGAATAAAAAAGAGATTTACCACAATGGTAGCAGGGTGAGTGACTTCAGTTATGTGGAGAGATTGGATAAGCTGGGGTTGTTCTCCTTGCAGCAGAGAAAGTTCAGAAGAGATTTGACACATTTGTTCAAAATCATGAAGTTCTTCAACAGTTTAAATAAGGAGAAACTGTTTCCAGTGGTAAAAGGGTCAGTAAGCAGAGGACACAGATATCAGGTGACTGGCAGAAGAACCAGAGGTGACATGAAGAACCATTTTTTACACAGCAATGTGTTGTGAAAAAGAAAGAAAAGACTTGCATTTATATAGCACCTTTCCTGACCACTGGAAATATCAAAGCACTTTGTAAACAATGAAATACTTTTGAAGTGTAATCACTGTTGTAATGTCAGAAATGCAGCAGCTAATACCCACAAACAGCAATGTGATAATGACCAACTGATCTGATTGAGGGGCAAATATTGATCACAACACCAGGGAGAATTGCTCTTCACTTGTTTGAAATTGCAGCATGGGATCTTTTACATTCACCCAAACATGCAGACCGGGTCTTGGTTTAACATCACACCTGAAAGGCAGCACCTTCAACACCCTCAGTGCTGCACTGGAGTGTCAGCTGTGAAATCTGAACCCAAAAGCTTGTGATTTCGAGGTGAGTGTGACCAACTGAGCCACAGCTTTTACCTGAGTCTCAATCCTTCTACCAACAGTTTCTCTCTATCGGGTCTGTCACGGCCCCTCATGATTGTGAACACCTCTATCAAATCTCCTCTCTAAGGAGAACAACCCCAGCTTCTCCAATCTATCCACATAACTGAATTCCTAACCACACGTTGCAGAAAGGAATTTTTCCTCATGTTCCTTCTGGTTTTGTCAGTCACCTTAAATCTGTAACCTTTGGTTATTGACCATACAGCAGTTAGAAACAGTTCCTCAGTATTTACTCGACCCCAAACCTTCAAGGAAGCTCTGCAAAGTAACTGAAAATCTAGTTGTCAGAAGTGGGATTTAAACACATGCCTCCAGTGAAAGCTGCAACCTGAACAGAGAAGCTGAAACCACTCAGTCACCTCAACTGTTCAGACCTTTCTGACCTCGTCATCACTTCTGTACTTTGAAAGCTTCACTCAGTTCAGGAACTTGTTCAATGTTACTGGAATGCTCAGTGATTGGGATATTAACTCCCCCGGGTTTTCCTGAGCTTGTTCTCGGTGTATGGGGATGTTTTGTCCTGGACCGTGGAATCTTGCATCCCTGTAATGGACATTAACCCACTGATTGAATCTGTTTTCACTGCTTTCCGCTGGTGCTGGGTATTTGCAGAGTGTGGGGCTGGAATGTTGCTGCTTGTCCCGGCCTCACTCACTCTGGGAAAGAGTGAATAATTGATGCATCTGTTTCCGTATCTGAAATGTGGCTTAGATCTGCTGTTATTAACCGAGGCAGCGCTGCAGAAGGATACGTTAATAATCTCTCACTAATCAACTGCAAACAGTCAGAATGTGTAACTTTGAGCAGCGCTTTCTGCACCGTCAGGGCTGGAAAGTTGAGGGAGGGAGAGACACTGTCAGTATCTGAGTGTGTACAGCACTGTACAGAGAAAGAGCCAATATACCGGGGCTGAGACACGGTGCATCTTTTCACATTTAATCACAATAATATCCACAGTCAGTAACTGAAAAGGATGAAAAACCGAATAGCAAGAGCAAAAGCAAGAAAAGTAAGTAATTATAGATTCGCTGATCAGCTTTCTCTGTGTTACCTGGTAGTCTACTGTTTTATATTTAATGCTTTCTACACTGTGGCCAGGGAATGATTTCTTCTCAAGGGCTGAATATTAACAAAACTTCTTGGAATTTAAAATCTTTCAGAAATAATTCCATGTCCCTAATGGGGAAAAATCAAATAACTGCATCAATTATAGGAGAGCTGGTTAGTGATGACGTGGATGTGTCTGCAGTGTGCAGGACCAGACTGTTTCTATAGATTCACAATGAATATTCCACCCTTTATTTGTAACAGTAAAGCTGATAGTGGACAATGGCTATTCTGGTTGCAGCAACCTGAAGATTTAACTTATTGACACCCTGCTTTCGGGGAATCTAGAAAGAACAACACCCAGCTCTGTCAGTTAGTGTGCTTGTTTGTTAACCCACAATTTGTTGGTTCAAGCACTTAAAAGGATGAGGCTTTATTAACTTAAACTCTTCTACATCTGCTGTATTACTCTTGCTGTTGATTCTTCAAAGTTAAGGTTAATCAAGTCTTTCTTTGTGAAATCCATGCTGACTGTGTTTTATTATATTTTCATTTTCATATGTATTTTCCACTTTTGGGGATTACAGGATATTGTCTTTTTATTGATTTTATTGCATTTATTTCCCATCCCTAATTCCCTCGAGAAGGTGGTGGTGAGCTGCCTTCTTGAACCACTGCAGTCGATGTGGTGCTGTTAGGAAGGGAGTTCCAGGATTTTGACCCAGCCACAGTGAAGGAACGGTGACACAGTTCCAATTCCAGGATGGTGTATGGCAAAGAGGGGAACCTGCAGGTGGTGGTGTTCCCATGCATCTGCTGCCCTTGTCCTTCAAGGTGGTAGAAGTCACGGGTTTGGAAGGTGCTGTCTAAGGAGGCTTGCTGCGTTGCTGCAGTGCATCTTGTGGATGGTACACATTGCTACCACTGTGTGTCAGTTATGGAGAGAGTGAATTTTGTGAATGAGGTGCCAATCAAGTGGGCTGCTTTGTCCAGGATGGCGTCGAGCTTCTTGACTGTTGTTGGAGCTGCACCTAACCAGGCAAGTGGAGAATATTCCATCACACTCCTGACTTGTGCCTTGTAGATAGTGGAAGGCTTTGGGGTGTCAGGAGGTGAGTTACTCGCCGCAGGATTCCTAGTATCTGATCTGCTCTTGTCGCCATGATATTTATATGCTTATTGCAATTCAGTTTCTGGTCAATGGTAACCCCCAGGATGTTGATAGTGGGGGGATTCAGCAATCGTAATGCCATTGAATGTCAAGGGGTGATGGTTAGATTCTCTCTTGTTTGAGATGGTCATTGCCTGGGACTTGTGTGACTCGAATGTGAAATATCCTTATTGTAGGGTATTGTATTGTACTGTACAGTGACTACACTTGGAAAGTCCTTCATTGGCTGTAAACGGCTTTACAAAGTCCTGTGGTCGTGAAATGTATGTTTTGCTTTTTCCATTGTTATCAATGTCATTTTGATCAAAAGATAGGATTCGTGAGCACAAACTTTAAATCAATGCTGATTCAAATAATGTATCTCCATCTGCCTATCCTTACAGAGTACAATGTCTTTGACCCTGAAATTGATTCCACAATCTCAGTCCCTCAGACAATTTCAGCTCAGTTCTGATGAAAGGTCACAGATCTGAAACGTTAACTCTGTTTCTCTCTCCACAGATGCTGCCAGACCTGCTGAGTATTTCCAGCATTTTCTGTTTTTATTTCAGATTTCCAGCATCTGCAGTATTTTACTTCTGTATTACTTTGAAAGTTAAAACTGACCCACTTGTTTCCAATTCACACTGGGGTCTCCCGTGAAATGATTCTGTATAATGTTAATGTAATGAATACAGATTCCAAGCACTGAGCTTCCTGTGGGGAATTGGGGACATGAAAACCAGCAGACTCTGCAGGAATTTCCACTGGGAGCACACATTCACAAAATCTACCTTTTATATATTGATTCATTTTGATTGTCCTTCTGGAAAATTATTTTGAAACAATTTAAACATCAACCCACAGCTCCATGACTGGGTCAATGATGAGGTCATCCTCTGACCGGTCATGTGACAGCTGGAGCCACAAGACATCAGAACCAGATTTGTGACTGGATTAAAACCCGGAATCCTGTCCCAATGGCTTTTCAAATAAAGCTGTTGCTGTTTGAAAACACAGCAGGTAAACTTTCTGCCTGACCATGAGGGGAGCTAGGGAGAAATTTACAAAACTAAATCATTTTACAAAATAGTTCAAAAACCATTAATATCGAAATCATGTGAGGATTCATTTGCAGTAGAGAAACAAGCAGAATACAGAAAGTACAGAGGAGAGCTGAAAAAGGAAATGAGATCAGCAAGAGAGTGCATGAGAAAAGATTAGCAGGTCACATAACTGGGAACACTGAAGTATTTTACCAATATATGGACAGTCAATGAAAGGGTGGGTCAATTAGGAGGTCCTGTGGAGGCAGAGGGTGTGGCTGAGGTACTAATTAAGTACATTTCAGCTGTCACAAAACAAGCAGATTGTGCAAATGTCACAGTAAAGGAGGAGGTTGTGGAGAATTTGGAGGGGATGAAAATAGATAAAGAGGAGACAATTACAAGGTTGGCAGCACTCACAGTAGAAAAGTCACCCGGTCTGGATGGGCTGCATCCTGGGTGGCTGAGGGAAGTAAGGGTGGAAATATCAGAGACTCGAGCCACAATCTTTCAATCCTTCTTGAATATGGGAATGTTGCCAGAGGACTGGAGGATGCAGGTAAGCTTGGGTAGTTCGATCTCAGTTTAACTTGACCATTTTTATAATGTATCCATTGTAATAACTAACAACGTTAAGAAAGCCATTTTATAATGAACACATGACCAAAGGAAGCATTTTGTGTTCAGTACTAACGTTTATATCCTGTATAATTAATGAGTAGCTACCCATCATGAAACAGATGATTGTAAAACCAGGGGCGATGCCACATTGGATTTGGTACTGGGTAATGAACCTGGCCAGGTGTTAGATTTAGATGTAGGTGAGCACTTTGGTGATAGTGATCACAATTCGGTTAGGTTTACCTCAGCGATGGGCAGGGACAGGTATATACCGCAGGGCAAAAATTATAGCTGGGGGAAAGGAAATTATGATGCGATTCGGCAAGATTTAGGATGCGTAGGATGGGGAAGGAAACTGCAGGGGATGGGCAGAATCGAAATGTGGAGCTTATTCAAGGAGCAGCAATTGCGTGTCCTTGATAAGTATGTACCTGTCAGGCAGGGGGGAAGTGGTCGAGCGAGAGAGCCGTGGTTTACTAAAGAAGTTGAAGCGCTTGTCAAGAGGAAGAAAAAGGCTTATGTTAGGATGAGATGTGAAGGCTCAGTTAGGGCGCTTGAGAGTTACAAGCTAGCCAGGAAGGATCTAAAGGGAGAGCTGAGAAGAGCAAGGAGAGGACACGAGAAGTCATTGGTGGATCGGATCAGGGAAAACCCTAAGGCTTTCTATAGGTATATCAGGAATAAAAGAATGACTAGAGTTAGATTAGGGCCAATCAAGGATAGTAGTGGGAAGTTGTGTGTGGAATCAGAGGAGGTAGGGGAAGTGTTAAATGAATATTTTGCGTCAGTATTTACAGTAGAGAAAGAAAATGTTGTCGAGGAGAATACTGAGATTCAGGCTACTAGGCTAGATGGGATTGAGGTTCACAAGGAGGAGGTGTTATCAATTTTGGAAAGTGTGAAAATAGATAAGTCCCCTCGGCCAGATGGGATTTATCCTAGGATTCTCTGGGAAGCTAGGGAGGAGATTGCAGAGCCTTTGTCCTTGATCTTTATGTCGTCATTGTCGAAAGGAATAGTGCCAGAAGACTGGAGGATAGCAAATGTTGTCCCCTTGTTCAAGAAGGGGAGTAGAGACAGCCCTGGTAATTATAGACCTGTGAGCCTTACTTCGGTTGTGGGTAAAATGTTGGAAAAGGTTATCAGAGACAGGATTTATAATCATCTTGAAAAGAATAAGTTCATTAGCGATAGTCAGCACGGTTTTGTGACGGGTAGGTCGTGCCTCACAAACCTTATTGAGTTTTTCGAGAAGGTGACCAAACAGGTGGATGAGGGTAAAGCAGTGGATGTGGTGTATATGGATTTCAGGAAGGCGTTTGATAAGGTTCCCCATGGCAGGCTATTGCAGAAAATACAGAAGTATGGGGTTGAAGGTGATTTAGAACTTTGGATCAGAAATTGGCTAGCTGAAAGAAGACAGAGGGTGGTGGTTGATGGCAAATGTTCATCCTGGAGTTTAGTTACCAGTGGTGCACCGCAAGGATCTGTTTTGGTGCCACTGCTGTTTGTCATTTTTATAAATGACCTGGAAGAGGGTGGAGAAGGGTGGGTCAGTAAATTTGCGGATGACACTAAGGTCGGTGGAGTTGTGGATAGTGCCGAAGGATGTTGTAGGGTACAGAGGGACATAGATAGGCTGCAGAGCTGGGCTGAGAGATGGCAAATGGAGTTGAATGCGGAAACGTGCGAGGTGATTCACTTTGGAAGGAGTAACAGGAATGCAGAGTACTGGGCTAATGGGAAGATTCTTGGTAGTGTAGATGAACAGAGAGATCTTGGTGTCCAGGTGCATAAATCCCTGAAGGTTGCTACCCAGGTTAATAGGGCTGTTAAGAAGGCATATGGTGTGTTACCTTTTATTAGTAGGGGGATCGAGTTTCGGAGCCACGAGGTCATGCTGCAGTTGTACAATACTCTGGTGAGACCGCACCTGGAGTATTGCATGCAGTTCTGGTCACCGCATTATCGGAAGGATGTGGAAGCTATGGAAAGGGTGCAGAGGAGATTTACTAGGATGTTGCCTGGTATGGAGGGAAGGTCTTACGAGGAAAGGCTGAGGGATTTGAGGTTGTTTTCGTTGGAGAGAAGGAGGAGGAGAGGTGACTTAATAGAGACATATAAGATAATCAGAGGGTTAGATAGGGTGGATAGTGAGAGTCTTTTTCCTCGGATGGTGATGGCAAACACGAGGGGACATAGCTTTAAGTTGAGGGGTGATAGATATAGGACAGATGTCAGAGGTAGTTTCTTTACTCAGAGAGTAGTAGGGGCGTGGAACGCCCTGCCTGCAACAGTAGCAGACTCGCCAACTTTAAGGGCATTTAAGTGGTCATTGGATAGACATATGGATGAAAATGGAATAGTGTAGGTCAGAAGGTTTCACAGGTCGGTGCAACATCGAGGGCCGAAGGGCCTGGACTGCGCTGTAATGTTCTAATTGTAATTCTAATTCGAAAAGTAATGAACCTTGATTGAGTTATAATTAATGAATTAATAATCATTTTAGAGAGAATGGGTTTTCATTTAAAGTTAGTTCAATCTAATTACTGTGAGTCTCTGTGTCTTTGTGGGAAAGGGCAGTTTCAGCTAAATGTATTCAAACAATGGACCTTTCTCGGACCCCTGATAAAACCCATGGTATGTTCCATCGTGACCTTCAAAAGTCTAGATTTAATGAATAGGAAACTTGTTTCAGATCAGATTGGGAGACAGTGTGAAACCACTCCATTGTACTCATGTCTGAGATTCTGAGGACAGGTGACAGTTAGTGGAAGACATTATTAAGAACTAATTGAATGTACCTAGCAAATGCTCGGACCAATTATTATTTTACAAGGTGGTGTGATGGCAATCAAGGGGTTAAACGTAGGGATCTTGAAAGCTTTCAATGTGCAGGAACACTAGAAGAGCTCAGGGGTAAAGGCTCAGATCATCAACCAAGTTCTCCACCTGATGAGGGATCTAGGCTGGACAAAGGGGACCGTGACACTCTGAGACCAAGCTCGACCAGTCCGCACACCTGCTAGAGCTGTAAAGTTATATTCCCCAAGTTTGTTAAGTATAATTTTACTTTCAATTATTGAGTACTATTTTACTCTCAATAAAAGTTCTGGACTTCTTCATCAAGTATCCTGTTGCCTTAATTGGTTAAAGTCATACCCAAAGAGATTGTCCACAATAGACTTTCCAGAATTAAAAGATAAGTCTGCAAGGATTGCTAATTTTACAGCCCTGTTTAAAAAGAGAGATAAACCCAGGAACTACAGACCAGTTAGTATAATGTCGGTGGTGGGGAAAATTTTAGAGACAATTATCCAGGAGAAAATTAACTGTCACTTGGTAGAACATGGGCTAATAAATGACAGCCAGTACAGATTGGTTAACAGATGATAGTGTCTGACTTAATGAATTAATTTCTTTGATGAAGTTTCAGAGAGAGGTGACAAGGGTAGTGAGGTTGATGGTGTGTGTCTGGACTTCAAAAATGTGTTTGAAAAAGTACCATAAAATAGACTTGTTAACAAAATTGGAGCAGATGGGATTAAAGGGGCAGTGGCAGCGTGGATAAGGGCAGAAAGCATAAAGTAGGGTGAATGCTTGTTTTTCAGAATGGAGGGACTAATACAGTAATGTCACTGTTGTTGCAGTGTGTGCAGTGTCTGACCCTGAGCTGTCCTAGGGAGGGGGCTGTTTGTGATGTTCCTGTGGGGTGCATTATCATCAGGGTCTCTCTGTGAGCTGTCACAGGGATGGGGCAGTGTGTGATATCCTTGTGCATGTCATGCAGGCCCACTGACTTGTGGTTCCATCCTGATGCCAAGAAACAGAGCCCCAGATATGGGCAAAAAGTCTCACTTCTCTATCTCTATCTTGAGAAGACACAGTGGCGCAGTGGTTAGCACCGCAACCGCACACCTCAAGTGACCTGCGTTCGATTCCGGGTACTGCCTGTGAAGAGTTTGTAAGTTCTCCCTGTGACTGCGTGGGTTTCTGCCGGGTGTTCCTGTTTTCTCCCACAGCCAAAGACTTGCAGATTGATAGGGAAGTTGGCCATTGTAAATTGCCCCTCGTGTATGCAGGTGGTAGGGGAATTGAGGGGATGTGGTCGGAATATGGGATGAATGTAGGATCAGTATAAATGGGTGGTTGATGGTCGGCACAGACTCGGTGGGCTGGAAGGGCCTGTTTCAGTACTGTATCTCTCAATAAATAAATAAGAAGGCTGAGGGAGCAAACCTGGACAGTAAATCCGGAGTGGAGTCCTGGAGGCGGATACCTGTGACTTATCAGGCAGTTTTCCAGCAACTCCTGCAGCAGATCTGGTAACAAACAGTACTGGTATTTTCCTTTCCTCTGGACAATACCAGCAATGCTGACAGGGGTTCCTGATGCTCAGGGTCTCCATACTATTTGCCCAGGCCTGTGCCCTGGAGAGGACACTCCAGCTTCATGGTTAAACATTAGCACAACCCGGGAATAAACAGTTACTGATTATAAGCTCTCATTCAATTGGTGTAGAGTATGAGCACCAGGGGTTACTTCGGACAGTGGGAGAGCTCTTAGTGTCTCATTGGATAGCTACCATTCACTCCAAGCTGGGCAGCCCCCAGTCAGTTAGGTGCTGTCCTGCCACGACCTGCTTACTTCAATGGGTGCTTGAAGCCCAGAGAGACATCTCTGAACAGACGGATTGATAATCTATGCACCAAGAAAAACAAACTCAACAAAGAAGACACCAGTCCTTCGCATCACAAGCTGGAATGTAAGGACCATGTGTCCTGGCCTTACCGACAACCTTCTGCAGGTTGATGACACGCACAAGACAGCTGTGATGGACAAGGAACTCACAAGGCTCAATGTGGACATTGCTGTGCTGCAAGAAACTAGACTCGTTCAAAGTGGATCCCTCAAAGAGAAACACTACACCTTCTTCTGGCATGGGGAAAGCCCAAGAGGCAACTCGTGAGCATGGAGTGGGTTTCACAGTAAAATACACGCCACTTCAGATGAGTGAACCACCCACAGTAGGCTCAGAGAGACTTCTTACTCTTCACTTGTCAACAAGTGTGGGCCCAGTTAATCTCATGTGCATCTATGTCCCGACATTCACCTCCACCCCAGATGTCAAGGATCAATTCTATGTGACACTTGACAATGCCATCAGTAGAATTCCCAGCACTGAGGGACTGTACCTTCTCGGAGACTTCTACACAAGCTTGGGTACTGACTACACAGCTTTGCCAATGTTCATAGAGCACCAGGGGATTGGCAAGATGAACGAAAATGGACAGAGGTTTCTGGAGCTATGCTGTCACCATGGATTCTGTGTGATGAACAGCTACTTCCAGGTCAAGCTGTGCTACAAGGTGTCCTGGAGACATCCGAGATCATGCCATTGGCACCAGCTAGACCTTATCATCACCAGACATACCACCCTCAGCAGTGTCCTCATCACTCGCAGCTATCACAGCGCTGACTGTGACACTGACCACTCCCTGGTGTGTAACAAGGTCAGGCTTCAGCCAAGGAAGCTTCATCCATCCATGAAGAAAGGTCATCCTCTGATCAACACTTGCCGAACCACTGATCCAGAAAGGACCCAGGAGTAACTCAACATCCTCGATCAGGCTCTTTCAGACAACAATGCTCAAGGCCTCAGTGCAGTGTCAAAGTGGAATCATCTGCACGCCACCATCTATAACTCTGCACTCACTGTGTATGGGAAAAGGGATGGGAGGAATGCTGACTGGTTTGAGGCTTATTGGACTGAAATGGAGTCAGTTACTGCAACTAAGAGGAGAGCTCTCATGAACTACACACAAGTCTCCAGCAAACAACATCTAAATGCTCTCAGAGATGCCAGAAACAAGTCTCTGCAGACTGCTCGGCACTGCACCAATCAATACTGGTTAAAACTCTGCTGCTGAATCCGGGGATGCTAGAGGGATGTATGAAGGTATGAAGAAAGCAATGGGCCCAGTAGTAACTAAATCAGCACCTTTTGAAGACAAAGACAGGGGTGATCATCACTGAACCGAACAAGCAGATGGAAAGGTGAGTGGAGCATTACCTTGAACTCTACATAACGGAGAACATTGTCATTGAAGTAGCTCTCAGTGCCATTCCAGACTTCCCTGTCATGGAGGAACTGGACAGTGAGCCCACCGTAGTCCAGCTCAACAAGGGCTCAAAACACGCGTGAAGCAAACATTGTCACCGTGGACAAAATTAAGGGGGATCGCAGTGACTGCAGCAATTATCGGTGCCAGCTACTCAGTTCCACTCACCTGGTCGATCCCTTTCCTCCTGCAAGTTCCTTTGCTTCAAGTACCCATCCAATTTCCTTTTCAAATCATTGATTGTCTCTACTTCCACCACACTCGTGGGTCAGGACATTACCACTCTCAGCATAAAAAAATTCCACCTCACCCAAGGATGGGAAATATTTATATCTTCGATATTTAGCTTATTCTCTATCTCGACGAGAATAGAATGGCAGTCAACATGAAAGGGAACCCAAAAATCTTCGAGCAGTATATAAATAATAAGCAGGTAGTCAGCGGTGAAGTGGGCCCCATTAGGGACCAAGAGGGTAATATATACTTAGAGCTGCAGGGCAATGTTAATCTAGTTAATGAGTACCTTGTATCAATGATCACTAAAGAAGTGGAATTTGACAAAATATCAGTAGAAGTGGAGAGTGTAGAGGCTATGGAGAGGGTACAAATTGAGAGAGGGAGGTACTGAAAAGGATGGTTATGCTTCAGGAAGATAAATTACCTGGTCCGGATGGCTTTCATCCCAGATTGCGAAAGGAAATGTGGATGCAGATAACAGAAAGGCTTTCTATCATCTTCCAATCTTCCCTGGATACGGGGGAGGTGTCAGAGGATTAAACAGTTGCAAATGTGACACCCTTATTCAAGAAAGGGTGTAAGGACAGTCCGGCTAACTACAGGCCAGTTAGATTAACAGCAGTGGTGGGTAAGGTTTTAGAAAGAACAATCAGGGAAAAAATGAACAGTCACTTGTAGAGGTTTGAGTTAATTGAGGAGAGTGAGCATGGATTTATGCATGGGAGTTCATGCTTGACTAATCTAACTGCATGTTTTGATGAACTAACAGAGAAGGTTTATGAAGGGCATGCAGTGGATGTTGTTTATGTGGATTTTAAGAAACGACACATAAAAGGGTGATTGAGGTTCATGGAATAGGAGGGTCAGTGTCCAATTGGATAGGAAATTGGCTTAAGGACAGAAAACAGCAAGTCGTAATAAATGGTTCATTCTCAGACTGGAAGGTTGTCGACAGTGCTGTTCCCCAAGGGTCACTGCTGGAACCACTACTTTTTATTTGCTACAGATCAATGACTTGGATCTTGGAATATAGTGCAGAATCTCAAAATATGCCGATAACACCAAACTTGGAGAAGTGGCAAACAGTGAGGATGAAATGAACCACCTGCAACAAGACAGTGATGGGCTAGCAGAATGGGCAGACAGGTGCAGATGGAATTTAATAGTGACTAGTGTGAGGTGATGCATTTTAGCAGAAGGAATAGGGAGAGGCAATATATAATTAATGGCACAGTTCTAAAGAGTGTGCAGGAATTGAGGGACCTGTTCACTGTCACGTGAACAATTACTTCTTGTTGTGTGCTCTCAGATTTGTAACCTTCACTGTACTGGAGTGAGATGACATCTACTGGCAGGAAGCAAGAACTGCAATCAAGCAGCAGAAATTCCATCGTCTGTCAGGGTGAAAGAAACATTGCAATGTGAGGAAATAGTGAATGGGTTTGATTGGGTTGATGGAGGCATGATTCCACTTGTGGTGGAGTCCAAAGCAACGGCCAGAAATATAAAATTGTCATTATTAAAAGATATGAGGAATTCATGATAAATGTATTTAGGTAGTGAGTGGGTGGAATCTAGATAAAATAGAAAGTGAGATTGGGTGGGCAGAAGCAGTGTGAAAGGATGGCTCAAACAAAAGGTAAACGCCCTGAAAGGTTAACTCTGTTTCTCTCTCCACAGATGCTGCCAGAGTTTCTGAACATTTCCAACACTTTCTGTTTTTATTTCAGAATTTGCAAGATGTTGCTTTGCTCTGAAAAAAAAATGGATGATCGGCTTTCGCTGCCAGTGAAATTCCACCGGAGCTAAAAGGAAGTTCTGATATCAGTGGCATGTTGATCTAGGGGTATGATTCTTGCTTAGGGTGAGTGATTAATTAATGTGTGAGAGATTGTGGGTTCAAATCCTGCACAAGCCCTTCTACTTTGGTATTTTTAATTTAAGGTCTTGCAGAAGGCAGAATTGATTTCCATATGGAGCCTGCGTGAGGACCAGAGAGCTGGATTCAAACAGCTTGATGAACTAAATGTGCAGTTAGCCAAGTGGGAACATAAAGTTGTTGCAGTAATTGTGACCTGACTCCAAAAACAACAGGACTGGGTTCTGGACTGGAATGGAATGGAATTCTTCAGTGTTTCTGTTGTTTGGCTTGCATTGACTCATCGATTTTCTCATTTTTTACTTTGTCGATGCCTTTGAATAATTGTGGATCCTTCTTCAGAGTGTCGTCTTTCACCAGGTAGTTCTGACCTCTGATGATGATGATCGTAATGAGCTTCAGCTCACTGATAGTTTTGGAACTGAGCAGATTTCCTTGGCTTGAGTCTACAACATGGAACTCAGTCTGACATGTGGACCCATGGGAGGATTTGAATGCCAGCCCTGCGTTGAAGAATACAGTTGCATCCATCCAATAAGAGACCGAGTAGAAGTGACAGTTCAGTCAGTCAAACATTAAACTTTTAATTTCAGGGTTGTGAGTTGGAGTGCCATTTTGTTTTTCCCTTTTTTAAGGCTTCATTAGCAGAGAGTACAAGGAGTGTTTGAAATGAAATTCAGCAAAAGTATGAGAAAGTCTCACTTTGATTCGGGACTCTTATCTCTCTGCAGCATCTCGCTGTGAAAGATTGAACTTCATCTCATTTCATTCCCAGCTCGGGGTCAGTGCGGCTCAGTGGGACTTCTGGCTGTCTCCTGCTTCACAATCCATCAGTGCTGAGAAAGCAATGGGGAATATTATTCACGGCTCTGTAACCAGAGGACACTGATTTAAGGTGAATGGCAAAAGAACCAAAGGCAACATGAGGAAAAACTTATTTTGCACAGCGAGTGGTTAAGATCTGATATGCACTGTTTGAGAGTTTGATGGAGGCTGATTCAACAATGGCTTTCAAAATGGTATAAGAAAGTTATCTGAAGTGAAAACAATTGCATGTTTTCATGGAATACATGAGTCTGTGGCATGAGCTGAGTTGCTCGTGCAGAGAAGCAGCACAAGCACAATGAGCTGAATGGCTTCCTTTTGTTCTGTAACTATTCTATGATCTATGATTCTTTTCAGAGTGAAATCAACACTCACATACAAGAAACTGACAGGTACAATGTAAACCCCACACTAACATACCAGCGAATGCTGGGGACAGAGTAAAACCAACTCAGTCCTAGACTAGAAACTGACAGGTACTTTGTAAACTTCGCATTACCAGACAAGAAATTGACAGATTCTGTGTGAAACCCACAGTCACTTAGCAGCAGTTGGCAGGTAACGTGTAAAAATCTTTCTTTCATATCCCAACTACAAGGTACAAAGGAAATTAGGTACAAACCCAGGCTCACACTTCAAAGACTGAGAGATACAAAGCAAAACACATATTCACCTACAAGTACAGAGAAGAAGACACACTCAGAGGAGGTGCAGATTAAAGACACATGCATGTAACAGAAACTGATAGGGATATAATCAAACCCTTTCTCACTTCTCAGAAACTGATAGATATATACAAAAGCTGATGCTCACATACAAGTTGTTGAAAGATATGTGGTGAAACTCACATAGCAATAGCAGAAACAAACAGGTACTGAATAATACCCACAGTCACAGACCAAAAACTGAAATATACTGAGTTAAACACCACTTTCTCACACCAGAAACTCATGGCTGCAAAGTGAAGCTGACTCAATCCTCCCAGGCATTGACAGGTGCAAAAGAAAACACTCATGACGATTCCAGGTCATGAAATGTGCGCAATAAAACCGATCAGCTGAAAGAATAGCATTAATGACAGGTGTGGTACCCAGAATGCTCAGCGTCCTAGAATCCGCCCTATCTGTGACAGGAGCGGGGCGCGCAGGCGCAGTAGAGACAGCTCTGTCAGCAGCTGGAGTTGCGGGTTCGGAGTTGGAGTGGGATATTCACAAAGTGCGAGAAGACTTTGTGGGCTCACACAGTTGGAGCAGGGCCTCAGGGCCACAATAACATGGAACAATCCCATCTGTATCCCTGCAGATGGCGGTGGTGAAGCTTTTCCCGGTGAGGCTTCCCGAAACGGCGTCTGTAAATGGATAAGAATTGGGGACGGGCAGGGAGCGTCTGGAGATGGATAAGAATTGGGGACTGGGCAGGGAGCGTCTGGAGATGGATAAGAATTGGAGACTGGGCAGGGAGCGTCTCTAAAAGAATAAAATTTGGGTACTAGTCAGGGAGCGTCTCTAAATGAATAAGAATTGGGGACTGGGCAGGGAGTGTCGATAAATGAATAAGAATTGGGGACTGGGCAGGGAGCGTTTCTAAATGAATAAGATTTGGGGACTGGGCAGGGAGCGTTTCTAAATGAATAAGATTTGGGGACTGTGCAGGGAGCGTCGATAAATGCTTAAGAATTGGGGACTGGTTAGGGAGCGTTTTTTTATTCGTTCGTGGGATGTGGGTGTCGCTGGCTCGATCTCAGCTCAAGTAATGTGTCCAGTTCTGGGCACCAGGCTTTAGAAAGGACATCAAAGCTTCTGAGACAGTTCAGAGGAGATTTACGAGAATGATACCAGAGATGAGGGGTTTCAGTTTTCTGGACAGGCTGGTGAAGCTGGGATTGTTCTCCTCAGAGTAGAGAAGGTTAAGGGAAGATTTAATAGAGGTGTTCAGAATCATGAAGGATTTTCATAGGATAGAGAGGGAGAAACTGTTTCCACTGTCCTGGGGGTCAGTAACCAGAGGACACAGATTTAAAATAATTGGCCAAAAATGTCCAGGGGAGGTGAGGAGAGATCATTTTACCCAGTAACTGATTCGGATTTGGAATGAATTGTCTGACAGGGTGGTGGAAACAGATTCAACTATAACTTTCATAAAGGAATTGGACAAATATTTCAAAGTGAAATTCTCCAGGATTATGGGGAAATAGGCAGGGGGTTGGACTAATTGCATCTTTTTGTCAGAGAGTCAGCAGAGGCACAATGGGGCCGAATGGCCTCCTTCTGTGCTGTATGATTCTATGAACATAAGAACGAGGAGCCGGAGTCGGAAAGTCAGCCCCTCGAGCCTGCTCTGCCATTCAATACAATCATGGCTGATCTCATCACGGCAGTTCTTGTTTCTTGCCAGTAGATGTCACTTCACTCCAATACAGTGAAGTTTACAAATCGGAGAGAGACACAACAGGAAAGAATTGTTCACATTACAGTGAATGTGTGGGATTTAGAAATACTAGGATTGGAGACGAGTTATTACTTGTCTGCTCGATCCCCATAGCCCTGTAAAATTATTTCCTTCAAGTGCCCATTCAAATTCCTTTTGTAATCCTCGATTGTCTCCATTTCCACCGCCCTCGTGGGCAGCGAGTTGCAGATCATCACCAATCACTGTGTAAAAAAGTTCTTGCGCACATTCCCCCTGTATCTCCTGTCCAAAACCTTTAATCTGTGTCCCCTAGTCCTTGTACCAATAGTTAACGGGAACAATGTTTCCTTGCCAACTTATTTAAAACTGTCATAGCCAAAAACACATCTGTCAATTCTCCCCTCACTCTCCTTTGATACCAGCAGAACAGCCCTAGCTTTCCAACCTAACCTTGTAACTAAAATCCCCCATCCCTGGATCCATTCTGGTAAATCACCTCTGCGTCCTCTCAAGGACCCTCACATTCTTTCAAAAGTCTGCTGAGCAGAACTGGAAACAACACTCCAATTGGGGCCTAACCAGAGTTTTATAATGATAAAAGCAAAATGTTTTATAATGGTTCAGCATAACTTCCCTGCTTTTGTACTCAATGCCTCTATTTATAAAGCCCAAGATCCCATATGCTTTGCGAACCACTCTCGCAATATGTCTTGCCACCTTCAAAGATTGATGCTCATGAACCCCAAGTTCCTCTATTCCAGCACACTCTTTAGAACTGTGCCATTAAGTATATATTGCCTCTCCCTATTCCTTTACATCACCTCACACTTGTCACTATTAAATTCCATCTGCCACCTGGCTGCCCATTCTGCTAGCCTATCACTGTCCTGTTGCAGGCAGTTCATATCATCCTCACTGTTTGCCACTCCTCCAAGTTTGGTGTCATCGGCAGACTTTGAGATTCTACTCTGTATTCCAAGAACCAAGTCACTTACCTTTAGCAAAAAAAGCAGTGTTTCTGGCACTGACCCTTGGGGAACACCACTGTCGATTATCCTCCAGTCTGACAAAGAACCATGTAATAAGACTCGCTGTTTTCTGTCCTTAAACCAATTTTCTATCCAATTGGACACTGACCCTCCAATACCACGAACCTCAATTTTGTTAACCGCCCTTTTATGTGGTACCTTGTCAAACGCTTCCTTAAAATCCATATAAACAACATCCACTGCATTCCCTTCATCAACCTGCTCTGTTAGTTCATCAAAAAATGCAGTTAGATTAGTCAAGCATGAACTCCCATTTATAAATCCATGCTCACTCCCCTTAATTAACTCAAACCTCTCCAAGTGACTGTTGACTATTTACCATGATTATTCTTTCTAAAACATTACCCACCACTGCTGTTAATCTAACTAGCCTGTAGTTACCCAGACTGTCCTTACACCCTTTCTTGAATAAGGGTGTCGCATTTGCCACTGTTTAAACCTCTGGCACCTCCCCCGTATCCAGGGAAGATTGGAAGATTATAGCAAGCCCTTCCGTTATCTGCATCCGCATTTCCTTTCGCAACCTGGGATGTGACCCATCCGGACCAGGTGATTTATCTTCCCTAAGCACAGCCAGCCTTTTTAGTACCTCCCTCTCCTAATTTGTACTCTCTCCATTGCCTCTACTCTCTTCACTTCTACTGATATTTTGTCAAATTCCACTTCCTTAGTGATCACTGATATAAAGTACTCATTAAGTAGATTAACATTGCCCTGCACCTCTAAGCTTATATTATCCTTTTTGTCCCCAATCGCCCTACTCAACCTCTTACTACCCACTTATCATTTACATGCTGCTCGAAGATTTTTGGGTTCCCTTTCATGTTGACTGCCATTCTATTCTCATAGAAATAGAGAATAAGCAAATATAGAAGATGCAAGTACTTTCCATCCTTGATGAGGTGGAACTTTTTTATGTTGTGGGTGGTAAGGACTTGGCCCACGAGTGTGGTGGAAGCAGAGACAATCAATGATTTGAAAAGGAAATTGGATGGATACTTGAAGGAAAGAAACTTGCAGGAGGAAAGGGATCGAGCTGGTGAGTGGAACTGACTAGATTGCTCCGGGGAGAGCCAGCATGGACGTGATAGGCCAAACGACCACCTTATGTGCTGTAAATGACTCTGTGTTGTTTCTCAAATTCATTCCAATGGTGCTTGGTAAATAATCTCAAAGTAAATTGTGCAACTGGAAAATCAGAACCAAGGCAAGGGACGCATAAGGAAGCGAAATTGCTGAAACCCGGGATTGAACCAGGGACCTTTAAATCTTCAGTCTAACGCTCTCCCACTTGAGCTATTTCAGCCCTACATTGACAGCTTCTTGGTGTCATTGTTTTGGAAGAAAATACATACATTCAAGTTTTCCAAAAAATTAAAGAACACAACATGTGAGTAATATACCCCATTGCTTTCTCAGTACTGATGGATTGTGAAGTGGGAGACAGCGAGAAGTCCCAGTGATCCACACTGACCCTGAGCTGAGAATGAAATGAGATCAAATTCAATCTTTCATAGTGAGATGCTGCTGAGAGGTAAGAGTCCTGAATCAAAGCGAGACTTGCTCATTTCAAACATTCCCTGTACTCTCTGCTCATGAAGCCTTAAAAAAGGGAAAAACAGAATGGCACTCAAACTCACAACCCTGCCATTAAAAGTCTCATATTCGACTGACAGAACTGTCACTTCTACTCGGTCTCTTATTGGATGGATGCAACTCCAACGCAGGGGTGGCATTGAAATCCTCCCATGGGTCCACATGTCAGACTGGGTTCCACGTTGTGGACTCAAGCAAAGGAAATCTGCTCACTTCCAAAACTATCAGCGAATTGAAGCTAATTCCAATCAATATCATCAGAGGTCAGAACTACCTGGTGAAAGAAGACACTCTGAAGAAGGATCCACAATTATTCAAAGGCATCGACAAAGTGAAAAACAAGAAAATCGATGAGTCAATGCAAGCCAAACAACAGAAACATTCCATTCCATTCCAGTCCAGAACCCAGTCCTGTTGTTTTTGGAGTCAGGTCTCAATTACTGCAACATCTTTATTTTCCCACTTGGCTATCTGCACATTTAGTTCATTACAATTTTGTCGACAAGCTCTTCGAATCTAGTTGTCTGGTCCTCAAGTCAGCTCCGGATGGAAGTCAATTCCACCTTCTGCAAGGCTGAAACCAATAGATAACCTGAATCTAAAAATGCCAGACGACCAGAGCTCGTCCGGGATTTGAACCCAGGATCTCTCACATGTTAATTAACCACATACCCAACGCAAGAATCATACCCCTAAACCAACGAACCACTGACAAATAAAGTTTTATAAGCTGCTGTGGAATTTCACTGGAACCCCCCAGCCAATCATCCATTTTTTTTCAGATCAAAGCAACATCCTGCAAATGCTGAAATAAAAACAGAAAGTGCTGGAAATTTTTTTTAATTTCCAAAATATACTTAATTCATAAAAATCTGCAAATATTACATTGCCAAACAGTTTCAAACAGCACCAACAAATACAACCATTGCAATGGAGATCAGTTTCCTTCAATACTATCATGAGTTTCTTCACAACCCTTCCATTTCACAATTGTCGTGCCAATTACAGTTTTACATTTACAGCAAATGAAAATATTAACGATACAGTTCGAGGGGTTTTCCATGGATCCAGCCCCTCAGTTCAGCTTGGTGGGGGGACCTTACACTGTGGTCTTTCCCCATTGAGCCTTTGCTGCGGTTGCCCCAAGCTTTAGTGCGTCCCTCAGCACGTAGTCCTGGACCTTGGAATGTGCCAGTCTGCAACATTCGGTGGTGGACAACTCTTTGCGCTGGAAGACCAGCAAGTTTCCGGCAGACCAAAGGGCGTCTTTCACCGAATTGATAGTCCTCCAGCAGCAGTTGATGTTTGTCTCGGTGTGCGTCCCTGGGAACAGCCCGTAGAGCATTGACTCCTGTGTTACAGAGCTGCTTGGGATGAACCTCGACAAAAACCACTGCATCTCTTTCCACACCTGCTTTGCAAAGACACATTCCAGGAGGAGGTGGGCGACCGTCTCTTCCCCACCACAGCCACCGCGGGGGCATTGTGCGGAGGGGGCGAGACTTCGGGTGTGTATGAAGGATCTGACGGGGAGGGCCCTTCTCACCACCAGCCAAACTACGTCTTGGTGCTTGTTTGAAAGTTCTGGTGATGAGGCATTCCGCCAAATGACTTTGACGGTCTGCTCGGGGAACCATCCGACAGGATCCACCGTCTCCTTTTCCCGTAGGGCCTTGAGGACATTCCATGCAGACCACTGCCTGATGGACCGGTGGTCAAAGGTGTTTTCCCGCAGAAACTGCTCCACGAAGGATAGGTGGTACGGCACGGCCCAACTGCATGGAGCGTTCCGCGGCAATGTGCCCAGGCCCATCCTTCGCAACACCAGGGACAGATAGAACCTCAGCACGTAGTGACACTTGGAATTTGCGTACTGGAGATCTACACACAGCTTAATGCAGCCGCACACGAAGGTGGTCATCAGGATGAAGGCCACGTTGGGTACATTTTTCCCGCCCTTGTCCAGAGATTTGAACATCGTGTCCCTCCGGACTGGTCCATTTTAGATCCCCAGATGAAGCGGAAAATGGCTCGGGTGACTGCCACGGTGCAGGAGTGGGGTATGGGACAGACCTGCGCCACATAGAGCAACAACGTGAGCGCCTCGCTCCTGATGACCAGGTTCTTACCCACAATGGAGAGAGATCGCTGCCCCCACATGCCCAACTATTGTCGTACCTTGGCTACTCGTTCCTCCCATGTTTTGGTGCACGCCCCGGCCCTTCCGAACCATATCCCCAGCACCTTCAGGTAATCTGACCTGACGGTCAAGGGGACAAAGGATCGGTCAGCCCAGTTGCCAAAGAACATGGCCTCGCTTTTGCCGTGGCTAACTTTGGCTCCCGAGGCCAGTTCGAACTGGTCGCAGATGCTCATCAGTCTGCGCACGGACAGCGGATCCGAGCAGAAGACGGCGACATCATCCATGTACAGGGAGGTTTTAACCTGAGTGCCTCCGCTGCCTGGGATTGTCACCCCTCTTATGCTCGCATCCTTCCTAATAGAATCAGCAAAGGGTTCAATACCGCAAACAAACAAGACCGGGGAGAGAGGACAGCCCTGTCTGACTCCAGATTTGATCGGGAAACTTTCCGATTCCCACCCGTTGATTGAGACTGCGCTACTGATGTTTGTGTGGAGCAGTTGGATCCAATTGCAGATTCCCTCCCCAAATCCCATTTTGGAAAGCACGTCCATCATGTAGGTGTGCGATATCCTGTCAAAAGCCTTCTCCTGGTCCAGGCTGATGAGGCAGGTGTCCACCCTCCTGTCCCGTACGTAGGCGATCGTATCCCTGAGTAGCGCGAGACTATCAGAGATCTTCCTGCCGGGTACAGTACAGGTCTGATCAGGGTGAATCACCAACTCCAGAGCAGATTTGACTCGACTGGCTATGACTTTGGACAGAATCTTGTAGTCAACATTAAGCAGTGAGATGGGCCGCCAATTTCTGATTTCTGCCCTCTCCCCCTTCTGCTTGTAAATGAGGGTGATGATGCCTTTCCTCATGGATTCTGACATGCTGCCGGCCAGGAGCATACTCTCGTATACTTCCAGCAGGTCCGGGCCGACCCAGTCCCACAGGGCCGAGTACAACTCGACCGGTAAGCCGTCGCTCCCAGGAGTTTTACTCGTCTCGATGGACTCAACGGCCTTTGGCAGCTCGTCCAGAGTTAGCGGCTTGTCCAGTCCCTCCCTCCTGCTGTCATCGAAGACCTCTGTGATAGATGACAGGAAGGACTGGGAGGCTCTGCTGTCTGTGGGCTTCGCGTCATACAGCCCAGCATAAAAGGATTTGCTGATCCTTAGTATGTCGGACTGCGAAGACGTTAGCGAGCCATCTTCTTCCTTCAGTCTGCTGATAACAGAGCTCTCTCTGTGTACCTTTTGAAAGAAGTAACGCGAGCACGTCTCATCCTGCTCGATGGAGCGGACTCTGGACCGGAAGATGATCTTGGAGGCCTCCTTGGCAAAGAGCGAGGCCTGCTGGCTCTTCACCTCTTGGAGGTCCTCCTTGACCTCGACCCCCATTGACTGCAACCGGAGTAGATTTTGCATAATTTTCTGGAGTCGGGACATTTCCCTCTGTCTCTCTCTCGCCCTCTGAACACCTTTGTGGATGAAGAACCTCTTGATGTTTTCCTTGATCGCTTCCCACCAGTGAACTGGAGACTCAAAGAGGGGTTTCACGGTCCTCCAACCTTTGTAATCCCTTTTGAGTTCCTCAAAGTTCTCTGGGGTCAGCAGTGTAGCATTGAGCTTCCACGTCCCTCTGCCAACCCGCTGGTCGTCCTGTAAGTGACAGTCGGCCAGTAAGAGGCAGTGGTCGGAGAAGAACACTGGCTTGACGTCGGTGGATCCGACCATGACAGCAAGGGACACAAACAGGAAGTCAATCCTGGAACGGGCAGATCCGTCCGATCTTGACCATGTGTATCTGCGCTGCGCTCCGTCTGCAGGTTTGCTGAAGACGTCGTGCAGTTTGGCATCTTTAACTGTTTCTATTAGGAATCTGGACGTAGCGTCCAGTTTGTTGTCGTCACTGCCGGATCGTCCAGCCGCATCGATGATGCAGTTGAAGTCACCGCCTAGGATGACCGGCCTGGACGTCGCCAGCAGCAGTGGGAGCTGCTGGAAGACGGTCAACCGCTCGCTGCGTTGTACCGGGGCATACACGTTGATCAACCGGAGCGGAGCGTTGTTGTGCATCACGTCTGCTACGAGGAGGCGACTGCCCACCACCTCCTTAACTTCGGAGATGGTGAAATTACCTCCCCGCAGCAGAATACCCAGGCCGGAGGAACGGCAATCATTACCCCCCGACCAGATCGATGGCCCGTGGGACCACCACCGCGACCACTGCCTGTAGGTGCTGAGGTGTGGTATTCCACACTCCTGCAGAAACAGTAGGTCAGCTTTGACCTTGGCAAGGTAATCCAAGGTTGAAACACATCGCGTAGTAGATTTAATGGTACGCACATTAATGGGAGCAATTCTTACACCCATTTTTTAAAAGTTATTTGATGCTTCCCATACCATTTGTCCTTGCTCGCCCCAGTCCGTCGGGATGTTCCTGCATACCCATCGTGTGCGCAAGCAGTTTCACGTGGGTTGGGCTCAGAAAATGTTCAGCAGCTCTGGCAGCATCTGTGCTGAGAGAAACACAGTTAACGTTTCAGCGCACTCACCTTTTGTTTCAGCCATCCTTTCAGACTGCTTCTGTCCATCCAATCTCACTTTCTATTCTATCCACATTCTAACCATTCAATGCGTTGCTACATTTTTCATGAATTCCTCATTTCTTTTATTAATGACAATTTTGTATTTCTGGCCTTTGCTTCAGACACCACCACAAGTGGAATCATGTCTCCATCTACCCAATCAAACCACTTCGCTGTGTCCTCACATTGCAATGTTTCTTTAACCCTGACAGACTGTGGAGCTTCTGCTGCTTGATTGCAGTTCTTGCTTCCCGCCAGTAGATGTCACCTCACTCCAATACAGTGAAGTTTACAAATCTGAGAGAGACACAACAGGAAATAATTGTTCACATTATAGTGAATGTGTGGGATTTAGAAATACTAGGAGTGGAGACGAGTTATTATTGCACTCTGCTATTACATCTTTTATAATGGGCTCCAGCATTTTCCCCACGACTGATGTCAGGCTAACCGGTATATAATTCGCTGTTTTCTTTCTGCCTCCTTTTTTAAATAGTGGAGTTACATTAACTACCGTCCAATCCATTGGAACTGTTCCAGAGCCGATAGAATTTTGAAAAAAGACCAGAAATGCATCTGCTATTTCAAGGGCCACTTCCTTAAGTACTCTGGGATGTAGATTATCAGGCCCTGGGGATTTATCGGCCTTCAATCCCATCAATTTCACAAACATTCCCTACTAATACTGATTTCATACAGTTCCTCCTTCTCACTAGACCCTATGTTCCCCAACATTTCTGGGAGATAATTTGTATCCTCCTTTGTGAAGACAGATCCAAAGTATGTATTTAATTGGTCTGCCATTTCTTTGTACCCCATTATAAATTCCCCCATTTCTGACTGGAAGGGGCCCACATTTGTCTTCACTAATCTTTTTCTCTACACATATCTATGGAAGCTTTTACAGTCAGTTTTTATGTTCTCTGCTAGCTTACTCTCATACTCTATTTCCCCTTCTTAATCAATCCTTTTGTCCTCCTCTGCTCGATTCCAAACTGCTCACAATCTTCAGGTTTGCTGCTTGTTCTGGCCATTTTATATTTCTCCTCCTTGGATCTAATACTTTCCTTAATTTCTTTTGTAAGCCACAGTTGAGCCACCCTTCCTGTTTTACTTTTGCACAGACAGGAATGAACAATTGTTGTAATTCATCCATGCGCTCTTTAAATGCTAGCCATTGCCTATCCACTGTCAACCCTTTAAGTAACGTTCCCCAATCTATCATAGCCAACTCCCGCCTCATACCTTCATAGTTTTCTTTGTTTAGATTCAGGAGCCGAGTCTCGGAATCAACTCTCTCACTCTCCATCTTAATGAAGAATTTTATCATATTATGCGCGCACTTCCCCAAGGGACCCCACACAACAAGAATGTTAACTAATCCTTTCTCATTGCACAATACCCAGTCCAGGATGGCCTGTTCTCTAGAGGTGTTATACACCTCTATCAATTCTCCGCTCAATCTCCTTTGATATAGGCAGAATAATCCTAGCTTTTCCAACCTAACCTTGTAACTAAAATCCCCCATCCCTGGATCCATTCTGGTAAATCACCTCTGCGTCCTCTCAAGGACCCTCACACTCTTTCTAAAGTCTGCTGAGCAGAACTGGAAGCAACACTCCAATTGGGGCCTAACCAGAGTTTTATAATGGTTCAGCATAACTTCCCTGCTTTTGTACTCAATGCCTCTATTTATAAAGCCCAAGATCCCATATGCTTTGCTAACCACTCTCGCAATATGTCTTGCCACCTTCAAAGATTGATCCACATGAACTCCAAGTTCCTCTATTCCAGCACACTCTTTAGAACTGTGCCATTAAGTATATATTGCCTCTCCCTATTCCATTACATCACCTCACACTTGTCACTATTAAATTCCATCTGCCACCTGACTGCCCATTCTGCTAGCCTATCACTGTCCTGTTGCAGGCAGTTCATATCATCCTCACGGTTTGCCGCTCCCCCAAGTTTGGTGTCATCGGCATATTTTGAGATTCTACTCCGTATTCCAAGATCCAAGTCACTTACCTTTAGCAAAAAAAGCAGTGGTTCCAGCACTGACCCTTGGGGAACACCACTGTCGATTATCCTCCAGTCTGACAAAGAACCATTTAATAAGACTCGCTGTTTTCTGTCCTCAAACCAATTTTATATCCAATTGGACACTGACCCTCCTATACCACGAACCTCAATTTTGTTAACCGCCCTTTTATGTGGTACCTTGTCAAACGCTTCCTTAAAATCCATATAAACAACATCCACTGCATTCCCTTCATCAACCTGCTCTGTTAGTTCATCAAAAAATGCAGTTAGATTAGTCAAGCATGAACTCCCATGTATAAATCCATGCTCACTCCCCTTAATTAACTCAAGCCTCTCCAAGTGACTGTTGATTATTTACCATGATTATTCTTTCTAAAACCTTACCCACCACTGCTGTTAATCTAACTAGCCTGTAGTTACCCAGACTGTCCTTACACCCTTTCTTGAATAAGGGTGTCGCATTTGCCACTGTTTAATCCTCTGGCACCTCCCCCGTATCCAGGGAAGATTGGAAGATTATAGCAAGCCCTTCCGTTATCTGCATCCGCATTTCCTTTCGCAACATGGGATGTGAGCCATCCGGACCAGGTGATTTATCTTCCCTAAGCACAGCCAGCCTTTTTAGTACCTCCCTCTCCTAATTTGTACTCTCTCCATTGCCTCTACTCTCTTCACTTCTACTGATATTTTGTCAAATTCCACTTCCTTAGTTATCACTGATATAAAGTACTCATTAAGTAGATTAACATTGCCCTGCACCTCTAAGCTTATATTATCCTTTTTGTCCCCAATAGGCCCGACTCAACCTCTTACTACCCACTTATCATTTACATGCTGCTCGAAGATTTTTGGGTTCCCTTTCATGTTGACTGCCATTCTATTCTCATAGAAATAGAGAATAAGCAAATATAGAAGATGCAAGTACTTTCCATCCTTGATGAGGTGGAACTTTTTTATGTTGTGGGTGGTAATGACTTGGCCCACGAGTGTGGTGGAAGCAGAGACAATCAATGATTTGAAAAGGAAATTGGATGGATACTTGAAGGAAAGAAACTTGCAGGAGGAAAGGGATCGAGCTGGTGAGTGGAACTGACGAGATTGCTCCGGTGAGAGCCGGCATGGACGTGATAGGCCAAACGACCACCTTCTGTGCTGGAAATACACTGTGTTGTTTCTCAAATCCAATCCACTGGTGCTTGGTAAATAATTTCAAAGTAAATTGTGCAACTGGAAAATCAGAACCAAGGCAAGGGACGCATAAGGAAGTGAAATTGCTGAAACCCAGGGACCTTTGAATCTTCAGTCTAACGCTCTCCCAACTGAGCTATTTCAGCCCTACATTAACAGTGGCTTGGTGTCCTTGTTTTGGAGGAAAATACATACATTCAAGTTTTCCAAAAAATTCAAGAACACAACATGTGAGTAATATTCCCCCATTGCTTTCTCAGTACTGATGGATTGTGAAGCAAGAGACAGCCAGAAGTGCCACTGAGCTGCACAGACCCCGAGCTGAGAATGAAATGAGATCAAATTCAATCTTTCATAGTGAGATGCTGCAGAGAGGTAAGAGTCCTGAATCAAAGCGAGACTTGCTCATTTCAAACACTCCCTGTACTCTCTGCTCATGAAGCCTTACAAAAGGGAAAACCACAATGGCACTCAAACTCACAACCCTGCCATTAAAAGTCTCACGTTCGACTGACAGAACTGTCACTTCTACTCGGTCTTTTATTGGATGGATGCAACTCCAACGCAGGGGTGGCATTCAAATCCTCCCATGCGCCCACATGTCAGACTGAGTTCCATGTTGTAGACTCAAGCAAAGGAAATCTGCTCACTTCCAAAACTATCAGCGAATTGAAGCTGATTACGATCAACATCATCAGAGGTCAGAACTACCTGGTGAAAGAAGACACTCTGAAGAAGGATCCACAATTATTCAAAGGCATCGACAAAGTGAAAAACAAGAAAATCGATGAGTCAATGCAAGCCAAACAACAGAAACACTGAAGAATTCCATTCCAATCCAGTCATGTTGTTTTTGGAGTCAGGTCTCAATTGCTGCAACAACTTCATGTTCCCACTTGGCTATCTGTACATTCAGTTAATTACAATTTTGTCGACAAACTCTTTGAATCCAGTTGTCTGGTCCTCAAGCCAGCTCCGTTTGGAAGTCAATTCCACCTTCTGCAAGGCTGAAACCAATGGATAAACTTAATCTAAAAATGCCAGCAAACAAGGGCTCGTCCAGGATTTCAACACTGGATTTCGCGCATGTTAATTACCCATACTCCCGAAGCAAGAATCATACCCCTAGACCAACGAGCCACTGACTAGCTTGGTTTCTTTCGCTGCTGTGGAATTTCACTGGAACCCCCCAGCCAATCATCCATTTTTTTTTCAGATCAAAGCAACATCCTGCAAATGCTGAAATAAAAACAGAAAGTGCTGGAAATGTTCAGCAGCTCTGGCAGCATCTGTGCTGAGAGAAACACAGTTAAAATTTCAAGGCACTCATCTTTTGTTTCAGCCATCCTTTCAGACTGCTTCTGTCCATCCAATCTCACTTTCTATTCTATCCACATTCTAATCAATCACTACATGACTACATTTTTCATGAATTCCTTATTTCTTTTATTAATGACAATTTTGTATTTCTGGCCTTTGCTTCAGACACCACCACAAGTGGAATCATGTCTCCATCTACCCAATCAAACCACTTCGCTGTATCCTCACATTACAATGGTTCTTTAACCCTGACAGACTGTGGAGTTTCTGCTGCTTGATTGTGTTTCTTGCTTCCCGCCAGTAGATATCACCACCCCCCAATGCAGTGAAGTTTACAAATCTGAGAGAGACACAACAGGAAATAATTGTTCACATTATAGTGAATGTGTGGGATTTAGAAATACTAGGAGTGGAGACGAGTTATTATTGCACTGTGCTATTACATCTTTTATAATGGACTCCAGCATTTTCCCCACGACTGATGTCAGGCTAACCGGTATATAATTCGCTGTTTTCTTTCTGCCTCTTTTTTTAAATAGTGGAGTTACATTAACTACCGTCCAATCCATTGGAACT
Organism: Heterodontus francisci; assembly: GCF_036365525.1. Classification (NCBI taxonomy): domain Eukaryota; kingdom Metazoa; phylum Chordata; class Chondrichthyes; order Heterodontiformes; family Heterodontidae; genus Heterodontus; species Heterodontus francisci. The sequence continues at coordinate 2,256,400 of NW_027142006.1, forward strand.
GTTCCAGAGTCTACAGAATTTTGAAAAAAGACCAGAAATGTATCTGCTATTTCAAGGGCCACTTCCTTAAGTACTCTGGGATGTAGATTATCAGGCACTGGGGATTTATCGGCCTTCAATCCCATCAATTTCCCAAACATTCCCTACTAATACTGATTTCATACAGTTCCTCCTTCTCACTGGACCCTATGTTCCCCAACATTTCTCGGAGGTAATTTGTATCCTCCTTTGTGAAGACAGAACCAAAGTATGTATTTAATTGGTCTGTCATTTCTTTGTTCCCCATTATAAATTCCCCTGTTTCTGACTGTAAGGGACCCACATTTGTCTTCACTAATCTTTTTCTCTACACATATCTATCGAAGCTTTTACAGTTAGTTTTAATGTTCTCTGCTGGCTTACGCTCCTACTCTATTTCCCCCTTCTTCATCAATCCTTTTGTCCTCCTCTGCTAAATTCCAAACTGCTCACAATCTTCAGGTTTGCTGCTTTTTCTGGCCATTCTATATTTCTCCTCCTTGGATCTAATACTTTCCTTAATTTCTTTTGTAAGCCACAGTTGAGCCACCCTTCCTGTTTTACTTTTGCACAGACAGGAATGAACAATTGTTGTAATTCATCCATGCACTCTTTAAATGCTAGCCATTGCCTCTCCACTGTCAACCCTTTAAGTAACGTTCCCCAATCTATCAAAGCCAACTCCCGCCTCATACCTTCATAGTTTCCTTTGTTTAGATTTAGGACCCTAGTCTCGGAATCAACTCTCTCACTCTCCATCTTAATGAAGAATTTTATCATATTAAGGGCGCATTTCCCCAAGGGACCCCACACAACAAGATTGCTAACTAATCCTTTCTCATTACACAATACCCAGTCTAGGATGGCCTGTTCTCCAGAGGTGTTATACACCTCTATCAATTCTCCACTCAATCTCCTTTGATATAGGCAGAATAATCCTAGCTTTTCCAACCCAACCTTGTAACTAAACTCTCCCATCCCTGGATCCATTCTGGTAAATCGCCTCTGCATCGTCTCAAGGACCCTCACATTCTTTCTAAAGTCTGCTGAGCAGAACTAGAAGCAACACTCCAATTGGGGCCTAACCAGAGTTTTATAATGGTTCAGCATAACTTCCCTGCTTTTGTACTCAATGCCTCTATTTATAAAGCCCAAGATCCCATATGCTTTGCTAACCACTCTCGCAATATGTCTTGCCACCTTCAAAGATCGATGCACATGAACCCCAAGTCCCTCTATTCCAGCACACTCTTTAGAACTGTGCCATTAAGTATATATTGCCTCTCCCTATTGCTTATGCCAAAATACATCACCTCACACTTGTCACGATTAAATTCCATCTGCCACCTGTCTGCCCATTCTGCTAGCCTATCACTGTCCTGTTGCAGGCAGTTCATATCATCCTCACTGTTTGCCACTCCTCCAAGTTTGGTGTCATCGGCATATTTTGAGATTCTACTCTGTATTCCAAGATCCAAGTCACTTACCTTTAGCAAAAAAAGCAGTGTTTCTGGCACTGACCCTTGGGGAACACCACTGTCGACTATCCTCCGTTCTGACCAAGAACCATTTCATATGACTCGCTGTTTTCAGTCTTTAAAACAATTTACTCTCCAAATGGACATTGACCCTCCTAATCCATGAACTTCAATTTTGTTAACCACCCTTTTATGTGGTACTTTATAAAATGCTTTCGTAACATCCATATAAACAACATCCACTGCATTCCCTTCATCAGCATTCTCAGATAGTTTATCAACAAATGCAGTTAGATTCGTCAAGCATGAACTCCCATTGATAAATCCATGCCCACTCTCCTGAATTAACTCAAACCTCTCCAAATGACTTGATTTTTTTCCCTGACCTGTTGATCTCGTGCTCACCATAGAGCATGTATTTGGCAATGTGACCGTCATCCATTTGGCCCAGTCAACAGAATCACCGCTGACTCAAGAGGGCAAACATGCTGTGGATCCCTGCACGCTGGTGTACTTCTGCATTCGGCACTCTGTCCTGCCAGGAGATGCCCAGTATCCATCTGAGGCAGTGGAGGTGGAAGCTGTTCAGCCGCTTTTTTTGGCTTGTATAAGTTGTTGATGCTGCTCTACTATAAAGGAGGGTGCTGAGAACACAAGCCTGGTGCACGTGGAGCTTTGTATTTTCGGTCAGTTTGCTGTCGGTTCACACTTGTCTTCTCAACTTTGACATGACAGCTGCAGCATTGGAAATCCTGGTGCTGATTTCAGCATCAAGGGACAGATTGCTGGTGATTGTTGATTGAAGGTATGTGAAGCTGTTGACAACCTCCAAAGTGAGGTTGTCGATGTTGATGGAAAGTGGAGTCTCTACGTCCTGGCCCATAACTTTCATCTTCCTGATGCTGATCGTCAGTTCAAACTCTTTGCAGGCCAGGGAGAACCGATCTACAAGCTGCTGTGACTGAACTTCATTATGGGATGTCAGCACAGCATCATTAGCAAATAGCAACTCACAGACTAGGAATTTACCCACTTTGGTCTTGGCGCACAGTCTTGCCAAGTTGAACAGCTTGTCGTCAGCTCTGATGTGCAGGTGAACACCCCCATCTGAGTCATTGAAAGTGTGCAATAGCAGCATGGAGAAGAATATGCCAATTATAAAGGATGTGATAACTAGACAGTTTGAAAATGATGATATGATTGGGCAGAGTCAACATAGATTTATGAAAAGGAAAACAGGTTTGTAAAACCTGTTGAGTTTTTTGAGGATGTTACCTATAGAACAGATAAAGGAGAACCAGTGGATGTGTGGTATTTGTATTTTCCTTTGGTAAGGTCCCACACAGGAGGTGAGTAAACAAAATTAGAGCACATAGGCTTGGGGATAATATACTGATATGGATTGAGAATTGGTTAACAGACCGAAAACAGAGAGCAGGAATAATGGGTCCTCCTCAGGATGGCAGGCTGTTAATATTGGGGTACTGCAAGGATCAGTGTTGGAGCCACAGCTGTTAACAACCTATATAAATGATTTGGATGTGGGGATTAAATGTAATATTTCCAAGTTTGCAGATGACACAACGCTAGGTGAAGTGTGAGTTGTGAGGTGGATGCAGAGAGGCTTCTAGGGGACCTGGAGCGGCGCAGTGAATGGGCAAGAACATGGAATATAATGTGAATAAGTGTGAAGTTATCCACTTTGGTAGAATAAACAGAAAGACAGAGTATTTCTTAAATGGTGAGAGGTTGGGAAGTATTGATGTCCAAAGGGACCTGGGTGTCCTTGTTACTGAGACACTAAAAGCTCTTGTGCAGGTGCAGCAATCAATTAGGAAGGCAAATGGTATGTTGTACCCACACGAGGGGTCATGAGTACAGGAGTAAAGATGTCTTGCTGCAATTGTATAGAGCCTTGGTGAATCCGCACTGGAGTATTGTGTACAGTTTAGTCTCCTCATCATATGAAGGATATACTTGCCAAAGAGGGAGTGAAACAGAGGGTCAACAGACTAATCTTTTTTTTTGCACTTATTTCATTTCATCTCAGTTTGTTCAGTTTGCTTACCTACTGTTTTTTTTTCAGGTTTGTACTTGCTGCTGTTCAGTATTCAGTCCATTAACACCTAATCTGTACTAATGCTTTGTCTTTCAACACACCATTAACATATTGTTTGCCTTTGCTGCATGACCTTTTGGTCAGCTATGTGGCCTTGTCCAAACTACACCTTCTCCTTTGTTATCTCTTGCCCCACCCCCACCTCACTTGCTTATAACCTGTGACTTTTCTAATATATGTCAGTTCCGAAGAAGGGTCACTGACCTGAAACGTTAACTCTGCTTCTCTTTTCACAGATGCTGCCAGACCTGCTGAGTGGTTCCAGCATTTCTTGTTTTTATGTCACCAGACTAATCCCTGGGATGGTGGGATTGTTTTATGAGGAAACTGGGCCTGTATTCCTTAAAGTTTCGAAGAATGAGACGTGATGTGATTGAAACTGACAAAATTCTTACAGGGCGTGACAGTGTGGATGTAGACAGGATGTTTGCCTTGGTTGGTGAGTCGAAAACCAAAGGACATCGTCTCAGAATAAGGAGTAGGCCATTTAAAGCTGAGATGGGTGGAATTTCTTCACTCAGACGGTGGTGAATCATTGGAATACTGTGCCCCAGAGGGCTGTGGCAGCTCAATCATTGAGCATGTTCAAGACAGAAATTGATAGAAATCTTGATACTCATGACAGCAAGGGATATGGGGATAGCACGGGAAAGGGGCTTTGAGGTAGGTGATCAGCCATGATCGAATTGAATGGCAGAGCGGGATCGACGGGCTGAATGGCTTACTCCTATGTTCCTCTGTTCCTAAGAGAGTTGGCGCCAGCGTGCAGCCCTGCTTTAGCCCACTGCTGATCTTGAAAGCATCTGATGTTGCTCCATTGCAACTGATGGAACTGTGCATGTTCTCGTGGAAAGAAGAGATGATGCCGAAGAGGTCAGGAGGGCAGCCGATGTTCCATCGCAGTTTGAAGAGGACGTCTCTGCTGACAAGTTCAAAGGCCTTAGTGATGTAGATAAAAATGTGTGAGGCTCTGTGGCGCAATGAATAGTGTGTTGGACTTCTAAATACTGATTAAAAAGATATTTAAAGGTTGTGGGTTCAAGTCCCACCAGAGTCAGATTTTGGACCAGAAACAGAGGAGCACAACGGAACAGCAAATGAAGAAATGCGTCAAAAGCACAGACTCGGAGAGAGAGAGGAGCAGAGCAGGGGAAAAAAATCGAGGAGTGACGTCACAATGGAGAGTGAGAGCAGGGAAACAGAGAGCCGCTGGGGTGAGCAGATAGGATTTGGTTCTTTCTTCGGTACAGTGGAAGGAGCTGTTTGCTGAGGATCTGGTAAGCTGTGACATCACAGGCAAGCAGGTAGTTGATTGGTTTGGAAGAACCGACCCGCTTGATGCACATCTGTTCAGTAATTAAGGTCCATTTTAGTCCTAACGTTTAAAATAGTAAACAAACTAGTGGTACGTTTAATAAAATATACAGTAAAATGAATAATTGAATAAAATATTTAAGTAGTTAATTGAAACACGTTAAGGATGACAGGACAGGTGATGTGTCACAGCTGCAGCATGTGGGAGTTCCTGGATGCCAGTGTGATCCAGGGCAAACACGTCTGCAGTAAGTGTTTGCGGCTCAAAGAGGGAGAAAAAAGGAATGTAGTGGTAGTAGGGGACAGTATAGTAAGGTGGATTGACTCTGTTCTCTGCAGCAAAAGCAAGAGTCCAGATGGCTGTGTTGCCTGCCGGTGCCAGGATTCAGGACATCTGCTCAGGGCTGGAGCGAAACATATAATGGGAGGGGGAGGATCCAGTCGTCGTGGTCCATGTCGGTACCAAAGACATAGGCAGGACAAGGATAGAGGTTCTGCAAAGTCAGTCTGAGGAACTAGGCAGCAAATTAAGAAGCAGAACCTCAAAGTTAATCATCTCTGGATTATTACCTGAGCCATGTGCAAATTGGCATCGGACAAATAAGATTAGAGAAAGTAATGTGCGGCTGAAAGACTGGTGTGGCAGTTGTGGGTTCTGGTTCGTGGGGCATTGGCACCAGTACTGGGGAAAGTGGTGGCTGTACCGTTGGGACGGTCTACACCTGAACCGTGCTGGTGCTGGTGTTCTAGCGAGCCAAATAACTAGAGAAGTAGAGACGGTTGTAAACTGAATAGTGGGGGCAAGGGATCAAATTTGGGAAGATATGGTGAATCAAGGAGGAGAGACAAGGCAAGAGAGAAAGGTATAAATATGGGAAATGATAAACAGACTGTGACAGGAAGGGACAGAATGTACAAATCTAAGAGTAAATCGACAGATAAGGCTAGAGGTGACAAAAATAATAAAAGGACAAAACTAAATGCTCTGCATCTGAATGCATGGAGCATTCGAAACAAAACAGATGAACTGAGAGCACAAATAGAATAAATAAGTACGATCTGATAGTCATTCCAGAGACATGGCTGCAGGGCGACATAGATTGGGATGTGAATATTGGAGGTGACATGGCATTTTGGAAGGACAGGAAGCGAGGAAAAGGTGGTGGGGTAGCTCTGTTAATTAATAATGGTATTAGCGTAATAGAGAGGGATGACCTAAGTTCAGGAGATCACGATGTAGAAGCAGTTTGGGTACAAATGAGAAATCATAAAGGCAAGAAGTCACTTGTGGGGGTGGTGTACAGGCCACCTAACATTAACCACACTGTCGGATGGGATATGAAGGAAGAAATAATGGCAGCTTGTCAGAATGGTACTGTGATAATTATGGGGGATTTTAATCTACATATAGACTGGAAAATTCAGATGGGCAGAGGTAGCCTAGATGAGGAGTACATAGAATGTTTTGGGGATAATTTCTTGGAACAATGCATTCTGGAGCCAACCAGAGAGCAGGCTGTACGAGACCTGGCATTGTGCAACGAGATAGGATTAATTAATGACCTCATAGTTCAGGTGCCCCTAAGCAGTAGCGATTATAATATGATTGAATATTACATTCAGTTTGAGGCAGAGGAGAGTGGGTCCCAGACTAGTATTTTAAATTTAAATAAGGGCAATTATAAGCTCATGAAAGCAGAGCTAGCTAAAGTGAACTGGCAAATTAGGTTAAGGGATAAGTCAATAGAGATGCAGTGGCAGACATTTACGGGGATATTTCAGAATACACAGAACAGATACATTTCAACGAGAAAGAAAAGTTCCAAAGGTGGGACTCACCATCCATGGTTCACGAAAACAGTTAAAGATACTATCAAACCTAAAGAAAAAGCCTATAATTGTGCAAAGGTGGGAGGCAGGTCAGAAGATTGGACAGAATATTAAAAAAACAGCAAAGAATGACTAAAAGATTGATAAGGAAGGTAAAATTAGAGTATGAGAGAAAGCTCGCAAGAAATTTCAAGACAACTAGTAAGAGTTTCGATAGATATTTTAAAAAGAAAAGAGTTAACAAAGCGACTGTTGGTCCAATAGAAAGTGTGTCTGGGGAATTAATAATGGATAATTAAGAGATGGCAGATGAATTGAACAGATACTTTGCATCGGTCTTCACTATTGAGGATACAAATAACATCCCAGTATTAGCCGTATATCAGGAAATTGAAGGGATGGAGGAACTCAAGAAAATTACAATCACCAGGGAAGTGGTACTAAACAAATTGTTGGAGCTGCGGGTTGACAAGTCGCCAGGTCCAGAATTGGCTAGTGAGATAGTTGATGCGCTGGTTTTAATATTCCAAAATTCCCTAGATTCGGGAAGGTTCCGTTAGATTGGAAAGGAGTGAATGTAGCTCATTTATTCAAAAAGGGAGGGAGACAGAAAGCAGGAAACGACAGGCCAGTTAGCTTAACATTTGTCTTAGGGAAAATGTTTGGAGCTATTACAGAGGATGTTATAGCAGGGCATTTAGAAAAAATTAAGGTAATCAGGCAGAGTCAACATGGTCTTTTGAAAGGGAAATCATGTTTAACCAATTTATTGGAGTTCTTTGAGGGAGTTACATGTGCTGTGGATAAAGGGGAACCAGTGGATGTATTGTATTTCGATTTCCAGAAGGATAAGGAGCCATATCAAAGGTTATTGCAGAAAATAAAAGCTCATGGTGTCGGGGGTAACATATTGGCATGGATAGAAGATTGGCTAGCTGACAGGAAACAGAGAGTCAGCATAAATGGGTCATTTTCTGGTTGGCAAGAAGTAATGAGTGGTGTGCCACAGGGATCTGTGCTGGGGCCTCAACTTTTTACAATTTATATAAATGACTTAGATGAAGGGACCGAAGGTATTGTTGCTAAATTTGCTGATCACAAAGATAGGTAGGAAAGTAGGTTGTGAAGAGGACATAAGGGGGCTACAAAGGGATATAGATAGGTTAAGTGATTGGGCAAAGACCTGGCAAATGGAGTATAATGTGTGAAAGTCGGAAATTGTCCACTATGGCAGGAAGAATAAAAAAGCATAATTTCTAAATGGTGAGAGATTGCAGAGCTCTGAGATGCAGAGGAATCTGGGTGTCCGAGGGCATGAATTGCAAAAGGTTAGTGTGCAGGTCCAGCACTTAATTAGGAAAGCTAATAGAATGTTATCATTTATCACCATGGGAATTGAATACAATAGTAGGGAGGTTATGTTTCAGCTATACAGGACATTGGTGAGACCTCTTCTGCAGTACTGAGTACAGTACTGGTCTCCTTATTTGCGGAAGGATGTAAATGCATTGGAGGTAGCACAGAGAAAGTTTACTAGACTAATACATGGAATGGGTGGGCTGTCTTACGAGGAAAGATTGGACAAGCTAGGCTTGTCTCCGCCAGAGTTTAGAAGAGAAAGAGGCGACATGATTTGTTATTTAATTTATTAATTAACAAATTAGCTATCCTCCAGTCTTCCGGTACCCCACCCGTGGCTAACGATGATACAAAAATCTCTGCCAGCGCCCCAGCAATCTCCTCCCTTGCTTCCCATAGCATCCTAGGATACATCTGATCAGGCCCTGGGGATTTATCCACCTTACTGCGCTTCAAAACCTCCAACACCTCCTCCTTTGTAATGTTGATATGCTGCAGGATATCGCTGTTCCCTCCCTTGAACTCACTAGCTTCCATGACCTTCTCCACGGTAAATACAGACGAGAAATATTCATTTAAGACCTCGCCCATTTCGCGTGGCTTCACACATAGATTGCCACACTGATCCTTAAGGGGACCTACTCTCTCCCTAGCTCCCCTTTTACTCTTAATATACTTATAGAATCTTTTAGGATTCTCCTTTATCTTATCTGCCAGGGAAATCTCATGGCCCCATTTCGCCCTCCTAATTTCCTTCTTAAGTGTTCTCCTACATCCCCTATAGGTCTCGAGGGACTCGCTCGATCCCAGCTGCCTATACTTGACGTATGCCTCCTTCTTTGTCCTGACCAGACCCTCAATATCCCTCGTCAACCAAGGTTCCCTCAACTTGCCAGCCTTGCCCTTCCATCTAACAGGAACATGCTGGCCCTGAACTCTTCCTATCTCACTTTTAAAAGCCTCCCACTTGCCAGACGTCCCTTTACCTGTAAACAGCCTCTCCCATTCAACTTTTGAGTGTTCCTGTCTGATGCCATGGAAATTAGCCTTCCCCCAATTTAGGACTTCAACCTGAGGACCAGTCCTATTCTTTTTCATAACTATCTTGAAGCTAATAGAGTTATGGTCACTGTTCCCAAAGTGTCCCCCAATGACACATCAACCACCTGCCCATCCTAATTTCCTAAGAGGAGGTCGAGTGTAGCCCCTTCTCTAGTCGGGCCATCCACGTACTGCTTCAGAAAACTATCCTGGATTCACTTAACAAATTCTTCCCCATCTGATCCCTTTGCACTAAGGCAGTCCCAGTCAATCTTAGGGAAGTTAAAATCACCTACTATTACCACCCTATAATTCCTATACCTATCTGTGATTTCCCTACATATATGCTCCTCCACTTCCCTCTGACTATTGGGGGGCCTACAGTATAATCCCATCAAAGGGATCACCCTTTTATTATTTCTAAGTTCTACCAGTATGGCCTCACTGGACATTCACCCCGGGATATCCTCTCTAAGTACTGATGTCCTCCCTAATCAATAGTGCAACTCCCCCTCCTCTCTTACCTCCACCTCTGTCACGCCGGAAGGATCGGTACCCCGGTACATTGAGTGGCCAGTCCTGCCCATCCCTCAACCACGTTTCCGTAATAGCTACAATATCACAATCCCATGTACTGATCCATGCTCTGAGTTATTCTGCCTTACCTGTAAGGATACTTGCATTAAAGTAAATGCAGTTTAGCCTACCAGACCTTCCACGTTCCCTGTCCTGCCCCTGCCTGGCCTGCCTACTGGACTTGCTTGCTTTAACCTCTCCATTTGCCTCAACTATCTCATCGGAGAGACTACTACTTTGGGTTCCACCCCCGCTGCAAGACTAGTTTAAACCCTCCCGTGTATTACTATAAAATCTCCCTACAAGGATATTGGTCCCCTTCCAGTTCAGATGCAACCCGTCCCTCTTGTGCAGGTCACCTCTGCACCAGAAGAGATCCCAATGATCCAAGTACCTGAAGCCCTCCCGCCTTCGCCAGTCTTCAGCAACACATTCATTTGCCTAATCCTCCTATTCCTACCCGCACTAGCACGTGTCACAGGGAGTAATCCTGAGATTACAACCCTCGAGGTCCTGCTCTTTAACCTTCTGCCTAACTCCCTATATTCACTTTGCAGAACCTCATCTCTCTTCCTGCCTATGTCGTTCGTACCAATATGGACCACGATCTCTGGCTGCACACCCTCCCCTTTCAGAATTTCCGGCAGCTGCTCGGAAACATCCTTGACCCTTGTATTAGGGAGGCAACATACCAACCTGGAGTCTCGTTTGCGGCCACAGAAACGCCTATCAGCACCCCTTATGATAGAATCCCCTATCACAATAGCTCTTCCAGCCCTTTTCCTCCCCTGCTGTGCAGCAGAGCCCTCCGTGGTGCCACGGACCGCGCTGTTGCTCTTTTCCCCTGGGAGGTCTTCCCCCCAACAGTAACCAAAGCGGTGTATCTGTTTGAGAGGGGGATGGCCACAGGGGACTCCTGCACTACCTGCCTGCTCCTACTAATCCATCTGGTGGTCACCCATCCCTTTTCTGCCTGTGCATCCATTACCTGCGGTGCGACCACCTCACTAAACATGCTATCCATGACGCCCTCAGCTTCGCGGACGCTCCACAGTGAAACCACCCGCAGTTCCTGCTCCATAATGCGAGTAGCCAGTAGCTGCAGCTGGATACACTTCCTGCACACATGGTCGTCATGGAGACTGGGAGGGTTCCTGAGTCCCCACATAGCGCAGGAGGAGCATATCACGGGGCTGAGCTCTCCTGCCATGACTTACCCTTAGATTAATTAGTTACTCCCTTAATTAAAAAATACTAATGACACTCGGGGCCTTGTTCTACCCACGACAATCTAAAGTCCTTCATAAGCTACACTGAATAAAAAAAACACTTTAGTAGTACTCACCTTATCAGTAGAGGGTTTTTTTCAACTAAAAAACTTTGCCCTTTTCTTTAAGATATTTAAATACACTAACAGCAGTGACTCACCAACCAATCACCTTGCGGTTCTCCTCTGACATCACAGTTGGCTTCTTTTCTTTCAAAACTCCAGCACACTGGAAGAGCTCCACTCCACTCCTGGAAGGGAAGAGACTGGGCCTCGATCCTCGGATTGGATTTATAGGCTCCGCTCTCGGCGTTCTCCTCATATCGCTCCATATAGGTCTGCTCCGCTCCGCTCCTCTCCGCTCCCGGAAGGTAATTCACCAGCTTTTGCAGAAAGTAGGACTTAAGCTGTTGCAGTACCTGTTAGAAAGATTGTCTAAGTTATTCTGAAGTCATCTTCCAATGTCATCTGCATGGAAGCAGGATTTTAAAGGATAAGATGTAGTTTTTAAAAGTCACTTCAATCTTCCTCGAGTCTTTACAAAGAAGCCAAGTAAATCTTGAGAAAAAGTCATATACATTTCGAGATCTTTTAAAAACACTTCAATCTTGTTAATAAAAAGTCAGATGTAAATTTAAGAACTCTGATCAGGCCATGCTAAAAACTTACATACAATTATGAAATAAAATACAACATTTAAAATGTCTGAACTCCTTTCTGAGAGTTGACCCCTGCTGCTGCCGGTGTCTTCCTGGAATAGTGGAGCTGTTGTGTCAACAGAAAAGTCCTTCCCGAGCAGCCCTGAGCCTGTTGGTACCGGCTTAAATCCAACCCAGGTGAAAATCAGGGTACATTGTGGGCAATGAGCCCAAATTGCTGAACTACAGGTCCCTGTCACTTTAAAGAGTGGGCTGGTGCGATTATGATCAGAGGCTCCTTCTAAGCACATTTCTCACCACCACAACTTCCAGATGCTGGTGTTAGTGTGTGCATGTACCGGCAGTTGCAGTGCTGTTCAGACCCTCAATAGCAGTGAAAGTCTCAGAGTTCACCGCTATTGGGGCTGTAAAATCCAGGCCAATATCTCACAGTCCTGTTAGATTTGCTCTCCCTCTGTACAAAATCAAACTCCACACATTGTCTTTCACTCACTCCTGTTTCCAGCCCTGATGGTGCAGAAATCCCCTCTCAAAGGTACACAATCCAGTTGATTTCTGATCAAATACCTCCTTCCTCATTCAATAGAGGAAACAGAGACATGAACAGGAGTCAGGTGCAAGAAAGTTTCACCAACAGAGCAAAGAAAGGCACCAACAAAAGTCACACCTACTTTCCAAATCATTTCACTGGAATATTCTTTCACTTGTTTTGTAAGATGACTGCAATAAATCTGAAAATGAGCACCATGAGGTTTGTGTTCACTAGTCACTTGTTCTCCTGTGTTTGTCTGTCAGGTTTGTAATTCAGTTTGTATTGGATATTAAAGAGAATCTCCTTTCAAGATGATTGCACATTGTACTGTGTTTAAAGCAACCAACTTGTAAAATGGCAGAAAATGAATGTTTCAATCCCTGTGTGACCAGATTCTTCCAATGCTTTTCAACAGCTAGATTGATGATGCTTGTAATCTGTATCCTGTGGAGAATGGGAGAGGAGAATAAAAACATGGTGCATGAACAGGACAGACTGTGTAAAATGGGAGCACAGAAATACTGCCACCTCATTGAAAGTTAATGAGAGTTATTCTAAGTCAGACACCTGTCCACAATGAACAAGTGAATACATTAATTGTCCACTTTCAATCTAAATGGGACTGAGGTTCCAACAGAGAAGTTTTCTGGAAAATACCTGCTGCAGTTTTAAAATTGATGAACTGGAACATCTTATACTAACTTTCAAATAACTGGAGTGATTGTATAGTTCTCATAGTGGAGAGAAGGAGTTGTTTATAAATATAAGCAGAAAGACACATTTGTGGATTGGCGAATGAGCTTTAACTTTCTGAAATGTATTTGTCCATTGGTTGCAGGTCACTGGAAATTCTTTTTTACATTTCAATTGTAGCAGCAGCAGTTAGCAGCAAAATGTCTGATTAATCAGAGTAGTGGGTCTGGGAAACACGTAAACAGCCGAGACCCTGTAAAACAGAACTCCAAGTAATAGTTTAAATATGGCACTGAACTGACAGAGCGGTAAAGGCCTGCTCAGGTCAGGAAAAAATACCCGACCCGAACCCGACAGAACCACATTGGACCCGAGCCGGACCCGGCCCGAGTATCTCCATTTATTCCCACGCCCAAACTAACCCGAACCTTCGCCGACCACCGGAATGTTCACTTTATCTACCTCCCGATTCCGAATCTACAGGAAACTGCAGCATGAGCGCAATGACGTCATAGAGGTGCTCACTTGCTCACTGAGCAGACTCAGAGTTTCCCTCCTTGATGACCCGGACTCCCAGCTTAGGTTGGCTTTTCAACTTTTGACACTTATTAAACTCAACTTCCCAGCAGAGTTAAATGTAATACTTACTGTGTGTGTCCGACACGGACTCAGCCCGACCTGGACCCAGCCCGACCCGAACCTGGCCCGACCTGACCCGAGCCCGAAAACCAGACCCGGAAGAGCGACCCGACACGACCCGAACCCGACACGGGTCCCGTCGGGTTCAGGTCGGGTGGCAGGCCTTTGCAGAGCGGAGGTCAGATGAGGATTGAATTAATTTCAATCACTGAATCTAAACAAGAAGTAAATCTGCCAGGAATGGAAGACTTTGCTTTAGCTGTGAGCTTGTGGCGCAACGGTAGTGCTTCTGACTCCAGATCAGAAGGTTGTGTGTTCGAATCACGTCAGGTTCAGTTATATTTTACAGCAGCTCAAGTTCCTGGATTTGATATCAGAAAAGAGTTCGATCCATTGGAATGTTCAGTGAATTGTTGAATTTCAAGATCAACTTCAATGGATTAAAGTCCTGATTCCTGGTTCCGTTCCATTTCCATGCTCAGTTCTTATTTCACACTGTTTTATATCAGAACAATGTTTCAGGGATGTGATGTGTCCATTGTTTGTACAATCGCTCTGTCACCCAGTGTGAGAAATAAAACACAAACCGCACAGCGTGCGGCTCAAACCCATACCTGGCTCTGTCTATAGGCCGCTTAGTTCAGTTGGTTAGGACGCAGTGTTGATAACAACAAGGCTGTGGATTTGATCCCCATGTGCGCTGTCACATGGTCAGTCAATAATTTGACACATTTTTGTAACACTTAAAATCCAACTTTTAGATGCAAACAAGTTTACATAAAATGTCAAAGGGAATGTATTTTGAATAACATCCATTGCATCTTTGTCACTGGTCTGGAGTAACACAGAATTCTTTCCAATTATCTTCCCTTTGCTGATATACATTGAACTCGTGGCCTGTTCTCGTTAATGGTCACGAACAGCAAAAACAGACAGAGCAAGTCTGACCGCCCAGAGATGTGGAAAAGGCTTCAGTTTGGGACATATGCAGCAAATCAAATGTTCTCCCGGCCCCGAAAGATTCAAAAACTGGGGAAAAGGACACAAGGAGATAGAGAATAAGCTAAAGTTGACAATGTAAATATTTCCCATCCTTGATATCTCTCTATTCCAATCCAACCTTCAGAGTTGGGTAAATAATTTCAGTGTAAATTGTGCAGCTCAAGAGTCAAAACCAAAGGGCGATGCAGAATAAAGGAAAACTGCCAAAACCCCAGATTGAACCAGGGATCTTCGGTCTAACACACTCCCAACTGAGCTATTTCAGTCTCACAGGCTTGGGATGATAAGTGGCAAGTAACATTCGCACCACACAAGTGCCAGGCAATGACCATCTCCAACAAGAGAGAATCTAACCATCTCCCCTTGACATTCAATAGCATTACAATCACTGAATCCCCCACCATCAACATCATGGGGGTTACCATGGGTAGCCATACAAATAACGTGACTACAAGAGCAGGTCAGAGGCTTGGAATCCTGAGGCGAGTAATTACAGTGCAGCTGTTGGCTCCACCCCAGGGGCTGAATTTGTTCTGTAAACCATGAAGCAGCTTCCTCTCAAATCCCAGGTTTATCAATAAATCCTCTTACAAAAGCCCCAAAGTGTGATATATTCCTCTCACTCATCCATGACTCCTGACTCCCCAAAGCCTGTCCACCATCTGCAATTCACAAGTCAAGAGTGTGAAGGAATACTCTCCACTTGCCTGGATGGGTGCAATTCCAACTCAAGAATCTCAACACCGTCCAGGACAAAGCAGCCCACTTGATTGGCACCCCATCTACAAACATTCACTCCCTCCACCATCGGCACACAGTGGCAGCAGTGTGTACCGTCTACAAGATGCACTGCAGCAATGCACCAAGACTCCTTAGACAGCACCTTCCAAACCCAGCGACCTTTACCACCGAGAAGGGCAAGGGCAGCAAATGCAGGGGATACCACCACCTGCAAGTTCCCCTCCAAGCCACACACCATCCTGACTTGGAACTATATCGCCGTTCCTTCACTGTCGCTGGGTCAAAATCCTGGAACTCCCTTCCTCACAGCACTGTGGGTGTACCTACCCCACATGGACTGCAGCGGTTCAAGAAGGCAGTTCACCACCACCTTCTCATGGGCAATTAGGGATGGGCAATAAATGCTGGCCTAGCCAGCGATGCCCACATCGCATGAATGAATGAATAAAAATGTGAAGTATCCCTTGTGTCATTGTTTTGGTAGAAAATATAACCCTGGTGGAATTGCCCCTCCCAATCACACCTCACTTCATAGAACATAGAAAATGGAGAAAATTTATGGCTCAGAATGAGACCATTTAGCAATCGTGTCTGTGCCAGCTGAAAAAGAGTGATCCAGCCCAAAACCACTTTCCAGGTCTTGGGAATGGGATCTGAACAGATCTCAGAGCTCACATTATGTGAATGTTCTGTTGAAGTGTTGGTCCGCTGATATACCAGGGGAGATTCACACTGTTCGACACAGTGTGAAATGCATTCAAGTATTTATAAAACATTGCAACATGTGAGTAATATTCCCCATTGCTTTCTCAGCACTGATGGATTGTGAAGTGGGAGACAGCCAGAAGTCCCATTGGTCCACACTGACCCTGAGCTGAGAATGAAATGAGAAAGTTCAATCTTCAGCAGTGAGATGCTGCAGAGAGGTAAGAGTCCTGAATCAAGGAGAGACTTTCTCATACTGTTGTTGAATCTCATTTCAAATACTCCTTGAACTCTCTGCCGAGGAATTCAGAGCTGGATAACGCCTGGAAAATCAGCCTAAAAAGGAAATAGAAAACACCCACCGTGGGCTCAAACTCAAAAACTTGAGATTCAGAGTTTCATGCTTTCATCGACTGAGCTCACCAGGCCTGAGACAGTGTCCCCGTCCTGTCTGTTATTGGACGGTGCAGCTGTTGGCTCCACCCCAGGGGCTGAATTTGTTCTGTAAACCATGAACCAGCTTCCTCTCAAATCCCAGGTTTATCAGTAAATCCTCTTACAAAAGCCCCAAAGTGTGATATATTCCTCTCACTCATCCAGAATAAAAGTTACATCTTTTGCTCTTTTTACCTTCCAAACATTGACTTCTATTTTGCTCAGCATTTATTTCTCTTTCCGTTTTATGTTGTGCATTTCCCAATAAACATTTCATTTCAATTATTTATGAGGGATGAAATGAACAGAAGAGATTTTCTGCAATGGTACCAGGGGTGTGGGACAGAGTGAGTGGTTCGGATCTGGAATATACTGCCTGAGAGTGTGCTGGAGGCAGATTCAATCGTGGCTTTCAAAAGGGAATTGGATAAACACCTGAATAGAGAAAATTTGCAGGGCTACAATGAAAGGGCAGAGGAGTGGAATTAGCTGATCTGCTCTTGCAAAGAGCTGTCATGGACATGATGGACTGAATGGTCTCCTTCTGTACTGTAACCATTTGATTCCTTGATTCTAACTCTGTCAAAGTTGTTCTGAACTTGCTCTGCTCCAAGGAGCACAACCCCAGCTTTTCCAGTCTCTGCACACAACTGAAGTTATGAGGAACCATGGGGAACCCACTGTAAACCTTCCTCCAGACAGAAATACAACTGTTCACCACCACACTGTGACCCAGCTGTTCACATGATTTGGATGTGGGGACCAAATGTAGTATTTCCAAGTTTGCAGATGACACAAAACTAGGTGGGAATGTGAGTTGTGAGGAAGATGCAAAGCGGCTTCAAGGGAATTTGGACAGACTTAGTGAGTGGACAAGAAAGTGGCACATGAAGTATAATGTGTAAAAACGTGAGGTTATCCACTTTGGTAGGAGAAACAGATGTGCAGATTATTTGTTAAATGGTAAGAGTGTGAATGTACAAAGGGGCCTGGGTGTCCTTGTCGATAAGTGACTGAAAGCTAACATGCAGGTGCAGCAAGCAATTAGGAAGGCTAATGATATGTTAGCCTCTATCACAAGAGGATTTGAGGACAGGAGTAGTGAAGTCTTGCTTCAATTGTATATAACCTTGGTTGGACTGTACTTTGGAATACTGTGTGAAGTTTTGTTTCCCTTACCTTAGGAGGGATATCATTGCCATAGAGGGAGTGCAACGAAGGTTCACCAGACTTGTTCCCGGGATGGCGGGACTGTCAAATGAAGAGAGATTGGGGAAACTGGGCCTGTATTCTCTAGAGTTTTGAAGAATGAGAGGTGATCTCATTGAAACTTACAAAATATTTAAAGGGATAGACAGGTAGATGAAGCTAAGATGTTTCCCCCGGTTGAGGAGTCTAGAACCAGGGGACACAATTTCAACGTAAGGGGAAAGCCACTTAGGACAGCGATGAGGAGAAATTTCTTTACTCAGTGGGTTGTGAATCTTTGGAATTCTCTACCTCAGAGGGCTGTGGAAGCTCAGTCATTGAGTATGTTTAAAGCAGAGATTGACAGATTTCTAAATACAAATGACATAGGCGATATGGAGATAATGTGGGAAAAAGGCATTGAAGTGGACGATCAGTCGTCATCATATTGAATGGCAGGGTGGGCTCGACGGGCTGAATGGCGTACTCCTGCTCCTATGTTCCTATCAGTCTGCAAACTTCATATGCATGCTGTCATTGTCCCTTTTATTCCATGGGCTTCAGTTTTACTGGCAGTCTAGTATGTGACATCATCAAGAAGGTTTTCAATAAGTTGAATAAGGAGAAATTGTTTCCAGTGGCAAAAGGGTCAGTAACCAGAGGATGTATTTATCAGGTGATTGAGAAAAGACCAGAGGCGAAATGAGGAATGATTTTTTATCCAGTGATGTGTTGTGATCTGGAATGCACTGGCTGATCGGGACTTGAAAGCAGATTCAGTAGTAACTTTGAAAAGCAATATGGATAAATACTGGAAGGAAAAATGTACAGATTACAGGAAAAAGCTGAACACCAGGACTAATTGGATAGCACAAGCAAAGAGACAGCACTGACACAATGGACCAAATGGTCTCCTTCTTTGGGTATCATTCTATGGTTTTATGAACATAATGTTGATACAATTCGCTGAGTTGGAAGGGAAGTGAACCCAGATTCTGGGTATTCTAACCACCAGACCCAAACCAACTGAACAAGCCATAAAATCAAAGCAAAATACTGCGGATGCTGGAAATCTGAAACAAAAACAAGAAAAGCTGGAATCACTCAGCAGGTCCGGCAGCATCTGCGGAAAGAGAAGCAGAGTCAACGCTTCGGGTCAGTGACCCTTCCTCGGAATCAGCCGAGGAAGTGTCACTGACCCGAAGCGCTGACTCTGCTTCTCTTTCCGCAGATGCTGCCGGACCTGCTGAGTGATTCCAGCATTTCTTGTTTTTGTTCCAACTGAACAAGCCTGTTGTTTAATCTCTGTTTTTCACACCAGCTTCTCCTCGCTCTTTCTGTGTTTCCTGCCTGGTCTGTTCCTCTGACCTTTATTCCTGACACTTTATTGAGAATGGCGCTCACTGCGCCTCTCACTCACACCGTCACTCCACCCCTTCACCCACTTCCAAACCTCTCTGTTCAACAGCACCTCACATCTGCTCCTCTGCTGCATTAATATACCAGGAAAACATTTTCAAACAGACATTTCCAGACAGTGAACGTCCCAGTAAGACAAGGTAAAGATCAGATTCATTCACTTTAAACACAGAGAGAGCAGCTCTCCCTGTTCAGGCTAAGGAGCAGATGTCGTTTCACTCCCATTAGTCTTCGAGACATTTGCCAGAATTTTAAGGGACCGTTGTAGACGGGAATGGAGGCTGGGGAGGGGGAGGGGGTGTATAAAATAGGGATGGAAGACGTCGGACCGGATTTTTCTGTCGGCGGCTGACATGGAGGGCAGACTTCGCACATCCAGTCGGCAAGAAGGCATTTAAAGTATTTATGAGTTCAATTGTCAGCAATTTTATTCACTGGGTCCAATTGAACTAATAGCACACGGGAACCACGGGGCTTCAGAGCCTCGCCTGGTTAAAGGAGGTGACTGGGAGGTGGGAGCTGAGTGTTGTCTTCACTGGGAAGCTATCGGGTGAGGCAGCGTAACTTGGCAGCAAGGGTGGAGGGGGAAAGGGCATCGGGAAACACTGTCAGGAGTGGGGTCTCATGTGCCAGCTCTGCAGGGCGAGCAACACCAGGGTGCCATTGGGGCAGTGCCACCTCATTGAGGGTGACAAGTGAGGTAACTGTGACTGGGTGTTGTTTACTGTGAAGGCCTTGCACTCAGGGAGGGGCAACCTCTCATGGGCCTCATTCACCCTGGATTCGAGGCTCCAATTGAAGAGGAGGAGGAGGAGAGAGGGAGGCCCAGGCACCAGCAGGGACACCACAGCAGCTTGGGGGCCCACAGGAGGGCCAGTCTCGAACAGGAGGCTGGAGAAGGAGGCAGAGGAACACGTCAGCCGAGGTTCAACTACCTGCAGATGTCCGAGTGACAGTGTCTCCACAGACGGCACCTCTCCACGGAAGTCGTCACTGATCTCTCTGCCATGATGCAGCTGTGCCCCATGGGACTTGGTGGGCATCTGATGCCAGTGTCACTGAAAGTCACCGTGCCACTGAACTTCTGCACCAGCAGATCATTGTGGGGATCCACTGGAGATATGTGTGGAATCTCACAGTCTGTGGTGAATCAGTGCATCAAGGAGGTCATCAATGTCCTGTTCAGGAGGGCCGGTGACTATGTGCACATCGATCCAAACAGTCAAGCTGAGAGGACTACAGGATTCAGGGCCATCACTGGATTTCCCCAGGTGTAGGGTGTCATTGACTGCACCCAAGTGACCATCAAGGCTCCTGCAGACCAGCCAGCAGCCTTCAACAGGAAGGGCTTCCACTTGCTCAGTGTGTAACTGGTCTGTGACCATCACAAATGGATCCTACAGGTGTGTGCACAAATCCCGGGAAGTAGCCACAATGCCTGCATACCAAGGCACTCCCAGGTGCCAGAACCTTTCCGCGGCCCCATCCGCTTTCAGAGATGGATACTTGGAGACAAGGGCTACCCACTGAGGACATGAGTACTGACGTCTGTGAGGAACGCACGCATGGATGCAGAGGAGAGCTACAACACCTACTGCGGGTCAACCCGAGCGACCATCAAGGAGGCCATTGGTCTCCTGAAGATGAGATTCAGGTGCCTAGATCGATCCAGTGGAGCCCTTCAGTATGTCCCGGCGAGAGTCTCGCATATCTTGGTGGTTTGCTGTGCACAGCACAATCTGGCATGACAGAGGGGTGAGGTGTTGACTCGTGAGGATATCGTGGAGTGTGATGTCTCCTCTGATGATGAGGATGTGGAGGAGGATGCTGTCCAAGCAGTGCCAGATGAAGAACCTCGGGAACAGCAAGAAAGGGGCCATGAGATACACACAAGGGAGACATGAGACACCCTTATACATTCAAGTTTCCTTTGAGCCTTACCACCTTCTGGAACCACAGCAAAAAAGTCTTAGCTTTAAGCAGCCCTGTTGTCGCCTCCTTCCTTCTGCACTGCAGCTTCCAGGTACACATCGCACAGTGACAAGGCCGAAGCTTTGTGAACTCAGGGCTTGGTCCCTCACTTCCAGCCCCTTGGGAGGAAGGGTTTAAATGAAGTCCCAAAGGGCATCAACAATAAGAAGGAGACATAGTGAGAGAACATCATTTCTTTCTTCCGTGTGACACCAAACGCAACCCTATCCATCTGGATTGCACATTCACCGTGAACCCAAAGTGAATCTTGGTGCTCTTCTGAAATCTTTTCCGCATGCTCCGACATGGTGCTCCCCCTGCTCTGTCAGCTGAGATGGAGACTGGCTGCTGACCTTGCTGCCCCATGGCTTGGGATGACATTGGTGGCCGTCCTCTTGCTGCCTGAGGCCTGGAGGGCCCCGGCACACTGAGGACCACCTGCACAGGTACAGGGACCCCCTCTGTCATCGAGGGTGATGGAGGCAGGCACTGGCATCACTTGTGTCACTGGCAGAGGGGCTTTGGAGCTACTGTCCACACCAGGAGCACCCTGAGAGGAGACCCCAGATGTAGCAGCCAGCTGCTCCTCCCCCTTATAAGACACACTTGTACCTCCCTGCTGACCTGAGAGGGACGTGGACCTGGTGAAGAGTTCAGGTGCCTCGTCCCCCCTCTCACCTTGTCACCGCTGGATGGATCTCATGGACAAAGCGATGGAGTGCAAGTCTGCGCACATCTCCGGCGGCCACTGATTGGTCGGCTGGATCTGGCTCTCCATCAGAGTCACCAATCTCTCAAGGAAGGAAGCCAGACACACCCCCATCGGAGAAAGTACAGCATGCAAGGCCTGGATGGACTCCTCCATCATACGAGCTTGGGTCCACATCACCTCCGGCAACTCTGCCAGATGTTGCCTGACCTCTTGCTGCAGCTGCAGCATTTCCCGTGTTGCTGGTGACACCAGAGGCACGTCATCAGCCTGGGACTCAGCATGGGCCTGGCCTCCCACAGACTTCCAACTGCCAGTGGCCTCGGCTGTCACTGCCTCCGTCAGCTGCCCGGGCCTGTCTGTGACGTGCTCACCAGCTTGTGTGCCCAAATCTAACAGCGAGTGGATACCCACCGAGTGAGGGTTTCTGTGCTGGTGGAGAATGCAGGGGAATGATGTGACGGTGCACCCTCTGAGGCTCCCTCCTCCTCCTCAGAGGTGTCTGGCTGTCCCACAGTCTCTCCAGCTCTTCGCTCTTGTCGTTCATCCCAGCCTGCATGTGCAAACAGGGACATTGAAGGGTTAGCGTCTTCATATCGTGACATTCCAACCACCCCTACTGTGCAGCTCCATTGATGCAGTGGTGAACAGATGAACACTGTGGCTCCTTTGCAGCGGATGCTCCCTTGTGCCCCAGGAGATGTTCACTCACTCTCTTTGGTAGGTGTCCCTGTCTCTCCATCAGCTATGGAGCAGCTGCTTTGTTGTCCGGCCTGTTCCATGGCCTCCTCCTCCATCGGGATGAGGACATGGAGATAAGGCATCCACTGCCAGTCTTGACACGCTCTTTCCGATTGTGGGCTGTCTTCTCCTGCAGCCACTATGATCAACAAAGTTAGTCTCCCAGCGAGGACAAACCCAATATCTCTGATGGTGATAGTCCAGCAGTCCATGATGTGGACACACATATTCCTCCTGCATGTGGCCTCTCTCGAGGGTCTGTGTGAGTTTATACAATGACTGACGTGCACCTCCCACCGAGATGCAGCCAAGCCTCAGGCAGCATGTCCTGCTGCCCTTCCCCAATACACATGACTGGGTGGTCACTCCCTTTCCACCAAACACTCCCTCTCACTCTGCCATGCGCAATGTCCAAAGGGTCCAAAGTGTTTTGAGTTTGCGCCTGAGCAGCCCGGATCCGGTCATTGACCCACTTCGTGCACTGGATCCATGTCTTGGGGGTGACCCCACGGCTGCTGACTTCACCTACTATCTCAAAGCAGCTTTGCTTGGTCAGGCGGACAGGTCTCCACCTCCCATCCCTAGGGAAGAGGATCTTCCACCTATCTGTTGTCACCTGGAGGCGAACCTGCAGGAAGGCATCGCCAAACCATTGGACCATGGTCACTGCAGGCTAGCATTCAGCTCCTTACCTATCAGGCAGCAGAGACAGCAGAACGGGTCCTGGGGCATCAGTGACAGTAGAACGGGTCCTGGGGCATCAGTGACAGCAGAACGGGTCCTGGGGCATCAGTGACAGCAGAACGGGTCCTGGGCAGCAGATGCAGCAGAACAGGTCCTGGGGCAGCAGATGCAGCAGAACTGGTCCTGGGGCAGCAGAGGTCGCAGAACGGGTCCTGGGGCAGCAGAACGGGTCCTGGAGCAGCAGAGGCAGCAGAACGGGTCCTGGGGCAGCAGAATGGGTCCTGGGGCATCAGAGGCAGCAGAACGGGTCCTGGGGCATCAGAGGCAGCAGAACGGGTCTTGGGACAGCAGAACGGGTCCTGGGGCATCAGAGGCAGCAGAATGGGTCTTGGGACAGCAGAACGGGTCCTGGGGCATCAGGGGCAGCAGAACGGGTCTTGGGGCAGCAGAACGGGTCCTGGGACAGCAGAACGGGACCTGGAGCATCAGAGGCAGCAGAACGGGTTCTGGGACAGCAGAGGCAGCAGAACGGGTCCTGGGGCAGCAGAGGCAGCAGAACGGGTCCTGAGACAGCAGAGGGCTCTCAGGAAGACACTCCTTTAAACCAGGCAGCAGTGAATGCAGGTCTGGCAGCCCTTTAAATATGGTGCCAGCACCTGCCGTTGTGTCAGATGCCGGTGCCATCAGTGCCTCGTTCCCTGCCTCTGGTCCTTGTTTACATGGGCCCCACGCCTCCCCTTCATTAATTGGTCGGCTGCTCCGTGATCGGGGTCGGCCGGCCACATTTCACTCGTGTGGTGATGACACCCGCTTCCGGTGTCTCTGCCGAGAGCCGCACCATCAGTTTAAAATTCAGCCCATGGGGTCAAGAGTGGAAAATCTCCCCTCTGATTCTCTCTACTTAAACTGATGGAGACACCAAATTAAAACTGATGAAACCAGGGATTGTATCCTGGTTCTTCAATCTAGTGTTCTCCCAACTGAGCTATTCCATCCTCACTGTGAACTCATCTTCATTGGAGACAAATATAACTCCAGGCGGAATTTCCCCACCCGTTCATTCCTCACTTCAGAGGAATGGGACCCGACCAGATCGCGGAACTCAGATTATGTTAATGTTCTGCTCTTGATACCTTAATATTATCTTGCGTTTGAGCCACATTTAATCAGGTTCACGGACAAATTCTTCCATCATCCCTTCTCCCACATTCTCTCTCTCTCATTCATTCTTTATTCTTCACAATCCAGAAAGAGTTAGGAATCAGAGCTCACCCCCAAACCCTCTGCACACAGACCTCTGTCTGTTACCCTGTTTGATCCAAGAGACCAGTCTATAAATTACACTCTTTATAAACACAGAAAGCTGCCTCAGAGTGTTGGACAGAGATAAATACACTGAAGTCTTTTGAAAAAGGTTCATCTTACGGGTTGTTACTGAGCCCACAGAGCAGGGCGGGCCCAGGCTCCAGCCCCAGCTTGTGCTGTGTTAGCTGATGCCACCTGGTGTGATACTGAGCCACACGGAGCAGGAAAGGGCCTGGTTGTATTCATGGCCTGTGTTGAGTTAACTGATCCCACTCAGTGTGGTAGGAGCCACACAGAACAGAATGGGCCCAGGCTCCTTCCTCAGCCTGAGGGATGATAATTCTTCTCACACGTTGTTGCACAGAGCCCCACACAGAACAGGGAAATCTCAGGCTCCATCCCCGGCCTGTGGTATTTTACTTCATCGCACCTGGTATGGTACGGAGTCCCCAGAGCAGGAAAGGTCCAGGTTCCATCTCCAGCCTATGCTGAATTAGCTGATCTGACCTGGTTGGCACTGAACCGCAATCAGGGAAGGATGGGCCGAGGCTCCATGGCCTGTGGTGTGTTAGTTATTCTCATTTGGTGAGGTACTGAGCACCATATAGAGCAGGAAGGGCCTGTGCTCAGTGAGCTGATCTCACCTTGTGTCGTCCTGCGACCCACACACAGAGCAGGACGGGCCTAGGCCTAATCCTCGGCCTGTGTTCAATTTGCTGATCTCATCCAAAAGATTTTGATAAGGTTCCACACAAGAGGCTTCTCTATAAGATTAAAGTCCCTGGTATCAGTGGTAATATATTGATCTGGATTGGGAACTGACTGGCAGGACGTAGGCAGAAAGTAGTTACAGATGGATCTGGATCTGTTTGGAGACCAGTTACCAGTGGTGTCCCACAGGGATCGGTGTTGGGACTGTTGCTCTTTACTATTTTTATTAATGATCTGGATGTCGGTGGAGGGGGCACCATCTGTAGATTTACAGATGATTTGAAGATCTGTGCGAGTGTTCCGACTGTAAACGATAGTCAACTGTTTCAGGCTGATCTTAATGTGTTGGGAGATTGGGTTCATGACTGGTAAATGATGTTTAATTTGGGTAAGTGCAGTGTTATTCATGTGGACAGGGTGAATGCTCAACATTCATACACCCTTCAGGGAAAAACATTAAAGTAGGTGGAAAAAAGAAAATAATTTTGAGCAGAGATCTGGATGTTCTAGTGCACAGATCTCTAAAGGTACAGCAGCAATGTTGTGAAGTGACAGTTGGAGCAAATAGAGGGTTGTGCTGCATTCAGAGGACAATTGAGCATAAAATGAGGCATATTCTTTCATGGGATGTGAGTGACACTGGCAAGGCCAGAATTTGTTACCCATCCCTAATTGTCCTTGACAAGGTGGCGGTGAGCTCCCTTCTTGAATTGCTGCACTCCAAATGGTGTAGGTACACCCACAGTGCTGTTAGGAAGGGAGATCCAGGATTTTGACCCAACATCAGTGAATGAACAGCGATATATTTGCAGATCAGCTGGTGTGTGACTTGGAGGGGAGCTTGCACATGGTGGTGTTTCCATGCATCTGCAGCCCTTGTCCTTCAAGGTGGTGGAGGTCTTCGGTTTGGAAGGTGCTGTCTGCGGAGCCTTGGTGAGTTGCAGCAGTGCATCTGGTAGATGGTACACACTACTGCCACTGTGCGTCAGTGGTGAAGGGAGTGAATGTTTAAGGTGGTGAATGGGGTGACAATCAAGGTGGCTGCTTTGTCCTGAACAGTGTCGAGTTCCTCGAGTATTGTTGGTGCTGCACTCATCCTGTTTTGTGCCTTGTAGATGGTTGACAAGTTTTGGAGAGTCAAAAATCACAAAATTATTACAGTGGAGAAGGAGGCCATTGGGCCCATTGTGTCTGCATAGAATCATAGAACATCGAAAGTTTACAGCACAGGCAGGCCAAAAAAGGAGCCACCCAGCTGAATCCCATTGTCCAGCATTTGGACCGTAGCCCTGCAGGTTCAGGTACTTGAGGTGCACATCCAGACTCCTTTTAAATGAGTTGAGGGTTTTTGCCTCAGCTACCCTTCCAGGCAGTGAGTTCCAGACTCCCACAGCCTTCTGGGTGAATAAACCTTTCCTCATCTCCCCTCTAATTGTTCAACACATCACTTTAAATCTATGCCCCCTAGTCACTGACCTCCCTACTAAGGTAAATAGACCCTTCCCATCCATTCTATCCAGACCCCTCACAATTTTGTACATTTCAATCAAATCTCCCCTCAGCCTCTTCTATTCCAAGGAGAACAACCCCAGTCTATCCAATCTTTCCTCATAGCTGCATTTTTCCAGTCCTGGCAACATCCTCGTAAATCTCCTCTGTAACCTCTCTCGTGCAATTACATCCTTTCTGTAATGAGGTGACCAGAACTGCACACAGAACTGAAGTTGTGGCCTAACTAATGATTGATACAGTTCCAGCATAACCTCCCTGCTCTTATATTCTATACATCGGCTAATAAAGGAAAGGATTCCATAAGCCTTCTTAACCAACTTATCAACCTATCCTGCTACTTTCAGGGATTTGTGGACATTCACTTCAAGGTCCCTCACTTCCTCTACACCTCTCAGTATTCTCCCATTAATTGTGTATTCCTTTGCTGTGTTTGACCTCACCAAAGGCATCACCTCACATTTCTCCAAGTTGAATTCCATTTGCCACTTTACTGCACACCTGACCAGTCCATTTTTCCAGCTCTCCTAATGAGCATTTCACCTAGTGCCTTGAGCTGAGTTACTCATCACAGAATTCCCACTATCTGATTTACCCTTGTAGCCAGTGTATTTACATGAATGGTCCAGTTCAGCTTCTGTCAATGGGAAACCCCAGGATGTTGATGGTGGGGGGATTCAGCGATGGTAATGCTGTTGAACGTCAAAGGGAAATGGTTACATGCTCTCTTGTTGGAGATGGTCATTGCCTGGTACTTATGTGGTGTGAATGTTACTTGCCACTTAGCAGCCCAAGTCTGAATGTTGTCCAGGTCTTGCTGCTTCTGGACACGGACTCCTTCAGTATCTGAGATGTCCCGAATTTGTCCTTTTATGAAACATTGGTCAGGACTCACTTGGAATATTGCATCCAGTCTTGGTCTCCTCACATGATGGGTGATATTGAGGCTTTGGAAAGGGTACAGGGGAGAGACATTCGACTAATTCCCAGTATAAGACATCTTGGTTATCAAGTTAGACTAAAAGAGTTGGGACCCTACACTTTCGAGAAACCTAGACGGAGGGGTGATCCGATTGAGGTTCATAAATAATGAAGGGTCCAATTTAGCATGGGAGAGGTTTCATAACCTTATATTGTAAAAGGCCAAATGGCACCCGGATCACATTAAATTTCATTTTCAGTGGTGGGTTAATGTACCAGGATGGCCGAGTGGGTAAGGCGTTGGACTTAGTGTCTGCGTGGGTTCAAACCCCACTCCTGCTATCTGTGCTTACAAAATGTTACTTATTCTTTCCCTGACTTTTGCCTTGCACCATCATCTCTTCTGTCATTTAATCACTCTTGCCTTCCAACTGATCACAGCTTCCTCTTATTTGATATGCCTCAGCACCGTTCCTTGGCTGTGCACTTGCTTATAAACTGGTAAATCTTTAACTTAATCTCCTCTGTACCCTGACAATGACCTTCTCATCCTTCCTGGATTGTGGTTCCTCACAGGATCCGCTGCCTCTCCGACTCCCCTCCAGGTAACTGAAGGCCCTGAGCCTTGGTCTCGCTTTATACGCTAGCTGGTAGTTGATTCCTTGCAGGTCTGCCACCGCTCAGGAGAAGCTCAAGACCCAGATCAAGCAAAGTATCAAGAGGAATGTGAACAATGGCTCCCTGGTGCAGAGCAAGGGACAGGGAGCCTCCGCCTCCTTCAAAATCAGCAAGAAGGAAAACCCAGGAAAAAGTGGGAAAGAAGGTGAAGAAACCAGCAGACAAGAAATCTTTAGTGAAGAAACCAGCAGACAAGAAATCTTTAGTGAAGAAACCAGCAGACAAGAAAGTGACAACAAAGAAAGTAACAGCCAAGAAAACGAGCAGCAAGGCGGCGGCAATGCCAAATAAGGCGGTGAAGAAAGCAACGCTTCAGAAAACGTCTCCTGCGAAGAAGGTCAAAAAAGGCAAGAATGCGGCGGGCGGAAAGGCGCTGAAGAAAGTGCAGACATGGAAGAGCAAGGTCAAGCCGAAAGCAGCGAAGGCTCAGAAAGCAGGGTCTGGAAAGAAGTGAAAGAGCGCGGGAAACTTGTAAACATCTGAACACAAAGGCTCTTCTCAGAGCCACCCACATCTCTCAGGAAAGAGCTGATCCCCTGATCAAATGATCCCTGTCCCGGCCCCGTCTGCAGATTCCACATGGAAATGATTTGGAGTAAATCGAGGATCCCTGGTGACTCCCTGACATCCCCTCCACCCAGCCCTTTCCCCACTCTCTGTAATAAAACAGAAGGATGTCCGGCCCTCACTCCAACTGGAGATGTGTTCGGTGCAGTCTCAGTTCACAAATTCAGGGGGTGAGTTTGTGAGACAGTAACACTGGCGGAGAAACCCCACCTCACAACTCAAACCCCAACACCTGAGTTTCTCCAATTCAGATGGAGTCGGGTGACAACAGGAGCTGGGATAGGCTGTGATCGGGAATGTTAGGAATGGATTTGTTCAGGGAGGAATGTAGCTGGAATCTCCGAATGTAATAGTTCCATATTTCCCCAGATGACACATTCTGCAGTGAGAGTGAAAAGTCTCTTCACTGCTTCACATTTACTAATTGTTTGGTTCCAGTTGAATAATGAGTCAGAGAGTAATCACAGGATCTGAAGCTTCTCTCACACCAGCCCTTGTGAAGTGTGAAGTGTCCAATGTGTGAAGCTGCTGCCAGGGTTTGTCAATCTGAACAGTTTCAGCTCAGTTACTGGAGGTCTGGAATCCCCGCAGTTTGACTCTGTCTCTGATTGGTCATCCTCTTCTCAATCCAATTCTTAACCAATCGGAGTGTCACATAAATTAAATAGAAGTTCTCATTGGCTGAAATTTTCCAATTGGAAAAAGCCCGGCAATTCCAGAGCAGGAAGGAATTGAAGTGATGGAAAATTTCAATTTTCAGGCAACAATTTTATGATCTCTCATTTTATGTTCTGTTTTACTGTATTTTCCATCATAAAATCCTGGTGCTATTTTAGGAATGATTTTAATTTGTCAATCTGTTAACTGCAAGCGGCGGGAGGAAGGTCCGGTTCAGCAATTTAAAACGGGACAAATATCAGCTTCCACTCTGTAAAAGGAACGAATACAGAGCGAAGTTGGGTGTGACAAGATCGCAGGAAAGTTGTGCCCTGAGACAAGGTGTGTGTTGACAGGAAAGCTGCTTTCTTTTGCACAAAATGTATTTTATTCATAAAATTTGTGCAATTACATTGCAAAGCAGTTCAAATTTAATATTACATAATGTACAATACTGATCAGTTTCATTCAATAATGTACATGAGGTATCTCACTATCCCTGCCTGCACCGGTTATATTTACAGTATTTACATTACACATCAAACATTCTCTGGTGCAAACAGCCTGAGGGGTTTTACACGGGTTCCAGCCCCTCACTGTACTATGGCCTGAGACTGTAGCCTTTCCCATTGAGACGCCATGGTGGCTTCCCCAAGCTTTAATGTGTCCCACAGCACACAGTCTTTTTTTCTCACTGAACTGGAGGCATTTGCGAGCAGCGGTGAAGAGCCAAGAGAGAGAAAAATTGACATAAAAACAAAATACTGCGGATGCTGGAAATCTGAAATAAAAACAAGAAATGCTGGAAATGCTCAGCAGGTCTGGTGGCATCTGTGGAGAGAGAAACAGATTTAATGTTTCTGGTCAGTGACCCTTGGACATAATCAAGAAGTTTGCAGATGACATGAAAATTGGCCGCTTGGTTGATAGTGAGGAGAATAACTGTATACTGCAAGAAGATATCAATAGACTGGTCGAGACTGGTCAGGTGGGCAGAAAAGTGGCAAATGGAATTCAAATTGGACACTTAAAAGGTTAAAAAAAGAAAAGGAACACATGATTAATGGGAGGACACTGAACGGTGTGGAGTAATTGAGGGACATTGGAGTGAATGTCCACAGATCCCTGAAGGTAGCAGGACAGGTCAATAAGGTGGATCAGCAGGTATATGGAATCCTTTCCTTTTAATAGCTGAGGTATAGAATATAAGGGTGACCTGGATGTCCTTTTCAATAAGTCACTGAAATCTAGCATGCAATTAAGAAGGCTAATAGTTTGTTAGCCTTTATCGCAAGAGGATTTGAGCACAGGAGCAGTGAATTCTTTCTTCAGTTTTATAGAACCGTGGTTAGACTGCACTTGCTTCCCTTACCTCAGGAAGAATATTATTGCCATAGAAGGAGTTCAACGAAGGTTCATCAGACTTGTTCCCAGCTTCGTGGAACTATCCGAGGAAGAGAGACTGGGGCTGTATTCTCTAGAGTTTCATAGAATGAGAAGTGATCTCATTGAAACCAACAATATACTTAAAGGATAGACAGGGGAGATGCAGCCAAGATGTTTCCCCTGGTTGGGGAGTCTAGATCCATGTGACACCATTTCAAAATAAGGGGGAAGCCACACTGGATAGAGGTGAGGAGAAATTTCTTTACTCAGAGATTGTGAATCTTTGGAATTCTCTATGCCAGAGGGCTGTGGAAGCTCAGTCATTAAGTATGTTTAAAGCAGAGACTGACAGATTTCTAAATACAAATGACATAAGGGAATATGAGGAAAGTGTGGGGAAAAGTATATTGAAGTGGATGATCAGCCATGATTATATTAAATGGCGGGGCAGGCTCAATGGGCTGAATGGCCGACTCCTGCTCCTATGTTGCTATGTTCCTAACTCCACATGATCAGCGAGGCACAGCCTCAGGAAGACTTGGCGTGTAGTGAAAACAGATATCACTGCTTCTGATCTTCACCAGAACACAGAGTGAGATGCAACATTGATCATCAAACAGACTGTGAGAGAATACAACAGAATAAAACACATGGAGAGACACTGTGGAATAACAGATAGATTTGATTGGAATGTTGAATTTTGATTGGAATGGATAAAGCACCAGAAACAGCAGATTAATTTGGGATTCTCATCATTATATTGATCTGGGACAGAAAAGAGAAACTGGAAGAAGGAAGAAAAGAAAGGATGGAACTGTTCACTTTTTTTCAGCTTTTTCACTCGCCCATCAAAGCTGGATAAAAAAAAAGTTGCAAATAACAGAGAATTTCACCAAAAAGGGAGATTAAATGCTGTCGAAACCTTGGATCGAAGGAGACCCCAACAGATCACCTGTTTAACTGTCTCCTCACTGGGGGATTTCAATCAGTGAGCAATATTATTCTTTATTTCTTGTTGGTAAATGAAACTAGAACTGCCACTCAGAGTTAATATCTGTGTTCTGACTCCTGAATAATAAAATTGTTAGTTTCTCGATATGTTTTGCTGAAAGAACTAAGAACTCTTTTCTAATTTACACACTACTATATACACACTCATCAAGCCTCCTAAGCTGGCATCCTTGGTGCTGCTCTCTCTTCTCCCAAACCTCATCTCATGTTACATCATCACTCTGACAGTGGGAGGGGTTGATTCCCCCATCATAGTAATTAGTCCTTTACATCCTTATACTACACTGTCAGTCAAAAAAAAATGGTTGGAGGGAACTTCATTTATCGAAATGCCAACAGCTGCCAGTTGTCAATCAACTCAACCCATCACAGAGAGAGAGAGACTGTCAGAGAACTTCCTGCTTACAGTCCTGACCCTTTCACACTCAGCAGCTGCTCACCCAGACCCCACTCTCATCAACACTGAACATTGTTACCGAGACCCTTCAAATACTGTTTATAAAAGGCAGAAAAGGTCAAAGTTCATCACAGCTGTATTGAATAGAACAAAATTTAATATTGTCAGGCAAATCCCCCACCTGCCAAGAATGCGGCACACATTATTTTGTCATATGAACATTAAAAGTTTAAAAATTGCAATCTCTTACTGGAAATATATTTCCATGGTAACAGACAATGTTGAACTAATGTGGGATCCAGCAGTGGTCTTCCAATACACAAATGTTTTAGTCACATGGCTAGCTGGCTGGTGCAGAGAGATTTGAGCCTCCAACAAGGGATGCAAAGAGACTGTTCCATATAAGGTTCTGAATCTAATTCTGAACTATTTACTATGATGGGGGATCAGTTCTGAAGAAGGGTCATTGACCTGAAATGTTAACTCTGCTTCTCTCTCCACAGATGCTGCCAAAAGAGATGCAGTGGTTTTTGTCGAGATTCATGCCAAGCTGCTCTGTAACACAGGAGTCTGTGCTCTACGGGCTGTTCGCAGGGACGCACACCAAGACAAACATCAACTGCTGCTGGAGGACTATCAATTTGGTGAAAGACGCCCTGTGGTCTGCCCGAAACTTGCTGGTCTTCCAGTGCAAAGAGTTGTCCACGACCGAAAGTTGCAGACTGGCTCATTCCAAGGTCCAGGACTACGTGCTGAGGGACGCACTAAAGCTTGGGGCAGCCACAGCAAAGGCTCAATGGGGAAAGACCACTGTGTAAGGTCCCCCCACCAAGCTGAACTGAGGAGCTTGATCCATGGGAAACCCCTCTAACTGTATCGGGAAAATTTTGTCTGCTGTAAAATGTAAATATGTATCTAGCACGACAAATGTGAAACGGAAGGATTGTGAGGCAACTCATGATTGTATTGAAGCAAACGGACCTCCTTTGCACTGTTTGTAATTTTTGACTTGGTGCTGTTTGAAACTGTTTTGTAATGTATTGTGGCTAAGATCAAGTGCAGTATCCTATCTTATCAGTGCTTATTTGATTGAGAAGAGACCATGATCATTGCCTTTAGATCCTGGGGAAGCTTTGAGTAAAATGGCTATAACCAATTTTCGAGCTTCGGGCCAGGGAGTGCGCAACACCGTTCGGGTGGTCGTGAAGGACAAGGAAGGAGATGCACCGGTCGACCGCACCTTCTTCATCAAGAAAATTCTCTTCGATTGCTGCGGATTTCAAGCGACGGAAGTCTTCTGTCTGCAGGATTTCCCCAGCAGTGGATACTTCGATGTGACGTTCCGGAACGTGGCGGGATGCATCAAGTTCCTGAAGGCGTTCAAGGAGAAAGGGGACCGGGCGCCACTGTCGATCCACACAGCGGAGCCGCTCTTCACGCTTCCATCTCAACGGGACCGGGTAGTGACGATTCACCTCTACAACCCCCATGTTCCTGTGGTGGATGTACTCACCTTTCTCGCCAGGTACGTCGAGGTGGCCGGCAGCAGCACTGATGTCAAGGACCCCTTTGGGATCTGGACCAGCAAGCGGCAGGTCAAGGTGACCTTGAAGGTAGATCCCAGTGGAGCCATCATCCACCCTCCCTCCAGCTTCACTATCGGGGGAAGTCGAGGCTTCTTGGTCTACGCTGGGCAGCTCAGAGTTTGCTGCACCTGTGGCAAATCTGGTCCCATGGCAGCCAACTGCAGCACGGTTGTTTGCAAGAACTGCAAGGAGGAAGGCCATCAGAGCAAGGACTGTAAGCAGACTAAGCGTTGCAACTTGTGCGGTGCGGCAGGCCATCTCTACAAGACCTGCCCCAAACGTTGTCTCAGCTATGCTCAGGCGGCAAGGTCCAAGGAATGGCCGGGCGAAGGTTCGACGAAGGCGTCCGCTGTTCGAAAGGAGACCAGCAACCTTCTCCGCAGTGAGGCACTTCAACCTGAGAAGGAAGGGGAGGCGCCTACCCAGCGCCCGGAAACCCCTCCTCCACAGACAGAATCAATGGAGGAGGAGGCAGCAGATGGACAAACAGGTCAGTGGCAAGTGGTCCAGAGGAAAACCACAAAGAAAAAACATCCCAAAGCCACCACCCAAACCAGTGGCAAGAGGAGGCTCTCTTCTGAATCAGACTGCAACAACTCCTCTTCACTGGACGGGGAAATGCTGGAACGACAGCCCTTTCAAAAGAGGCGGCAGAACTCCGAGATGGATGATAAAGCATCCCAGCCCCCGGGCACTGGAAGCTGTGATGGGCCCGGCGTGCCCCAACCCCAATTCCCCACACGTAACGACGTGGCCAACGCATCTCAGCTCCGGGACACCGGGAGCAAAGACACGTCTGGCGCACCTGAGCTCCGGGAGACCGGGAGCTGTGATGTTTTCGAGGAGGAACAGATGGAAGCAGCTGAGGACAACCCAATGCTCTCTGCCTACAAGACCCCCCCGATGTCACCGGAGTGGCACAAACCCTGCATGAAAAATCAGGTGGGGTTTCTGAGCCCAACCAACGTGAAACTGCTTGCGCACACGATGGGTATGCAGGAACATCCCGAAGGGGAAGGACTGGGACTAGCGAGGACAAATGGTATGGGAAGCAACAACTAATTTTTAGTAAAAAATGGGTATAGGAATTGCTTCCATTAATGTGCGTAGCATTAAATCGACTACGTGATGTGTTTCAACCTTGGATTACCTTGCCAAGGTCAAAGCTGACCTACTGTTTCTGCAGGAGTGTGGAATACCACACCTCAGCACCTACAGGCAGTGGTCGCGATGGTGGTCCCACGGGCCATCGATCTGGTCGGGGGGTAATGACTGCCGTTCCTCCGGCCTGGGTATTCTGCTGCGGGGAGGCAACTTCACCATCTCTGAAGTTAAGGAGATGGTGGGCGGCCGCCTCCTCGTTGCAGACGTGATGTACAACAACGCTCCACTCCGGTTGATCAACGTGTATGCCCCGGGACAACGCAGCGAGCGGCTGACCGTCTTCCAGCAGCTCCCACTGCTGCTGGCGACGTCCAGGCCGGTCATCCTAGGCGGTGACTTCAACTGCATCATCGATGCGGCTGGACGATCCGGCTGTGACGACAGCAAACTGGACGCTACGTCCAGATTCCTAATAGAAACAGTTAAGGATGCCAAACTGCACGACGTCTTCAGCAAACCTGCAGACGGAGCGCAGCGTAGATACACATGGTCAAGATCGAACGGGTCTGCCCGTTCCAGGATTGACTTCCTGTTTGTGTCCCGTGCTGTCACGGTCGGATCCACCGACGTCAAGCCGGTGTTCTTCTCGGACCACTACCTCTTACTGGCCGACTGTCACTTACAGGACGACCAGCGGGTTGGCAGAGGGATGTGGAAGCTCAATGCGACACTGCTGACCCCAGAGAACGTTGAGGAACTCAAAAGGGATTACAATGGTTGGAGGACCGTGAAACCCCTCTTTGAGTCTCCAGTTCACTGGTGGGAAGCGATTAAGGAGAAGATCAAGAGGTTCTTCATCCACAAAGGTGTTCAGAAGGCGAGAGAGAGACAGAGGGAACTGTCCCGACTCCAGAAAATTATGCAAAATCTACTTCGGTTGCAGTCAATGGGGGTCGAGGTCAAGGAGAACCTCCAAGAGTTGAAGAGCCAGCAGGCCTCGCTCTTTGCCAAGGAGGCCTCCAAGATCATCTTCCGGTCCAGAGTCCGCTCCATCGAGCAGGATGAGAGGTGCTCGCGTTACTTCTTCCAAAAGGTACACAGAGAGAGCTCTGTTATCAGCAGCCTGAAGGAAGAAGATGGCTCGGTAACGTCTTCGCAGTCCGACATACTCAGGATCAGCAAATCCTTTTATGCTGGGCTGTATGACGCGAAGCCCACAGACAGCAGAGCCTCCCAGTCCTTCCTGTCATCTATCACAGAGGTCCTAGATGACAGCAGGAAGGAGGGACTGGACAAGCCGCTAACTCTGGACGAGCTCACAAAGGCCGTCGAGTCTTTCGAGACGAGTAAAACTCCCGGGAGCGACGGCTTCCCGGTCGAGTTGTACTCGGCCCTGTGGGACTGGGTCAGCCCAGACCTGCTGGAAGTATACAAGAGTATGCTCCTGGCCGGCAGCATGTCAGAATCCATGAGAAAAGGCATCATCACCCTCATTTACAAGCAGAAGGGGGAGAGGGCAGAAATCAGAAATTGGCGGCCCATCTCACTGCTTAATGTTGATTACAAGATTCTGTCCAAAGTCATAGCCAGTCGAGTCAAGTCTGCTCTGGAGTTGGTGATTCACCCCGATCAGACCTGTACTGCACACGGCAGGAAGATCTCTGATAGTCTCGCGCTACTCAGGGATACGATCGCCTACGTACGGGACAGGAGGGTGGACACCTGCCTCATCATCCTGGACCAGGAGAAGGCTTTTGACAGGATATCGCACACCTACATGATGGACGTGCTTTCCAAAATGGGGTTTGGGGAGGGAATCTGCAATTGGATCCAACTGCTCTGCACAAACATCAGTAGCGCAGTCTCAATCAACGGGT
This sequence comes from Heterodontus francisci, assembly GCF_036365525.1. Taxonomy (NCBI): domain Eukaryota; kingdom Metazoa; phylum Chordata; class Chondrichthyes; order Heterodontiformes; family Heterodontidae; genus Heterodontus; species Heterodontus francisci. The sequence goes on from NW_027142006.1 coordinate 2,293,229, forward strand.
GGGAATCTGTAAGTTTCCCGATCAAATCTGGAGTCAGACAGGGCTGTCCTCTGTCCCCGGTCTTGTTTGTTTGCTGTATTGAACCCTTTGCTGAGTCGATTAGGAAGGATGCGAGCAGAAGAGGGGTGACAATCCCAGGCAGCGTTGGCACTCAGGTCAAAACCTCCCTGTACATGGATGACGTTGCCGTCTTCTGCTCGGATCCGCTGTCCGTGCGCAGACTGATGAGCATCTGCGACCAGTTCGAACTGGCCTCGGGAGCCAAAGTTAACCACGGCAAGAGCGAGGCCATGTTCTTTGGGAACTGGGCTGACCGATCCTTTGTCCCCTTCATCGTCAGGTCAGATTACCTGAAGGTGCTGGGGATATGGTTCGGAAGGGCCGGGGCGTGCACCAAAACATGGGAGGAGCGAGTAGCCAAGGTACGACAAAAGTTGGGCATGTGGGGGCAGCGATCTCTCTCCATTGTGGGTAAGAACCTGGTCATCAGGTGCGAGGCGCTCACGTTGTTGCTCTATGTGGCGCAGGTCTGGCCCATACCCTACTCCTGCGCCGTGGCAGTCACCCGAGCCATTTTCCGCTTCATCTGGGGATCTAAAATGGACCGGGTCCGGAGGGACACGATGTTCAAATCTCTGGACATGGGCGGGAAAAATGTACCCAACGTGGCCCTCATCCTGATGACCACCTTCGTGTGTGGCTGCATCAAGCTGTGTGTAGATCCCCAGTACGCAAACTCCAAGTGTCACTACGTGCTGAGGTTCTATCTGTCCCCGGTGTTGCGAAGGATGGGCCTGGTCACATTGCCGCGGAACGCACCATGCAGTTGGGCGGCGCCGTACCACCTATCCTTCGTGGAGCAGTTTCTGCGGAAAAACACCTTTGACCACCGGTCCATCAGGCAGTGGTCTGCACGGAATGTCCTCAATGCCCTACGGGAAAAGGAAACGGTGGATCCTGTCGGATGGTTCCCCGAGCAGACCGTCAAAGTCATTTGGCGGAATGCCTCATCACCAGAACTTTCAAACAAGCACCAAGACGTAGCGTGGCTGGTGGTGAGAAGGGCCTTCCCCGTCAGATCCTTCATGCACACCCGAAGTCTCGCCCCCTCTGCACAGTGCCCCCGCGTTGGCTGTGGTGGGGAAGAGACGGTCGCCCACCTCCTCCTGGAATGTGCCTTTGCAAAGCAGGTGTGGAAAGAGATGCAGTGGTTTTTGTCAAGGTTCATCCCAAGCAGCTCTGTAACACAGGAGTCTGTGCTCTACGGGCTGTTCCCAGGGACGCACACCGAGACAAACATCAACTGCTGCTGGAGGACTATCAATTCGGTGAAAGACGCCCTTTGGTCTGCCCGAAACTTGCTGGTCTTCCAGCGCAAAGAGTTGTCCACCACCGAATGTTGCAGACTGGCACATTCCAAGGTCCAGGACTACGTGCTGAGGGACGCACTAAAGCTTGGGGCAGCTGCAGCAAAGGCTCAATGGGGAAAGACCACAGTGTAAGGTTCCCCCACCAAGCTGGACTGAGGGGCTGGATCAATGGGAAACCCCTCGAACTGTATCGTTAATATTCTCAATTGCTGTAAATGTAAAACTGTAATTGACATGACAATTGTGAAACGGAAGGGTTGGGAAGAAACAAATGACAGTATTGAAGGAAACTGATCTCCCTTGCAATGTTTGTATTTTTTGGTGCTGTTTGGAAACTGTTTGGCAATGTAATTTTTAAAGATTTTTATGAATAAAGTATATTTTGGAAAAAAAAGTAATGTATTTTTTACAGATTTTTATGAATAAAGTATATTTTGGAAAAAAAAATCTCCAGCATTACTTGTGTTTATTTTTGTTCCATATAAGGAACTAGTCACATGATTAACCTGCCGTGCACCCTGGGAGCTTTTTGAATTTGTGTAACCAAACGATACTTGGTTGAAATTGATGGAAAAGTGAGAAATGTCCATGTAGATCACATGATCTCAGCAAGGGCTGAACCAAAACATGAGCAAGATCTGCTTGATCACGAGCTCGATCTGCTTGATCACGAGCTCATGCCAGGATTTGAACCAGTTCAGGTTCAGTGACTGAAATTTCGATTTCTGAGAAAGAAACAATGTCTTCTTTAAATACTGAACCAAAACCAAGCAATCCAAAACCTGACTCAACACCGAAACCCGTAAGATCAGAAAGACGTTGTAAACCAGTTATTAAACTTGATTTGTCGATAAAGTTCATTGAAGAGACACAAAAAGAAAAATACTTTTCTTTTGAAGTGGGAAGTACTGTAATGTATTTATATATTATGTTGATGAGGTGATGATGCAAAGACATAAATAAACACTTGCTTGAACTGGCCATGCTTGGTGCCCATTTTCTCTGAGTGTGCCACCAGAATATATTACAACAAACAGCTTTCTGATCTGAAGTCTGATGTGCTCCTGCTGTGACACCAGATGATGATCCTTTCTTTATCTGGAGTATTTGAGACACTGATTCATAAATTCTAACTTGGTGACACATGAAGGTTTTCAACTCCCCCAAGTCTCACCCCCTCCACACCACCCCATGAGAGAGCTATGAGAAGCAGCATTCCCTGTCAGTGCCCAGATCACACTCACTTCTGCTTCCTGCTGCCAGTGATTTACAACAAACCCAATTACAGAGATCGGGCACAAAGAATCATCATGGAAAGAGACATGGGCTTCAAATCCAAAGCTGAAAGGACAGGATCAGAGGAACAGCTGTTGTTCTGCGATGTGGGCTTTGGTCAGAGCTGGAAACAAGCAGTTCCACAAGAAAGGGGAGAACCAGTAAATTAGAGTTGGGCCTTTCAGGAATTCTGCCAGGAAACACTCTTTCCCGCAAAGGACAGTGTGAGTCTGGAACTCTCCCGCTTAATAGCGGATAAACCTGAGGGTCAATTGACAACTTCAAACCTGAAATTGAGAGATTTTTAATCCAGAGAGGTTATGAGGGTTTGTGGAATCAGAGCAGAGAGCTGGAGTTAAGATACAGCTGAGTCAGGATCTACTTGAAAGGTGCAACAGGCTTGAGGAGCTGAATGGCCAAGCCCCATTTCAATGTTCCTGTGACTGCAACGGGACAGAAACAGAAAGAGCTGCAAACATACGTCGCATTTTACTCATATTTCACAGCAAACATATCTGCAGCCAGGAGCTGAAAGGGGAGAGATGACCCCTCGATGACCTGAGAATAAGTACAGAATGGCCTCCTTCAATACTGGTGATTTTATCAGGATAAGACGCTGAACATTAGAAATTAATCCAATGGGAATCGCCACCCTCCGCCTCCATGAATTGGCCATTCTAATGCTGGGATAGGGGATGTGGGTGTCTGGTTTGGGCAGAGGGTTGGCTGTGGTACCACGAACGCTCCCTCTCCACCTCCTCGCTCCATGACCCCACACCGTTTCCCATCCCCTTCCCCTCTCCACGGGCCCCCGGCAGCATCTGATCCACAGACGCTTTCCAGCAGACATCACAGAAGAGTGATCGGAATCCTGGTTCTCTCTTTCCATTTTCCCTGTCCCACCCATGGCCAATGAGGCTCCTCTCCTCCCACCCACCCTGAGAGCAATTAACCCACCTTTTACATAAATTTAAACTGGAAAAGTGTCTTGTAAAGAGAAATAGCAGAGGGGAGGCTGTACCCCATCAGAGAGGATTGTGTTCCTGAATCCCCAACTCTTTTTGTCATGTTTCCATTCAATGTACACATCCTCTCCTTGGTCTGTCCCTGGAGACCTGTCATATCACATTTCTCTCCAGAAAATTTCTAAAGATGTTTTCCCCATCCCTCCAGGATAGGCCTGGAGTCCCCAGCACTCCCTCCATTCTAGTACTTTCTGAAATACTACCCATGCCATTTGATAGTTAAGAGAGACAGAGGGGAACGAGGCAAATCAAGCATGGCTGAGCCTTTAGTGTTGACAAACAGGGCTCCATTTCCCGAACCAGTGCCACAGCTTTCAGAATAGAAGGAGCCTATACAAACCTGATGGGTTCCACTTAAACAAAAGAGCTGGAGATGCTGACAGTCAGAACAGATAAAATGTGGAGGAGTGTTTGAAGCAGATGCTGTGTTGTTACTGTAGTTCTACTCTGGAATTATTTGAAGGAGATGATTCTGAATGTAATGGATCAACGTGGACCCGTCCAAGGCAAAGGTTCCAAACTTCCTTGTGGTCCAGCCTGGTTGAATGAAACTGAAGAAAACAAATCACTCAGAAGTGGAAAAGAAATATAAGGCCATGAAAGCACAGAATTCAGATGGATGCAATACCAGATGGTATGGCAAGAGTGTAAAACAGCAACAGACTGGTGAATAAAACTTTCCCATTGAATGAGACAAGAGAAGAGAAAGGTAATAATCGAGTCAGGTGAGTTGTGAAACTATTCACATTCCACCTTGATCTGAATCGGACTGTTGAAGGGAGTGATTGAGAAGAATAGAGGAGAAATGAAAAGAAAGGAGAAATAAACACAAGGTCTTTTGATTTTAGATTGACAGACTGTAAAGTACGGGTGTCGGAAGATATAGCGTGAAGTTGGTTGTGACAAGATCACAGGAAAGTTGTGCTTAGAGCTGTGCCCTGAGACAAGGTGTGTGTTGACAGGAAAGCTGCTTTCTTTTGCACAAAATGTATTTTATTCATAAAATTTGTGGAAGTACATTGCAAAGCAGGCCAAATTTGATATTACATAAGATGCAATACAGATCAATTTCTTTCACTACAGTACATGAGGTATCTCACTATATCTGTCTGCACAGGTTATATTTACAGTAATTGCATTATACATCAAACATTCTCTGGTGCATACAGCCCAAGGGGTTTTACATGGGTTCCAGTCCCTCACTGCACAATGGCCTTCTTTGGCCTCCTTGTCTCGAGAGGCAATCGGTAAGCGCCTGGAAGTGGTCAGTGGTTTGTGAAACAGCACCTGGAGTGGCTTGAAAGGCCAATTCTAGAGTGACAGACTCTTCCACAGGTGCTGCAGATAAAATTGGTTGTCGGGGCTGTTACACAGTTGGTTCGCTCCTTGCGCTTCTGTCTTTTTTCCTGCCAACAGCTAAGTCTCTTCAACTCACCAAACTTCATCCCCGCCTTTATGGCTGTCCGTCAGCTCAGGCGAACACTGGTAACTGATTCCCACGACTTGTGGTCAATGTCACAGGACTTCATGTCGCGTTTGCAGACGTCTTTAAAGCAGAGACATGGACGGCCGGTGGGTCTGATACCAATGGCGAGCTCATTGCACAATGTGTCCTTGGGGATCCTGCCATCTTCCATGCAGCTCACATGGCCAATCCATCTCAAGCGCCGTTGGCTCAGTAGGGTGTATATGCTGGGGATGTTAGCCTCCTTGAGGACTTCTGCAATGGAGATACAGTCCTGCCACATGATGCCAAGGATTCTCCGGAGGCAGCAAAGATGGAATGACTTGAGACGTCGCTCTTGGCTGACATACATTGTCTTAGACTTCAGCCTTTCCCCGTTGAGACTCCATGCTGGCTTCCCCAAGCTTTAATGCGTCCAGCACATAGTCTTGGATGTTGCAATGTGCCAGTCTGCAACACTCGGTCATGGACAGCTCTTTGCACTGGAATACCTGTCCCACGGCCGGGCTCGTTCTCAATAGAGATCATTTCAAATGAACATTTCCTAAATCCACACATTCTCTCTCACAATAAAGAGAACAGGATGTCTGGCAGATTCAGTGTGAGACGGTAACACTGCCAGGTAAAGGCCGCTTTCCAACTCCAATCTTAACACAGGAGATTCCCCAAACAGCTGCAATAAGATGTTTGTAAACTGCTGGAAGCGGATGTGTATGGAAATGGTGATGTTACTGAGGAGGTTTCTTGTTATGGAATGGACTGCGTTTAGGTGGGAATATTACTGAGTGTTAATTGTAGCAGGATCATATTTAAAAGCTCCGGCTTTCTGGAAAGCTTTGACTGTGAAGGCCGAGTCTGGAAGGGTTTGTGTGGAGAGCTGGGTTTCGGTTCTACTGTTAATAAAGGGTTTGAAATTGGCAGCCCGGAGCAAACTGGAGGTGGAGCTGAAAGATGAGGGGCCGTTCTCTCTCTGTCTGTCACTCTGGGTGTCTCCTCCCCTCCCGCTCTCTGTTTAATCTTCACTCTGTCTCCTCCCCTCACTGCACTTCTCAGCCAGGTCCGGGTGGCCGCTATAAAAAGGAGCCTGAAGGATTCTGTTTCTCATATCCAGCAGTGAACTGAGTGAAGAATTATCATGTCAGGCAGAAGCTCGGATCCGCTGTCCGTGCGCAGACTGATGAGCATCTGCGACCAGTTCGAACTGGCCTCGGGAGCCAAAGTTAACCACGGCAAGAGCGAGGCCATGTTCTTTGGGAACTGGGCTGACCGATCCTTTGTCCCCTTCACCGTCAGGTCAGATTACCTGAAGGTGCTGGGGATATGGTTCGGAAGGGCAGTTCCGTGCACCAAAATCTGGGAGGAGCGAGTAGCCAAGGTACAACAAAAGTTGAGCATGTGGGGGCAGCGATCTCTCTCCATTGTGGGTAAGAACCTGGTTATCAGGTGCGAGGCGATCACGTTGTTTAGTTTTAGTTTAGTTTAGTTCAGACATACAACACTGAAACAGGCCCTTTGGCCCACCGAGTCTGTGCCGACCATCAACCACCCATTTTATACTAGTCCTGCACTAATTCCATATTCCTACCACATCCCCACCTGTCCCTATATTTCCCTACCACCTACCTACACTTCTTCTCTTTTGGGCCTCCTTATCTCGAGAGACAATGGATACGCGCCTGGAGGTGGTCAGTGGTTTGTGAAGCAGCGCCTGGAGTGGCTATAAAAGGCCAATTCTGGAGTGACAGGCTCTTCCACAGGTGCTGCAGAGAAATTTGTTTGTCGGGACTGTTGCACAGTTGGCTCTCCCCTTGCGCCTCTGTCTTTTTTCCTGCCAACTACTAAGTCTCTTCGACTCGCCACAATTTAGCCCTGTCTTTATGGCTGCCCGCCAGCTCTGGCGAATGCTGGCAACTGACTCCCACGACTTGTGATCAATGTCACACGATTTCATGTCGCGTTTGCAGACATCTTTATAGCGGAGACATGGACGGCCGGAGGGTCTGATACCAGTGGCAAGCTCGCTGTACAATGTGTCTTTGGGGATCCTGCCATCTTCCATGCGGCTCACATGGCCAAGCCATCTCAAGCGCCGCTGACTCAGTAGTGTGTATAAGCTGGGGGTGTTGGCCGCTTCAAGGACTGGAGATATAGTCCTGCCACCTGATGCCAAGTATTCTCCGAAGGCAGCGAAGATGGAATGAATTGAGACGTCGCTCTTGGCTGGCATACGTTGTCCAGGCCTCACTGCCGTAGAGCAAGGTACTGAGGACACAGGCCTGATACACTCGGACTTTTGTGTTCCGTGTCAGTGCGCCATTTTCCCACACTCTCTTGGCCAGTCTGGACATAGCAGTGGAAGCTTGTTGATTTCTGCATCGAGAGACAGGTTACTGGTGATAGTTGAGCCTAGGTAGGTGAACTCTTGAACCACTTCCAGAGCGTGGTCGCCAATATTGATGGATGGAGCATTTCTGACGTCCTGCCCCATGATGTTCGTTTTCTTGAGGCTGATGGTTAGGCCAAATTCATTGCAGGCAGCCGCAAACCTGTCGATGAGACTCTGCAGGCACTCTTCAGTGTGAGATGTTAAAGCAGCATCGTCAGCAAAGAGGAGTTCTCAGATGAGGACTTTCCGTACTTTGGACTTCGCTCTTCGACGGGCAAGGTTGAACAACCTGCCCCCTGATCTTGTGTGGAGGAAAATTCCTGCATCAGAGGATTTGAACGCATGTGAAAGCAGCAGGGAGAAGAAAATCCCAAAAAGTGTGGGTGCGAGAACACAGCCTTGTTTCACACCACTCAAGATAGGAAAGGACTCTTACCTACACTAGGGGCAATTTATAATGGCCAATTTACCTATCAACCTGCAAGTCTCTGGCACGTGGGAGGAAACCGGAGCACCCGGAGGAAACCCACGCAGACACAGCTAGAACTTGCAAACTCCACACAGGCAGTACCCAGAATTGAACCCGGGTTGCTGGAGTTGTGAAGCTGCAGTGCTAACCACTGCGCCACTGTGCCGCCCTGTGCTGCTCTACGTGGCGAAGGTCTGGCCCATACCCCAGTCCTGCGCTGTGGCAGTCACCCGAGCCATTTTCCGCTTCATCTGGGGATCTAAAATGGACCGGATCCGGAGGGACACGATGTTCAAATCACTGGACAAGGGCGGGAAAAATGTACCCAACGTGGCCCTCATCCTGATGACCACCTTCGTGTGCGGCTGCATCAAGCTGTATGTAGATCTCCAGTACGCAAACTCCAAGTGTCACTACGTGCTGAGGTTCTATCTGTCCCTGGTGTTGCGAAGGATGGGCCTGGTCACATTGCCGCAGAACGCTCCATCAAGTTGGACTGTGCTGTACCACCTATCCTTCGTGGAGCAGTTTCTGCGGGAAAACACCTTTGACCACCGATCCATCAGGCAGTGGTCTGCACGGAATGTCCTCAAGGCCCTACGGGAAAAGGAGACGGGGGATCCTGTCGGATGGTTCCCCGAGCAGACCACCAAAGTCATTTGGCAGAATGCCTCATCACCAGAACTTTCAAACAAGCACCAAGACGTAGCTTGGCTGGTGGTGAGAAGAGCCTTCCCCGTCAGATCCTTCATGCACACCCGAAGTCTCGCCCCCTCTGCACAATGCCCCCACGGTGGCTGTGGTGGGGAAGAGATGGTTGCCCACCTCCTCCTGGAATGTGTCTTTGCAAAGCAGATGTGGAAAGAGATGCAGTGGTTTTTGTCAAGGTTCATCCCAAGCAGCTCTGTAACACAGGAGTCTGTGCTCTCCGGGCTATTCCCAGGGACGCACACCGAGACAAACATCAACTGCTGCTGGAACACTATCAACTCGGTGAAAGAAGTCCTTTGGTCTGCCCGAAACTTGCTGGTCTTCCAGCCCAAAGAGTTGTCCACGACCGAATGTTGCAGACTGGCACATTCCAAGGTCCAGGACTACGTGCTGAGGGACGCACTAAAGCTTGGGGCAGCGGCAGCAAAGGCTCAATGTGGAAAGACCACTGTGTAAGGTCCCCCAACCAAGCTGAACGGAGGGGCTGGATCCATGGGAAACCCCTCGAACTGTATCGGGAAAACTTTTTGTGCTGTAAATGTAAAAATGTATATGGCATGACAATGAAATGGAAGGGTTGTGAGGCAACTCAAAATTGTATAGAAGGAAACGGATCACCTTTGCACTGTTGGTATTTGTTGACTTGATGCTGTTTTAAACTGTTTGGGAATGTAATTTTTACAGATTTTTAAGAATAAAGTATATTTTGGAAATAAAAAAATGTCAGGCAGAGGTAAAGGAGGCAAAGGACTGGGCAAAGGGGGAGCAAAGCCGCACCGCAAAGTGCTTCATGAGAATATCCAGGGCATCACCAAACCAGCAATCCGCCGCCTGGCTCGCTGTGGCGGGGTCAAGCGGATCTCGGGTTTGATCTATGAGGAGACTCGCGGGGTGTTGAAGGTTTTCCTGGAGAATGTGATCAGGGATGCGGTCACCTACACTGAGCACGCCAAGTGCAAGACGGTCACTGCCATGGATGTGGTGTACGCTCTGAAATGGCAGGGCCGCACTCTCTACGGATTCGGCGGTTGAACAACTCGACCCTTTCCTGCAAACACACAACAAAGGCTCTTCTAAGAGCCACCCACCGCCTCACAGAGAGAGCAGTGACCTGGAAACGGGAGATCGGATAGGCTGTTCAGAACTGTCTGGAATAAATCTGCGCTGTGTTCGGGTGGAAACTTGGAATCGCAGAGTTTGACATTTCAATTGCAGCAAGGATGTGCAGTGGATTTGATTTTCTAAACGGGCTGTGTAAACAGCGCCTGAGGCTCCACATTTAGTTATTTCCCCAGTCCACACATGCCCTCAGTGAAAAGCCACATCACTCTGGAATTCCCGGTTTGAGCCCGCGCTCACTTCTGATTGGTCACCCTCTTCCCATTCGCATGTCTTAACCAATCGCAGAGCCTCGAATTCGAAAACACAGCAAATCATTGGCTTAAATTGTCGTCCTAACACAGTTTGAATTCGAAAAAGGCGCCAATTTCAGTGTCGAAAAGAAGCGATTACTGGAAAATCTATTTAAATTTGTTGGTAAAATATTTTCCCGTAACCTTGACCATTTTTTATTCCGCTTTTATCGCCACAAATTCCAGGCGCTATTTTACGCACAGTTTTAACCTGACATTTATTTCCCACTCCATGGGAAAAGACTCCATTCAGCAATCCTTAAGGGACCAATAACTCAAACTCGGTGTGGAAGTGATAAGTTACAGACGATGGGTAATTCCCCTTCACACAGGATTCAGGGGGACACACTGAGAAGTCACTGAAATAGTTACTTAAACATTTTAAACAGTTCCTATTCTGTTCTGTTACTGACATGCTGGAATTAGACAATAATCAGCCCTTTCACAGAGACTGTGGGTGGCTCTGAAAAGAGCCTTTGGGTTATTAGATGACATTTTGGCCGCTTTACTTTTTCTGGGAGCTCTGAACGCTGGCTTTCTTGGGCAGCAGCACGGCCTGGATATTAGGCAGCACCCCACCCTGAGCGATGGTCACTCCTCCCAGCAGCTTGTTGAGCTCCTCGTCGTTGCGCACGGCCAGCTGCAGGTGTCTTGGGATGATGCGGCTCTTCTTGTTGTCCCGGGCCGCATTACCGGCCAGCTCGAGGATTTCAGCAGTCAGATACTCGAGCACAGCAGCCAGATAGACCGGGACTCCGGCACCCACACGCTCACCATAGTTGCCCTTTCTCAGGAGTCTGTGAACACGGCCCACCGGGAACTGCAGTCCAGACCGGGAGGAGCGAGACTTGGCCTTGGCCCGAGCTTTCCCGCCGGTCTTTCCTCTTCCAGACATTTCCACAATCTCACAAATGCTTTCACAAAGAATGGTTAATTTACGCAGCATTTACTTTACTTATAGATTGAGAATTTTCCTCATTGGTCGGTACCTAATTCACTTCATTTGCCTATATTCACCAATAATCAGGTCACTGACAAACAGAAGAGGGCGGGATTTACCCGCCACGACATCAGAAGCAGAGAATTGTTCAATTTCAAAAAGCCCGCCAATTTCATTGCCGGAAAGGAGCGGATGAAAATAAATGTAATTCTTCGTCAAAAATTTAAAATCCCTTCTCTGTATTTTCTTTTATTCAACTTGTAAAATGTTGTTTCAATTGTGGCTCATTCTCCAATCGCTTTCAAACTGGCCCTGTTGGGAATAAATCCCTGTTCATTGCATTGGCCTGAAGTGAAACATTGTTTAGTTTTCAATCAGAGCTCAGTGTCCTTCTGTGAAAAGAGGGAGCCGGAACGAGTTCTGGAACTGCCCTTAACCTGCTCTGTAATAATCCCATCCCAGGCTGTTGCACTGCGGAGAGTTGCTGTTAATAAAATCATTAAGGGATTAAGGTCTAACCCTCAACACTGAAAGCAGCTGTTAATGCGGTCATTCAGGGTCTGTGAAAAAAAACAGTACAATAACAGCTTTAAGCAAAAAAGTGAAGATGGGTGAGCAGATTATGAGTTCTTGTAAGGTTGATGGGACAGCAAACACAGCAGTAAGATCCTTATTATCTTATACATTGTCTTTAAGTGATTTAATAGAGATGTTCGGATGCAGCTTTTTCAGAGAGATTGTGGGTGGCTCTTAAAAGAGCCGTTGTGTTTGGGATGTTTTTCAGTCCATTGTGCAGTTTTACTTGGAGCTGGTGTACTTGGTCACCACCTTTGTCCCTTCTGACACGGCGTGCTTGGCCAGCTCCCCGGGCAGCAGCAGGCGCACGGCGGTCTGGATCTCCCGGGAGCTGATGGTGCTGCGCTTGTTGTAATGGGCCAGGCGGGAAGCCTCACCCGCGATGCGCTCGAAAATATCGTTCACAAACGAGTTCATGATGCTCATGGCCTTGGAGGAGATACCGGTGTCGGGGTGAACCTGCTTCATCACTTTGTAGATGTAGATGGAGTAACTCTCCTACTTCGACTTTCTCTGCCTCTTGCCGCCCTTTTCTGACGGTTTGCTCACAGTTTTCTTGGCGCCCTTCTTAGCAGCTGCTTTCTTCTTCTCCTCAACCATCTTCAGTTTCAATTTCAGACACAGAAATAAACCAAACCCCTTCCGAGTGCGGATTAAATAGACAATCCCACAGCTCTATGCTAATGTGGGATGGGGAAAGTAAAGATTGTGATTGGGAGTGATGTCACAATGGTTTGATATTGTAATACTCTAATTGGTCTCTTTCGCCATCCAATCAGATTTAACATCTGCAACCAATCACAAACTCTCTCACTTCATTCAGGAATTACATTTCCCAAAGAATCTCTCCAGCCCCAGTTTCTATTGAAAAATCCACTGGGAAATGTCACCTGGCTGTGAGGATCCCTTATTTTCAGCAACTTCTCACATTCCGGCCTCTCTAAATTGAGCGCTTTGTTGGGCGGAAATATTTATTCAGGCAGTTTCAACAGCTCAGAGCCGACACTGGGTTAGAAACCAGAAATGGGAATACGGGTCACAAACAAGGAGTTTATGCTGAACTTTTATAAATTAAATCACTAGTTATCGGCCTCAGCTGGAGCATTTCTAATTCTAGGTTCCACACTTCAGCAGGGATATCAAGGCCTGAGTGCCAGAGTGCAGAGGAGATTGACCAGAATGGTTCAAGAGATGCGGGAAAGAATAGCAAAGCTGGATTAATTCTTCTTGGAGCAGAGATGTTAATGTAATATTTAATAGTTGTGTTCTGCATTGTAATGGATTTAAGAGGAACTGTTCCCACTGACAGAAGGGTCTGTAACCAGTGGACACAGAATTGTTAAAAGAATCAGAGGGGGAGACGAGGTGATATTTTAACACGCGTTCTGATGATCAGAAATGTACTGCTTGAAAAGGGAGGTGAAAACAGATTCAATAATAACTTTCCTGAGGGAATTGAATCATTACTTGATGGGGAAATTACAGGGCAATGTGAAAATGACAGGGAGGTGGAACTGATTAGATAATTCGTTCAAAGAGCGGCCACGGGCACAATTGTTCAAATGAACTCTTTCTGTGCTGTAAAATTGTGATTTATTGCTGTTCAGAAACACCCTGATAAACAGCCAAATTCTGTTTGAGATCTGCAACAGTAACTAGGCTGAAACAGGTCTTTAATCAAATTTTGGTCTTAGACTCACAGTATCAGTGAATAGTTACAACACAATAGGAGGCCATTCAGCCCATTGATTTCATGCCAGCTTATTGGCCTTTCTTCCGCCCTGCATATTTTTCATTTCAATTACTTATCCAATTCCCTTTTGAAAGCTATGATTGAATCTGCCTTCTTCAGCCTATCAGGCATCCCCGATCCTAATCATTCACTCCATGAAAAAGTTTTTCTTCATGTCACCTTTCAGTTCACCAGTTTTAAACACCTGGAACTGAGCTGAGTATTTTATTGGCTGTGATTATAGCATCAGCGACCAAAAGACAGCGGCACAGTCCCAAAATCCACAGAAAGACTCAATGTATTGCTCCATGTGAGCGATGCTGTTAGAGCAGTGAGCATAGCTGCCTTCCAAACAGCTGGAATAAAAACAGAAAATGCTGGAAATACTCAGCAGGTCAAGCAGCATCTGTGGAGAGAGAACAGAGTTAATGTTTCAGGTCAATGACCTTCCAAGCAGCTGTGCCCGGGTTTGATTCCCAGCCATTACAGTTTGGCGTTCCTTAAATTCCTCAGATGAGAAACTGAAAGATAGGAACTGAGTTGGGTACTGTCTCAAAGGAATTTTGTTTCCCAAACCAAGAAGTGTATAATTTGAATAAACATATTTCCAACACTGATTTCCTTCAAATTAAAGTTCAATTGAACTCTGATTTTACTCCTTTTTTATTGATAATTATTATTTGACCTGAATCATACAGTGGACTCAGAATAGAATTACTCAGATTCATTTTCCCACAGCTATTCCCATTGCTTATAAAAATAACAATTCCTGGATTCTGGAAGCTGTGGATTGGAGGGTAACAAACATATCCACACTATTCAAGAAAGGAATGAGAGAGAAAGCAAGGAACTAGAGGCCAGTTTGCCTGACATCAGCAATGGGGAATATGCTACAATCTATTATTACAGACGTGGTAAAGGGTGATGTGGAATATCAGAATATGGTTGGGCAGAGTCAACATGGATTTATTAAAAGGAAATCGTCAATGATAAATTATTAGAATATGTAGAGGTTGTAACTGCCAGGGCAGATAAGGGGAACCAGTGGATGTAGTCTGTTTGGATTTTCAAAAAGCATTCAATAAGTTATCAAACAAGTAGTTATTACACCAATGTAGGTCCCATGCAATTTGGGGATAATATATTAGTATAGATTGAGTAGTAGTTAACAGACAAAAAACAGAGAGTAGGAATAACCCAGTCATTTTCGGCAGGAAAGCTGTAAGTAATTGGATACTGCAAGGATTGGTGCTCGGGACTCAGTTATTTCCATTCTGTATCAATGACTTAGATGAGGTGACCGAATGTAATGTTATCCATGTTTGCCGATGATATAAAGTGAGGTGGCAAAGTAAACAGTGAGGAGGATGCAAAGGGGGAAAAAAGGGATTTAGACAGACTAAGTATGTGGGCAAGAATGTGAGAGATGGAATATAATGGGGAGAAGTGTACAGTTACGCACTTTGGCAGGGCGGCGCAGTGGTTAGCACCGCAGCCTCACAGCTCCAAGGACCCGGGTTCGATTCCGGGTACTGCCTGTGTGGAGTTTGCAAGTTCTCCCTGTGTCTGCGTGGGTTTTCTCCGGGTGCTCCGGTTTCCTCCCACAAGCCAAAAGACTTGCAGGTTGATTGGTAAATTGGCCATTATAAATTGTCACTTGCAGAGCCAGGTGGTAGGAAAATATAGGGACAGGTGGGGATGTTTGGTCGGAATATGGGATTAGTGTAGGATTAGTATAAATGGGTGGTTGATGTTCGGCACAGACTCGGTGGGCCGAAGGGCCTGTTTCAGTGCTGTATCTCTAATCTAAAACAGCAATACAGAACATTTTTGAAATTAGTGAGAGAATGGGAAATGTTTACATTCAGAGGGACCCGAGTGTCCTTGTCCAGGGATCACAGAAAGTTTACGTGCAGGTACTCAACCAATTAGGAAAGCAAATGATATGTTTGTCTTTATTGCAAAGAGATTAGAGTATGAGTATTTATTGCAATTATACAGCGTGAGATCACACTTGGAGTGCTGTGCAGTTTTGGTCCCCTTATCTAAGGAAGGATATACTTTCCTTAGAGGGAGTACAGAGACGTGCCACTAGGCTGCTTCCTAGGATGAGGGGATTGTCCTATGAGAAGAGATTGAATAGACTAGGCCTCTGTTCCCCAGAACTCAGTAGAGTGAGAGGTAATCTCACTGGCAGATAAAATGCTCAGTGGCTTGACATGGTAAATGCTGGGAGGATGTTTCCTCTAGCTGGGCAATCTAGAATGAAGGGTTACAGTCTCAGTATAAAGGGCTTGGTCATATTTGACTGAGAAGAGGAGATTTTCTTTTCAGTCAAAGGGTTATGAATCTTTGGAATTCTGTATCCCAGAGAGCTCTGGATGCTCAATCATTGTGTATATTCAAGAGAAATCGATAGGTTTTTGGATATTAAGGGAATCAAGGGGGCTGTGCCAGTCTGGTAAGATGGAGTTGAGGAAGGAGAACAGCTGTTATATTATTGAATGGTGGAACTATTTCAATGGGCAGAGTGGCCACTCCTGCTCTTATTTCTTATGTAAACTTTCATTCCCTCCCAGGGATTGTTTTATTCTTCAAAAAGAGAAATACCGCAGCCGCTAGAAATCTGAATAACAGAAGATTCTGGAAACACTCAGCAGTTCCAGCAGTATTTGTGGAGAGCGGAAGGGAGGAGCAATGTTTCAGGTCTATAGAAGGGTCACAGAACTGGACCATTAACCCGAGCTTCTCTTCTCCACAGTTGTTTCCGGACTGGCTGAGTGTTTTCAGCATTTTAGCTTTTTTTCTTTCTATATGTTATCTCTTTCCCTTTTGACTGTTTGCTGTGAAACTTTCAGCATTGTGCTCAGTTCTTTGTGTAGTTATGTTTTCTTTATTTGAAGTAATGCAAATAGTATCCTGAAAAATCAGACAGAAATACTGCTCAATGTAGTGTAATATATAACAGGGCACATTTACAAATATCAGATCAATGTAGTAAACATTTTTATTAAGAATTGATTACTTTTATTTTCAGTATAAAAATGTGAAGCAATATGAGTTTATTACAAAGTTTATTACCTCACATTACCTGTTTATTAACGCTGACAGGCTGTGCCAATTTCTGCTTCTATGTTGCAGTTCTCACTTTCAGCTAGCAAATGTCAGCAATCTGTGATCCAGTGCAGTTTACAGATCAGACAGTCAACACGACATGCAATAATTGTTCAGATTATGGAGGACAGGTGGGATTTAGAAATACTGGGAATGGAGACAAGTTGTTATTACACTGAGTTTGCCCAAAGATTAGAGACACCATTGTGGCAAATCAGTCAGTTGTCCTGTACATGAGAATGAGAATCATTCTGTATTTGTGGCTGTCAGTCTCTATTACTGAGTGGGAGTGTGGGATTCATGCTGCATTGGTCAGTCTGTGGTACAAAGTGTGATATTCACTCTGAATGTATAAGGCTCTGGAACTGTTTGTGTGTGTGGAATTCATTCTGTATCTGTCAATCTCTGGTACTATATATGAATGTGGCATATATGTTATAGCTCTCAGTGTCACTGTATGTGTGTGTGGGTTTCATTTGATATCTGTCAGCCTCTGTTTCTGTACACGACTGTCAGATTCATACTGTGCCAAAATGTCCCTGTTGCTGTATGTGACTGTGTGATTCATTCTGTATCTGTCATTCCCTGGTACTATGTGTCAGTATAGACTCATTCTGTATCCCAGTCACATGCACTATATTTGAGAGTGCGGTTAATTCTGTACCTTTAAGTCACTGGTATTATATGTAAGTGTTGGATTTCTGTTGGATCTCTCAGTTATTGTTTCTGTTGTGCATTTGGGATGGACATAACATCTGTCAGTCTCTGGTACTGCCTGTGAGTGTGTGTTTTGTTCAGTACCTGTCAGTCTCAGGTACTGTCCGCGTGTGTACTTTTTGTTCAATATTTTCAGTTTCTGGTACTGCCTGTGAGTGTAGGTCATGTTCAATGTCTGTCAGTCTCTGGCACTGCCTGTGAGTGTTAGGTTATGTTCAGTATCTGTCAGTCTCTGGTACTGCCTGTGAGTGTGGGTTTTGTTCAGTATCTGTCAGTCTCTGGTACTTCCTGTGAGTGTGGGTTTTGTTCAGTATCTGTCAGTCTCTGGTACTGCCTGTGAGTTTAGGTTATGTTCAATGTCTGTCAGTCTCTGGCACTGCCTGTGAGTGTAGGTTATGTTCAGTATCTGTCAGTCTCTGGTACTGCCTGTGAGTGTGGGTTTTGTTCAGTATCTGTCAGTCTCTGGTACTTCCTGTGAGTGTGGGTTTTGTTCAGTATCTGTCAGTCTCTGGTACTGCCCGTGAGTGTGGGTTTTGTTCAGTATCTGTCAGTCTCTGGTACTGCCTGTGAGTGGAGGTTATGTTCAGTATCTGTCAGTCTCTGGTACTGGCTGTGAGTGTGGGTTTTGTTCAGTATCTGTCAGTCTCTGGTACTTCCTGTGAGTGTGAGTTTTGTTCAGCATCTGTCAGTCTCTGGTACTGCCTGTGAGTGTGGGTTTTGTTCAGTATCTGTCAGTCTCTGGTACTGCCTGTGTGTGGGATGCATTCAGTAGCCATTAATCTCTGGGTTAGTTTGTCATTCTGGATTCACTCTACACAAAATTACATAGTATTTACAGCACAGAGACAGGCTTTTCTGCCCAAGTGCTGGTAGTTCCAATGAGGTTACTCCAACCCTACTTCATCTAATCCTATCAGCAAATCTCTCAAATTGTTTTTGCCTCATTTAATCATTTAGCTTGATGTTAAATGTAACAATGTTCAGCAGCTCAAGTGCTGTCAAAGCAGGGTAAATCAGATTCCCCTGAGTTATTTATTTAATTTATTACTGACTATTTCATATCGACAGCTTTGGACTCCACCACAAGTGGGAAACATCTCTACCTCTACCCTAACGAAACCCTTCATATTCTGCAATGCTTCTATTAGGTGACCACTTAGAGAAAACAGCCCAGGCTTGTTCAATAGTATGAACTCCTGTGGAACATATAGCTCATTTTGCATTTATGGAATAAATACTGTATCTCAGTCTGAAACTGTATGTGATTTTAGATTGGCATATAATGTGTAGCTCAGGCTGCAATAAATAACTGAGACAATATCTTTCACTCGAACACTATAGTTTTGTGGAGTGCTATGTTATTTGTCATTCAGTCTGTTCTGATAGAATATATAATGTTGCCTTTAAGTCTGAGGCAATGGGGGGTCAGGTACAAGGTCCGGGGGTGCCCAATGGGAGCGGTTGGAGCTTTGAGGGTGGCCCTCCATGGGGAACAGGGTGCCTAATCAGGAGGACCCACCCCGCAGCCCGCAAGAAAGATGCCTGGTTTTATCAGGCAGGGTTCTTGGTGCCTTTGCCACACTGCCTCCCCGCCCCCAACCCAACCGAGGATAAAATACCTGCAGCAGAGAGAGGAGGCCCATAAGTGGCTGTTAATTGGCCAATTAAGGGCCTTGATTGGCCTGGGGCAGACAGGCTGTTTCTCCCCACCCCCGTTCCCTGTAATATTGCAGTGGGTGTGGGAGGGGGTCAGAAAATTTCCATCAGATTGGAAGTTGGCAAATGTTACACTGCCTTTCAGGAAAGGATGGAGAGAGAAAACTGTGAACTACAGGCCAGTTAGCCTAATATCAGTCCTTGGGAAAATGCAGGAAGTCTGAACAATGCATTGAGAAAAGCATTCAAACAAGTCAACATGATTTTCCTGAAGGGAAATCTTGTTTGACAAATTTATGAGAGTTTTTTGAGGATGTAACTAGCAGGGTAAAGGGAAACTAGTCATATTCCTGGATTTCCAAAAGGCATTCAATAAGGTGCGACATAAAAGGTTAATAGAGAAGATAAGGGACTCATGGAATTGTGGGTAATATATTAGCATGGATAGAGGATTGGTTAACGGACAGGAAGCAAAGAGTGGGTAGAAACAGATTGGCAGGCAGTGAATAATGGAGTGTCGCAAGGATAAGTGCTGGGGTCTCAGCTATTTACAATCTAAATTAATGACTTAGATGAAGAGACAGAGAGTAATGTATCTAGGTTTGCTGATGATACAAAGGTAGGTGGAAAGGGAAGCTGTGGGAGGACATAGAGAGGCTGCAAAGAGATATAGGCAAGTTCAGTGAGTGGGCAAGAAGATGGAGTATAATGTAGGGAAGTGTGAAGTTCTTCACTTTGGTCATAAGAATAGAAAAGTAGAATATTTGATAAAAGGTGTGAAACTTGTAACTGTTGGTGTTCAAAGAGAATTGAGTGTTCTTGTACAAGGAATACAGAAAGTTAGCATGCAGGTACAACAAGCAATTAGGAAGGCAAATGGCGTGTTGGCCTTTATTGCGAGGGGATTAGAATACAGCAATAAAGAAGTGAGTTACAATTGCACAGGATTTCGGTGAGACCACATCTGGAATACAGTGTGAAGTTTTGGTCTGCACACTTAAGAAAGGATATATGTGCATTGGAGGCGGTGCAGCAAATGTTCACTAAATTAGTCCCTGGGATGAGGGGATTGTCCTATCATGAGAGGCTGAGTAAATTGGGCCTATACTCTGGAGTTTAGAAGAATGAGAGGTGATCTCATTGAAACATACAAAATTCCGAAGGGGCTGGATAGGGGAGACACTGAGATTGTTTCTGCTGGTCAGAGAATCTAAAACATGGGGACACAGTCCCACGATAAGGGGCTGATCATTTAGGACTGAGATGAGGAGAAATTACTTCACTCAAAGGGTTGTGAATCTTTGGAATTTTCTACTCCAGAGTATTGTGGATGCTCCATCATTGAATACATGTAAAGCTGCGATAGACAGATTTTTGATCTCTCAGAGAATCAGGGGATAAGGCGAGCAGGCGGGAAAGTGGAATTGAAGCCTAAGATCATCCATGATGGTACTGAATGGCGGAGCAGGCTCCACGGGCCATATGATCTACTCCTGCTCCTATTTTGTGTGTTTTTGTGTTCTGACTACTTCTGCTGTCGGTGATAGTGGAATTGATGTCTCTGCTCTCTGTGACTGATACTGTACTTACTGTGTGTGAGGAGCTGGCTGCACTTCCCCTTGTGTCGAGGAATCACTACATTTATTCAGCTTCCTCAAGTATTGCCTGTGGAAAGAAAAAGTATTTATTATAATTCAGGAAGAGATGTGATGGAAGTTACAAGAGAGACCAAAACAATTTTTCAATGAATAATCATTGTGAACAATCACAAAGGAAACCCAGCAATACAAACAGAGTCAGTGTCTGATTCCACTGCAGTCCTGCAGCCCCCAGCGACTGCATACCAGGGGCTTTGGCCATTTTACAACAATTAAATAACATCCAGAAACAATCCACTGGGCCATGAATGGGACTGACCGACGGAGCAGGGACTTTTACACAGGTCAGATTTCCTGATCCCGCTCTCATGGTCTAACCGTTCAAATGAAACCAAACAGCCGCTGTTTAAAATGTGTCCTTCACACTTCTCACCTGGTGCTTATAATAGATTCTCTTTGTGTAACTCCCCACATCCTGACTGTCCGTTTCTGTTTCCACACTTCACTGTCCAATAACAACAAACTGTGGGAACAGGCTATATCCCTCTCATTCCGCTGGCGCGGACACGATGGGCCGAATGGACTCATTCTGTGCCGGAAGTTTTCCACGTTTCTGGCTGAAGTGCTGCAGAAATCTGCGCCTGCGCACCCCTCCCCCAGCACTGCCTGTGAGCGGAAGAAGATGGTTTAAAACAGCCGCGAATGGAGAGATCCCGGTCCCGGGGCAAGGCAGCAAACAGCAGCCTCCTTCCAGCAGCACATCGCTTTGGGAGCATGTCCGCAGATAGACTCAGAGATCAGCATCGAGTCCGGGGCAAGTTCAGGGGCAGACGAGGGCTGTTTGTAAGAGGCGGAGTGGATCTGGAACTGGTCTCAGAACATGGAGTGAGTGGAGAGGTCATTCTCGGGTTGTGTGTGGACAAGGGGATGGAGACAGAATGGGAAGAAACTTACTGTAGTGGAGTGAAACAGTGACAATATTTGTGTTGCGGTGGTTCTTTTGCAGGTATCCATAATGATTATTATTTGAGAGATTAAATTCATTAAAACTCTATATCTTTGATCTCACCTGTATTTTAGTTACAAACATACTTTTGTTCAAACAGGCAAATGATTGAATGAACCAGAATAAATGGGCTATTTCCTCCACCCAAGTTACAAGGAAGAGTGTCACCAGTTCCTTCTCACACACAATATGTACATTATCACTCACAGAGCGCAGAGTCACAGACAGGTCATCAGTTCCACAGTCTCAGACAGCAGAAATAGTTCCAGAGACACATTTTCAATCCATCAATCAAATAGAGCAGGAAAGACAGACGTTGTTTCTATGTCACCCCAACTCATTACCACTGACAGGTAGATACATAAATCCCAGTCCAACATCTCACCCACAATCAAATTATCAGTGTGTCAATCCCACAATAGTGCAACCTCAGCTACAAATTAAACACACAGAGAACTGACACGTGGTTCCTGTTTCAAAGTGACAGAATTAACCTCAATAATGTACTCTGAGATTTAAGTTAAATACCAGCCCAATATTTACACAGGTTATGAGTTTATTATCAGTATTAATTCCCATCATGTTTCCAGACATATACATTAGACTCAAGTTCATAATCAGATTGAGAGATTCTGAAATATCGTATAACCTGAGATCCAAACTCAGATTCCAGTTTAAAACTCATCCAGATTGTGAAACTAAAAGATACATTATAAATATGATCAGTATAGTCTGAGCTATAAGTTACATACCAGTCCTGAAACTTCGTACAGTGGCAGATGGAAGATACTGTACAATTCCAGACTGAGCTCATTTTATATGCAAGTCCAAGATACTCACTCAGACTGAATGGCACTGATCAAATTGATCAGTACAGCCTGAGTTACACTTGCACACCAATCCTGTATCAGATTGTAGGATACATTATCTTTCACTATTGTGTTCACAGTGACAGATATTTAATACTAAGCAAAACCTCAAATATATTGTCTGCTGAAAACCTACCACATCAATGGCCTGTTGATGTGCTGACATTTTATGTAGAATAAATCCAGACTTGCCATCAGTCCCAGGGACGGAGGATTATATAATGAATCCCACACTCACACAGAGTACCAGATACTGACAGATAGAGAGTGATGCTGAAACACATGCTCAGTGCCAGATGCTGAAAGATATAGGTTTATTACTGCACTCACTCACAGTACTTCAGCCTGAGTCATCTAAAGCAACCTAACACACAAAAAATAGCAGTGAGAGAGTAAGAAAGAGTCCAAAACTCACATAGAGTACCAGACACTGATAGATACAAACTGAAAATTACACACACATGGATATAAGATTGGCTAACTCACAGGAAACAGAGAGTGGGGACTAATGGGGCATTTTCAGATTGGAAAACTGTAACTAATGGAATGTCACAGGGATCAGTGCTGGTGCCTCAACTATTTATGGTCTATATTAATAATTGCATGAAGGCACTGAGTGTACTGTTGCCAAATTTATTGGTGGTACAAAGATAGGTAGGAAAGAAAGTTGTGAGGAGGACATAAAGTGTCTGCAAAGAGATATAGATAGGTTAAGTCAGTGGGCAAAAGTTTGGCAGATGGAGTATAATATAGGAAAATGTGAGATTGTCTACTTTGGCAGGAAGAATAGAAAAACAGAATATTACTTACACAGAGACAGACTGCAGAATGCTGCTGTACTGAGGGATCTGGGTGCCAGGTACATGAATTACAGAAAAGTTAGCATGAAGGTATAGCAAGTAATTAGGAATGCAAATGGAATGTTGGATTTTTTAGCAAGGGGAATGGAGTATAAAAGTAGGGAAGTTTTGCTGGAACTGTGCAGGGCATTAGTGGCATCCCAACTAAAGTACTTCATACAGTTTTGGTCTCCTTACTTAAGGAGGGATATACTTGTATTGGAATCAGTTCAAAGAATGTTCACTAGGCTGATTACTGGGATGAAGGGTTGACTTGTGAGAAAAAGTTGAGCAGATTGGGCCTCTACCCGCTGGTGGTTAGAAGATTGAGAGGTGATCTTATTGAAACCTATAAGATTCTCAGTGGGCTGGACAGGTAGATGCTGGGAAGATGCTTCTCCTTGTGGGGGAATGTAGAATTATGGGCCACAATTTCAAGATAAGTGGTCTCCCATTCAAGAAAGAGATGAGGAGGAATTTCTTCTGTCAGAGGGTTGCTCATCTTTGGAATTCTGTTCTCCAGAGGACTGTGGAGGCTGGGTCATTGAATATATTCAAGGCTGTGATAGACAGATCTTTTCATGTACAAGGGAGTCATTGGTCAATGGGCACAGGCAGGAAAGTGGAATTAAGGCCTCAATCAGAACAGGCATGATCTTATTGAATGGCAGAGCAGGATTTATGGGCCACATGGCCTTCTAGAAGCGATCCTGAGTGTCATTGTCGATATCTGCCCTTGGTGACAGGAGGTTCCCAAGGTATGAGCAGTGATCCACATTGTCCAGTGATTCGCCGTGGATCTTAATAGTCGGGGGCAGTGTCGGGGAGCAGGCTGGCAGAGGACCTTAGCTTTCCGGATGTTTTGCTTCAAGCCAATTCTTTCATGCGCCTCCATGAATGCATCGATGAGGGTTTGAAGCTTGGCCTCTGAGTGTGCGCATATGCAAGCGTTGTCATCATACTGCAGCCCGATGACAGATGTTGGAGTGGCCTTGCTTCAGGAAATGTAGTTTCAATAGTTTCCCACTCGTCCGGGAGAGTAGATCTGCTTACACGAACTAAAGAACAGCTGATGGTCTGAAAGAGTGCAGGAAATACAGCAACTTGCTGACAGCCACGACATGTGTGGATTCTTCAGCACCGTCAAGACCATTTATGGCCCAAATTACCAAGGACCTACCCTACTGAGAGTAAAGAATGGAGTGACACTGATCAAGGTCAGAGAGGCAGTCAGCACTCGTTGGAAGTAGCACTTTGAAGATCTTCTCAATCGCAACTCAGTCCTTGATGCAAGTGCCACATTCACAGCTTGTTCCCCACCATGACGTCAGCACAATCCCAGCCCAACAGAAATTGAAAAGGCAATCTAACAGGTAAAAAAAAAATGAAGGCCACCGGCATAGATGGAATTCCCTCTGAAAATCTAAAATACGACAGAGAAGAAGACTTAACACAAATACATGGTCTCATTTCCCTCAGCTGGAAGGACGAGAGCACGCCAGGGATCTCTGAGATGCTGTCATTGTGATCATCACCAAAAATGGTGACAAGACCGACTGTGGTAATGACAGAGGGGTATCCCAGCTGTTCACTACAGGGAAGGCCATCACAAGAGTCCTTCTCAACTGTCTCCTCCCCGTGCCTGAAGATCTCCCACTGGAATCACAATGTGGATTCTGTCCATCAAGAGACACAGTGGACATGATCTTCACAGCAAGACAACGCCAATAAAATGTAGGGAGCAGCAGCAACCTTTCTACCTGGTCTTCTCTGACCTGACAAAGGCCTTCGACTCGACCAACCAGGAAGGATTATGGAACGTCTTCCTCAAATTTGGCTGCCGGAAAAATTCGGCACCGACCTCCAACGACTGCATGATGACATGCAAGCTGTAATCCTTCCCAATGGACCTACCACTGACCCAATCCCAATGCAAACTGGGGTCAACTAAGTCTGTGTCATCGCACCAACGCTCTTTTCCATCTTCCTCGCCGCAACACTCCGCCTCAACTCCTCACACTCAAACACAGCAACAGAGACTGACAGATACAGAATGGATGTCACACTCAAACACAGCACCAGAGTCTGACAGATACAGTGGCGCAGTGGTTAGCACTGCAGCCTCACAGCTCCAGGGACCCGGGCTCGATTCTGGGTACTGCCTGTGCGGAGTTTGCAAGTTCTCCCTGTGACCGGTGGGTTTTCGCCAGGTGCTCTGGTTTCCTCCCACCGCCAAAGACTTGCAGGTTGATAGGTAAATTGGTCATTGTAAATTGCCCCTAGTGTAGATTGGGATTACTGCAGGGTTAGTATAAATGGGTGATTGTTGGTCGGCACAGACTCGGTGGGCCGAAGGGCCTGTTTCAGTGCGATATCTCGAAATAAATAAATACAGAATAAATCCATACAGCACCAGAGATTGAGAACTGCTGAATGACAGAACACACTCAAACACAGGAGCAGAGAATAAAAGAAATGGAATTAATTGCACACTCACAACGACACAGAATCATCATTAAGCGTCCTCTCAACAACATGCAGAACATTTCCAGAGAGCTTGACACAGGGAGCGGCACTTTCAATGTAAACTGGAGCTGGGGAGTGTCTTTGTGAAACATCCTTCCTGATTGCAGTACGAATGTTTGTGATTGGCTGCAAAGTTTGAATGTGATTGGATGGCGAAGGACACCAATTACAGTATTACAAGAGAAAACCATTGTGACATCACTCCCAATCACCCAATCACAATCTTTACTTTTCCCCATCCCTCATTAGCATAGAGCTGTGGGATTGTCTATTTAATCCGCACTCGGAAGGGGTTTGGTTTATTTCTGTGTCTGAAGTTGAAACTGAAGATGGTTGAGGAGAAGAAGAAAGCAGCTGCTAAGAAGGGAGCCAAGAAAACTGTGAGTAAACCGTCAGCAAAGGGCGGCAAGAAGCGGAGAAAGTCGAGGAAGGAGAGTTACTCCATCTACATCTACAAAGTGATGAAGCAGGTTCACCCCGACACCGGCATCTCCTCCAAGGCCATGAGCATCATGAACTCGTTTGTGAACGATATTTTCGAGCGCATCGCGGGTGAGGCTTCCCGCCTGGCCCATTACAACAAGCGCAGCACCATCAGCTCCCGGGAGATCCAGACCGCCGTGCGCCTGCTGCTGCCCGGGGAGCTGGCCAAGCACGCCGTGTCGGAAGGGGCAAAGGCGGTGACCAAGTACACCAGCTCCAAGTAAAACTGCACAATGGACTGAAAAACATCCCAAACACAACGGCTCTTTTAAGAGCTACCCACAATCTCTGAAAAAGCTACAACATCATCCCGATAGTATCAATTTGTTTTTTTTTTATCCAAAGGGTCTGGAACTTTCTAATTGCCTTTGTGATATCTGTTTTAACCCCATGGATTCTGGGTGATTCACGTTCAAAGTTGAGATCTTTGTGTCTCTACTTAATAATGCCGTGTAAATTAATTACTGATCACTGACCCCATGTGCGCGTTCATTTTCGCTATTGTACCATTTCGTCAATGAGCTGACAGATCAGTTCTCAGTCACTTGTTTCCCTTGTTCAAGCTCGGCCTCAATAATTAATCAGTACATTTACTAGAAACCCCGCTGTTGGCGGAAACCTCAGTCTCTCATTTCAACTCCTGACAGTAAAAATCTTCTGTCCGCTTTTTTCTCCCACAAATAGGTTCAATCTAGAATCAGTGATGCGGTATCTTGACAAAGATTGACCTGAAATGTGTCCGCTTCCACAATGCTGTGAATGAGACTTTCTGCCGCCGCTTACAGACTGTTTCAAAAAGGACGGAGAATAGTCCGAGATCAAAGCGCACATGGGCTCAGTGATCAGTAATTAATTTACGCCCCATTATTAAGTAGAGACACAAAGATCTCACAGACAGTGAAACTGAATCACCCAGAATCCATGGGGTTAAAAGAGATCAGAAAGGCAATTAGAAAGTTCCAGACTCTTCGTATAAAAAAACAAAACAAATCAAAACCAGAGAGATGATGTTGTAGCTTTTTCAGAGAGAATGTGGGTGGCTATTAAAAGAGCCGTTGTGTTTGGGATGTTTTTCAGTCCATTGTGCAGTTTTACTTGGAGCTGGTGTACTTGGTCACCGCCTTTGTCCCTTCCGACAGAGATACCGGTGTCGGGGTGAACCTGCTTCATCACTTTGTAGATGTAGATGGAGTAACTCTCCTTCCTCGACTTTCTCCGCCTTTTGCCTCCATTTGCTGACGGTTTACTCACAGTTTTCTTGGCGCCCTTCTTAGCAGCTGCTTTCTTCTTCTCCTCAACCATCTTCAGTTTCAATTTCAGACACAGAAATAAACCAAACCCCTTCCGAGTGCGGATTAAATAGACAATCCCACAGCTCTATGCTAATGAGGGATGGGGGAAAGTTAAGATTGTGATTGGGTGATTGGGCGTGATGTCAAAACGGTTTTATATTGTAATTCTCCAATTGGTGTCTTCCGCCATCCAATCAGAATAAATATTTGCAACCAATCACAAACATCCTTACTGCAATCTGTACGTATATTTCAGAAAGACTCTCTCCAGTCCCAGTTTGGAGTAAAACAGCCGCTCCCTGTGTCAAGCTCCCTGGAAATGTCCTGGCTGTTGTTGGGAGGACACTTATTGACTGATTCTGTGTCGTTGTGTCTCTGCTATTGCATGTGAGTGTGCAATTAATTCCGTTTATTTTACTCTCTGCTACTGTGTTTGAGTGTTTTATGTAATTTGGTAGCTCTCAGTCTCTGGTTCCGTGTCAGTGCGCCATTTTCCCACACTCTCTTGGCCAGTCTGGACATACCAGTGGAAGCCTTTCCCATGCGCTTGTTGACTTCTGCATCGGGAGACAGGTTACTGGTGATAGTTGAGCCTGGACAGGTGAACTCTTGAACCACTTCCAGAGCGTGTTCGCCCATATTGATGGATGGAGTATTTATAATGTCCTGTCCCATGATGTTCGTTTTCTTGAGGCTGATGGTTAGGCCAAATTCGTTGCAGGCAGCCGCAATGCTGTCAATGAGTCTCTGCAGACACTCTTCAGTGTGGGATGTTAATGCAGCATCGTCAGCAAAGAGGAGTTCCCTGATGCAGACTTTCTGTACTTTGCTCTTCGCTCTTAGACGGGCAAGGTTGAACAAACTGCCATCTGATCTTGTGTGGAGGAAAATTCCTTCTTCTGAAGACTTGAACGCATGTGAGAGCAGCAGGGAGAAGAAGATCCCAAACAGTGTAGGTGCGAGAACACTGCTATGTCCAGACTGGCCAAGTGAGTGTGGGGAAATGGCACACTGACACGGAACACAAAAGTCCAAGTATATCAAGCCTGTGTCCTCAGTACTTTGCTCTACGGCAGCGAGGCCTGGACAACGTATGTCAGCCAAGAGTGACGTCTCAATACATTCCATCTTTGCTGCCTCTGGAGAATCCTTGGCATCAGGTGGCAGGACCGTATCTCCAACACAGAAGTCCTTGAGGCGGTCAACATCCCCAGCATATACACCCTACGGAGCCAGCGGCGCTTGAGATGGCTTGGCCATGTGAGCCGCATGGAAGATGGCAGGATCCCCAAGGACACATTGTACAGCAACCTCGTCACTGGTATCAGAACCACCGACCATCCATGTCTCTGCTTTAAAGTCGTTTGCAAACACGACATGAAGTCCTGTGACATTGATCACAAGTCGTGGGAGTCAGTTGCCAGTGATCGCCAGAGCTGGCGGACAGCCATAAATGCGGAGCTAAAGTGTGGTGAGCCGAAGAGACTTAGCAGTTGGCAGGAAAAAAGACAGAAGCTCAAGGGGAGAAACAACTGTGTAACAGCCCTGACAACCAATTTTATCTGCAGCACCTGTGGAAGAGTCTGTCGCTCTGGAATGTGCCTTTTATAGCCATTCCAGACGCTGCTTCACAAACCACTGACGAGCTCCAGGCACTTACCCATTGTCTCTCGAGACAAGGAGGCCAAAGAAGAAGAAGAAGAAAAGAAGTCTCCGGTGCTGTGTGGATTCATTCTGTATCTATCAAACTCTAGGACTGTGAGTGTGACATCCATTCTGTATCTGTCAGACTCTGGTACTGTGAGTGTGACATCCATTCTGTATCTGTCAGACTCTAGGACTGTGAGTGTGACATCCATTCTGTATCTGTCAAACTCTGGTACTGTGAGTGTGACATCCATTCTGTATCTATCAAACTCCAGGACTGTGAGTGTGACATCCATTCTGTATCTGTCAGACTCTGGTACTGTGAGTGTGACATCCATTCTGTATCTGTCAGACTCTAGGACTGTGAGTGTGACATCCATTCTGTATCTGTCAGACTCTGGTACTGTGAGTGTGACATCCATTCTGTATCTGTCAGACTCTAGGACTGTGAGTGTGACATCCATTCTGTATCTGTCAAACTCTGGTACTGTGAGTGTGACATCCATTCTGTATCTGTCAAACTCTGGTACTGTGAGTGTGACATCCATTCTGTATCTATCAAACTCTAGGACTGTGAGTGTGACATCCATTCTGTATCTGTCAGACTCTGGTACTGTGAGTGTGACATCCATTCTGTATCTGTCAGACTCTGGTACTGTGAGTGTGACATCCATTCTGTATCTGTCAGTCTCTGGTACTGTGAGTATGAGGAGATGAGGTGGAGTGTTGCGGCAATGATGATGGAAAAGAGCATTGGTGCGATGACACAGCCTTGCTCGACCCCAGTTTGCATTGGGATTGGGTCAGTGGTAGGTCCGTTGGAAGGATTACAGCTTGCATGTCATCATGCAGTCGTCAGAGGATGATGATGAATTTCTCTGGGCAGCCAAATTTGAGGACGTTCCATAATCCCTCCTGGTTGGTAGAGTCGAAGGCCTTTGTCAGGTCAGAGAAGACCAGGTCGAAAGGTTGTTGCTGCTCCCTACATTTTCTTGGAGTTGTCTTGCTGGGAAGATCATGTCCATTGTGCTTCTTGATGGACAGAATCCACATTGTGATTCCAGTAGGAGCTCTTCAGCCACGGGGAGGAGGCAGTTGAGAGGGACTCTTGTGATGGCCTTCCCTGTGGCGGACAGCAGGGATACCCCTCTGTAGTTACCACAGTCAGTCTTGTCACCTTCTTTAAAGATGATCACTATTACAGTGTCTCAGAGATCCCTGTCATGCTCTCCTCCTTCCAAATGAGGGAAATTAGACCATGTATTTGTGTCAAGAGTGCTTCTCTGCCAGATTTTAGAATTTTGATGGGAATTCCATCTATGCCAGCGGCCTTATTGTTTTTTAGCTGTCAGATGGCCTTTTCAATCTCTGTCAGCCTGGGATTGTGCTGACAGCACGGTGGGTAGCATGCTGTGGAATGCGGTCAAGAGCACTCGCATCAAGGACTGAGTCACAATTGAGGAGATCTTCAAAGTGCTCCTTGCAACGAGTGCAGACTGCCTATCTGTCCTTGATCAATGTCACTCCATTCTTTTGCTCTCAGTGGGGTAGGTCCTTGGATACATGGGCCGTGAATGCTGTTGACTGTGCTGAAGAATCCACACATGTCGTGGCTGTCAGCTAATTTTTGTAGTTCCAGTGTTCTTTCAGCCCATCAGCTGTTCTTTAGGTCGCATGTGTAGATCTACTCGACAGGACGAGAGGGAAACTATTTAACCTATGTTGCCTCCAGTCCAGATGTAAGGCCACTCCAACCTCTGTCATCAAGCTGCAGTATGCTGACGACGCCTGCGTATGCGCACACTCAGAGGCCAAGCGTCAAACCCTGATCAATGCATTCACGGAGGTGTATGAAATAATTGGCCTTAAGCAAAACATCCAGAAGACAAAGGTCCTCTACGAGCCTGCTCCCCGGCACTGCCCCTCGACTATCAAGATCCACGGTGAACCACTGGGCAATGTGGATCACTGCTCATACCTTGGGAACCTCCTGTCACCAAGGGCAGATATCGACGATGACACGCAGCATCACCTCTAGCGTGTCAGCGTAGCCTTCAGTCATCTGAGGAAAAGAATGTTTGATGACAAAGAACTCAAATCAGACACCAAGCTCATGGTTGACATGGCTGCAGTGTTACCTGCCCTCCTGCATGTGTCAGAAATATGGACACTGTACAGCAGACATCTCAAAGCCCTGGAGAGATATCACCGGTGGTGATTCCGCAAGATCCTGCAAATTCAGTTGCAGGACACGCGCTGCAATATCAGTGTCCTCTCTCAGGCCAACATCCCCAGTATCGAGACACTGATCATGGCTAGTCAGTTATGTTGGATGGGCCACATCATCCCCATGCCTGACGCCAGAGTCCCAAAACAA
The DNA here is from genome assembly GCF_036365525.1 of Heterodontus francisci. Classification (NCBI taxonomy): domain Eukaryota; kingdom Metazoa; phylum Chordata; class Chondrichthyes; order Heterodontiformes; family Heterodontidae; genus Heterodontus; species Heterodontus francisci. The sequence continues at coordinate 2,324,714 of NW_027142006.1, forward strand.
GCTTTCTACTTTGAACTCCATCAGGGCAAGAAGCTACCAGGAGGACAGAGGAAACATTACAAGAATTTCCTTCAAGACATCCTGAAAAAATGTGACATCTGCACTGATTCATGGGCATCTCTTGCCTGAGACCACCCAAAATGGAGAAGAAGCATCCGCGAAGGTGCCAGCCAGTTTGAAATTCGTCGACATGCCCAGGAAGCAACCAAATGCAAACAGTGGAAGGAGTATTTGGAAATTGGAGAATCCCATTCACCCACTTCACCAAGCACCATCTGCCCCACCTGTGGCCGAGTGTGTGGATCAAGAATTGGACTATTCAGTTACCTAAGGACCCACAACCCTGGAGTGGAAGAAAGTCATCCTCATTCCCGAGGGAGTTCCGAAGAAGAAGTTTAGTGTGACATCCATTCTGCATCTGTCAGTCTCTGGTTTTGAATATGAGTGTGGGATTCATTCAGTATCTGTCAGTCCCTTGTACTGTGTTTGAGTGCAGTTTTCAGGCTGTATCTATTAGTATCTTGTGTGTGAGTTTTGTATTCACCTGCATCTTTCAACCTCTAACACATTATTTGAGTTTTGTAGTCATTCTGAACTGACCCTTGGTAATATATGTGTGTTTGAGGTTGATCATTGACTTGTTAATCTGTTGTACTGTACATGAGTGTGAGATTCATTCTGTATAACTCTATCTCTGTTCCTGTTGTGTGTGTGTGATTCATTCTGTTGCTCCATCTCTGGTATTGCGTATATGTGTGGTATCAATTCCATTTCTGTCATTTCTGGTACAGTATGTGAGTGTTTACTTCATTCTGTAACTGTCAGTCTCTGGCACTGTCTGCATGTTCTGGATCCATTTTGTAACTATCAGTCTCTCGCAGAGTGTGAATGTGGAATTAATTATGTATCTCTCCATCTCTAGTGTCATGTGTAAATTTCGAGTTCATTCTGAATTGGTCATTGGTACTGGATCTGCCATTCTCTAGTACAGTTTGTGAATGTGGGATTTGTTCTGTACCTGTCACTCACTGGTACTTTGTGAAAGTGTGCGATACATTCTGTATCTGTCGGCCTCTGGCAGTGTGTGTGATCGTGGGATGAATTAATTAGCAGTCAGTGGTGCTCTGTGTGAATGTGGAAATCATTCTGTAACTCAGTCTGATATTGTTCCGTGAGGGTGGGAATCACATGTATCTTTCAATCCCTGGTGCTGTGTGTGAGCATGGGATTCATTCTGTACCTGTCAGTTATACTGTATGTATCTGTGGGATTTATTCTGTACCTTTCAGTCGCTGGTATTTTGTACGAAAGTGGGATTAATTCTAGATCCAGTGCCACACACTGGTTGAGCGTGTGTGTGTGCAAGAAGATAAAAAGATACAAAATAGGAGCAGGAGATGGCCATTTGGCCCATCGAGCCTGCTCCGCCATTCAATAAGATCGGGGCTGTTCTGATTGTGGCCTTGACTCCACTTTCCTGCCTGCGCCCATGACCATTGACTGCCTTTTAGATCAAAAATCTGTCTATCACAGCCTTGAATATATTCAATGACCCAGCCTCCACAGTCCTCTGGAGAACAGAATTCCAAAGATGAACAACCCTCTGAGCGAAGAAATTCCTCCTCATCTCCTTCTTGAATGGGAGGCCACTTATCTTGAAACTGTGGCCCCTAATTCTACATTCCCCCACAAGGAGAAACATCCTCTCAGCATCTACCTGTCCAGCCCACTGAGAATCTTATAGGTTTCAATAAGATCACCTCTCAATCTCCTAAACTCCAGTAGGCCCAACCTGCTCAACTTTTTCTCACAAGACAATCCAACTTCCCAAGTATCAGCCGAGTGAACCTTCTCTGAACTGATTCCAATGCAAGTATAGCCCTCCTTAAGTAAGGAGACCACAACTGTGTGGAGTACTTTAGTTGGGATGTCATTAATGCCCTGTACAGTTACAGCAAATCTTCCCGACTTTTAAACTCCATTCCCCACGCTAAAAATGCCGACATTCCAGTTGCCTTCCTAATTACTTGCTATAGCTGCATGCTAACATTTTTGTAATTCATGTATCTGGACACACAGATCCCTTGGTACAGCAGCATTCTGCAGTCTGTCTCTATGCAAGTAATATTCTGTTTTTCTATTCTTCCTGCCAAAGTAGACAATCTCACATTTTCCCATATTATACTCCAAACATTTTCCCATTGATTTAACCTATCTATATCTCTTTGCAGACACTTTGTGTCCTTCTCACGACTTGCTTTCCTACCTATCGTTGTACCATCCATAAATTTGGATTTACACTCGGTCCCTTCATGCAAGTTATTAATAAAGACCATAAAGATTGAGGCACCAGCACTGATCTCTGTGGCACTCCATTAGTTACAGTTTGCCAATTTGAAAATTCCCCAATTATCCCCACTCTGTTTCTTGTGAGTTAGCCAATACTATATCCATGTGCGTGCAGTTTTCAGATTGTGTCTATCAGTGTCTGTTACTCTGAGTTTTGGACTCTTTCTCAATCTCTCAGTGCTACTATTTGTGTGTTAGGTTGCTTTAGATGACTCAGGCTGAGGTACTGTCAGTGAGTGCAGTAATCAACCTATACCTTTCAGCATCTGGCACCTAGCATGGGTTTCAAAATCACTCTCTATCTGTTAGTGTCTGGTACTCTGTGAGAGTGTGGGATTCATTATATAACCTTCCGTCACTGGGACTGGTGCAAGTCTGGATTTATTCTACATAAAAATTCAGCACAGCAACAGGCCACTGATGTGGTAGGTTTTAAGCAGACAGGTAGATACATAAATCCTGTTTGAGGTTTTGCCCAGTATTAAATAGTATCTGTCACTGTGAACACAATCGTGAAATATAATGTATCCTGCAATCTGATACAGGATTGATGTGCAAGTGTAACTCAAGCTGTACTCATCAATTTGATCAGTGCCATTCAGTCTAACTCTGAGTGAGAATCTTGGACTTGCATGTAAAATGAGCTCAGTCTGGAATTGTACAGTATCTTCCATCTGACACTATATGAGGTTTTAGGACTGGTACGTAATTTATAGCTCAAACTATACGAATCAAATTTATATTGTATCTTTTAGTTTCACAATCCGGATGAGTTTTAAAGTGGAATCTGAGTTTGTATCTCTGCAATCTGATTATGCACTTGAGATTTGTATCTAATGTATATGTCTGGACACATTATGGGAATTAATACTGATAATAAAGTCAAAACCCGTGTAAATATTAGGCTGGCATTTAACTTGAATCTCGGAGCACTTCATTGAGATTATTTCTGTAACTTTGAAACAGCAGCCATGTGTCAGTTCTATGTGCATTTAATTTGTGGCTGAGGTTGCTCTTTTGTGGGATTGACACACTGATAATTTGATAGTGGGTGAGAATTTGGACTGGGATTTGTGTATCTACCTGTCAGTGGTACTGAGTTGGGGTGACATGAAAACAACGTGCGTCTCTCCTGCTCCATTTGATTGATGGATTGAAAATGTGACTCTGGATCTGTTTCTGCTGTCTGAGACTGTGGAACTGATGACCTCTCTGTGTCTCTGCACTCTGTGAGTGATAATGTACGGACTGTGTGTGAGAAGGAGCTGGTGACACTCTTCCATGTAACTTGGTGGAGGAAACATCATTTATTTTGGTTCATTCAATTATTTGCCTGTTTGAACAAAAGAATGTTTATAATTCAAATACTGGTGAGGTAGAAGATACAGGATTTTAATGAATTTAATCTCTCATGATAATTATAAACGCCCACAAAGGAAGCCCAGCCATACAAATATTATCATTGTTTGACTGCACTGCAGTAACAGTTTCTTCCCATTCTGTCTCCATCCCCTTGTCCACACACAACCCGAGAATGGCCTCTCCCTTCCCCCACTCACTCCATGTTCCGGGACCAGTTCCTGCTCCACTCCGCCTCAAACAAACAGCCCCCGCCTGCCCCTGAACTTGCCCCGGACTCGATGCTGATCTCTCAGTCCATCTGCGGACACGCTCCCAAAGCGATGTGCTGCTGCAAGGAGGCTGCTGTCTTCTCCCTTCCACTGGGACCGGGATCTCTCCATTGCCGGCTGTTTTAAACCATCTTCTTCCGCTCACAGGCAGTGCTGGGGGAGGGGAGCGCAGGCGCAGATTTCTGCAACAATTCCGCAAACAGAAACATGGAAAAATTCCGGCACAGAATTAGGCCATTCGGCCGATCATGTCCGTGCCAGCGCAAAGAGAGCGATTCAGCCTCATCCCACAGTTTCTTGTGATTGGACAGTGAAGTGTGGAAACAGAAGCGGACAGTCAGGATGTGGAGATTTACACAAAGAGAATCTATTATAGGCACCAGGTGAGAAGTGTGAAGGACACATTTTAAACAGCGGCTGTTTGGTTTCGCTTGAACGGTTGGACCATGGGAGCGGGAACTGGAAATCTGACCTGTGTAAAAGTCCCTGTTCCGTCGGTCAGTCCCATTCATAGCCCAGTGGATTGTTTCTGGATGTTATTTAATTGTTGTAAAATGGCCAAAGCCCCTGGTATGCAGTCGCTGGGGGCTGCAGGACTGCAGTGGAATCAGACACTGACTCTGTTTGTATTGCTGGGTTTCCTTTGTGATTGTTCATAATGATTATTAATTGAAAAATTGTTTTGGTCACTTTTGTATCTTCTACCACATCTCTTCCTGAATTATAATAAATACATTTCCTTTCTACAGGCAAATACTTGATGGAAGCAGAATAAATGTCATGATTCCTCGGCACAAGAGGAAGTGCAGCCAGCTCCTCACACACAGTAAGTACAGTATCACTCACAGAGAGCAGAGACATCAGTTCCACAATCGCCACCAGCAGAAGTAGTCAGACCGGCACTGATCCCAAGTTCCAGAGACCAACAGTCAATGCAACAGTCACACAGAGCAGGAAAGATTGAACTTGTTTCCATTTCACCACAACTCAGTCCCACTGACAGGTAGATACATCAATCCCAGTCCAAAATCACACCCACTATCAGATTGCAAGGCACTGTGTCACTCTCACAAGAGAGCAGCCTGAACTACAAATTCAATGTCAGATGGAACAGACAAACAGTACCTGATTGTAAAATACAGAATTAATCTCAATAATGTACCCAGACTGCAGACTGAGCTACATGTTACACATCACTCCACAAATCTCACAAATAGTCAGAGTGGAAGACACAGTATTAATTCCATTACTGCAAACTGAATGAACCTGACCATTGCATACCAGTACATAAAACATATGTAAGATGAAAGGACACAGACCTGAAATGTTAATTCTGTTTCTCTCTCCACATATGCTGCCTGAACTGTTGAGTATTTTGAGCATTTTTGTTTTTTTAAATTTCATATTTCCAGAATCTGCAGAATTTTGCTTTTATTTTAGAGTTAAAGAAACATTGCATTGTGAGGTGAGAGTGACTGCACTTGACATCAAGGCAACCTTTGACCATTAATGGCACCAAGGAGCCCTAGCAAAACTAGTGTAAATGGGAATCATGGCAAAACTCTCTGCTGTTTGCAGTCATACCTAGCACTAAGGAAGATGGTTGTGGTTGTTCAGGTCAAACATCTCAGTCTCAGAACATTACAGCTGGAATTCCTTAGGCTCGTGTTCTAGGCCCAACCATCTACAGCTGCTTCATCAATGACCTTCCCTCCATCACAAGGCCGAAAGTGGGGATGTTCACTGATGATTGCGCAATGTTCAGCACCATTCATGACTCCTCAGCTACTGAAGCAGCCCGTGCCCAGATGCAGCAAGACCTGGACAACATCCAGGCTTGGGCTGATAAGTGGCAAGTAACATTCGCATCAGATAAGTGCCAGGCAATGACCATCTCGAACAATAGAGAATCTAATCATCTCCTCTTGATGTTCAGTGGCATTACCATAACTGAATCCCCCACCATCAACATTTGGGGGCGGGGGGGGGGGCGGGGGGGGGTGGGGCGTGGGGGGAGGGAGTTACCATTGACCATAAACTGAACTGGACCAGCCACATAAATGCCGTGGCTACAAGAGCAGGTCAGAGGCTAGGAACTCTGTGGTGAGTAACTTACCTCCTGTCTCCCCAAACCTATCCACCATTCACAAGACACAAGTCAGGAGTATGATGGAATACTCTCCACTTGCCTGGATGAGTGCAGCTCCAACAACACTCAAGTAGCCTGCTTGATTGCCCCCAAGCACCACCTTCAACAATCACCCCATTCACCACTGATGCACAGTGGCAGCAGTGCGTACCATCTAGTAGTTGCACTGCAGCAACACACAAAAGCTCCTTTGACAGTACCTTCCAAACCTGGAACTTCTACGACTGAGAAGGACAAGGGCAGCAGTTGCAAGGGAACACTAGCACTTGCAAATTCCCCTCCAAGCCACAGATCATCCTGACTTGGAACTATATCGCCATTCCTTCATTGTCGCTGGGTAAAAATCCTGGAACTCCCTTCCAAACAGCACTGTCATGATCTCAAGAACTGCAGCGGCTCAAGAAGGCAGCTCACCACCACTTTGTCAAGGGCAATTTGGATTGGACAATAAATGCTAGCATAGCCAGTGATGCCTACATTCCACAAACAAATGAAAAAAGTGAGGAAATAGTGAAGGGCTTTTATAGAGTACATGGAGACATGCTTCCACTTGTGGTGGCATCTGAAACAAGAGCCAAAATATAAAATCGTCATTCATAAAACCAATGAGGAATTCATGAAAAATGTATTTACGCAGTGAATGGTTTGAATCTGGAATTTGTTATCACAGGGAGAGGTTGGGGTGAATAGTATCGATGCACTGAAGGGGAGGTGGAACAAATGAACAATTGCATGTGGAGAAAGGAATCGAGGGATATGCATATCGGGCTTCATTTTAAAAAAAATTTTGCATGTGAAGCAGGATGGCTGGAAATATATGTCGAGCAGAGAGCAGTTGGGACGATCCCAGCGCTGTGTTTTGTCTGGATGGATCTGCCCAGAACACTTGCGATGCAGGAGCTGGGAGCTTCAGTACTTCAGTGGAGGCAGATAATGACACCGGTTTTCATTTGTGGATGTTCTTAATGATTATTGATTGAGAAATTAAATTGACCTCTTTGATGTTATGCACCGCATCTGTTCTTGAGTTATCAGATATATTTTTTTCTTCATACAGGCAAATACTTGAAGATATTGTGATGAATGTGATGGTTGCTGCACTCGAGGCACAAGGAACAGTGCAGCCAACTCCTCTCACACACAGTAGTTACATTATCACTCAGAGTGCAGAGGTATAGATAGTTCATCAGTTCCCTGGTCTCAGACTGCAGAAGTAGTCAGGCTCACATTGATCCCAAGTTCCAGAGACACATTTTCAATCCAACAACCAAACAAAGCAGGAGAGAAAGAAGTTTTTTCCATTTCACCCCGATTGAGTCCCACTGACAGTCAGATACTTCAATCCCACGTCAAAATCACACCCACTAGCAGATTGAAATGCAATGTGTCAATCTAACAAAGAACAAAGAACAGTACAGCACAGGAACAGGCCATTCGGCCCTCCAAGCCTGCGCCGATCTTGATGCCTGCCTATACTAAAACCTTCTGCACTTCCGGGGTCCGTATCCCTCTATTCCCATCCTATTCATGTATTTGTCAAGATGCCTCTTAAACGTCGCTATCGTACCTGCTTCCACTACTTCCCCCGGCTGCAAGTTCCAGGCACTCACCACCCTCTGTGTAAAGAACTTGCCTTGCACATCCCTCTAAACTTTGCCCCTCGCACCTTAAGCCTATGTCCCCTAGTAACTGACTCTTCCACCTAGGGAGAAAGATTCTGACTATCCACTCTGTCCATGCCGATCATAACTTTGTCAACCTCTATCATGTCGCCCCTCCACCTCCGTCGTTCCAGTGAAAACAATCCGGGTTTATCCAACCTCTCCTCATAGCTAATGCCCTCCAGACCAGGCAACATCCTGGTAAACCTCTTCTGTACCCTCTCCAAAGCCTCCACGTCCTTCTGGTTGTGTCGCGACCAGAATTGCATGCAATATTCTCAGTGTGGCCGAACTAAAGTTCTGTACAGCTGCAGCATGACTTGCCTATTTTTATACTCTATGCCCCGACCGATGAAGGAAAGCATGCCATATGCGTTCTTGACTACCTTATCCACCTGCATTGCCACTTTCAGTGACCTGTGGACCTGTACGCCCAGATCTCTCTGCCTGTCAAATATAATGCAGACTGAGCTAGCAATTAAATATCAGATAGAATTGGCACACGCCACTGATTGAATGGCACAGAATCTAACCTAGTGATGTACCCTGAGATTTAAATTAAATATCATACCCAAAGCTCACACCCATTCATTATAAAGGATGTTTAAACATCCCCATAGTGTACCCTGAGATACAAGTTACATACAAGTACAACATTCATTGCAGTGAATGTTTCAAAGGTGCTGAAAGATATTGTAAGCTGAGACACAAATTAGATACCAGTTCAGACATCGCCCACACTGTGAAATTGAAAGAGACAGAATCAATTCCATCAATGTAGATTGATATCAACATTACAAACCATTCTAAAAAGTGATGCAATATCAAACTAAAATACAGTATCAATTCCACCAGACCCCCATCACCCTCTGGCTAAAAAGTCTTTTCCTCATCTCCCCTGTGATCTTTCTGCCAATCACTTTGACCCTAGTCACTGATCTCTTTGCTAAGGTAAACAGGCCCTTCACTTCAATTCTATCCAGACTCCACAAATTTTGTACATGCCAGTCAGATCTCCCCTCAGCCTTCTCTGTGCCAAGGAGAATAGCCCCAGCCTATCCAATATTTCCTCAAAGCTGCATTTTTCCGGTCCCGGCAACATCCTCGTAAATCTCCTCTGTACCCTCTCTAGTGCAATTACATCCTTTCTGTAATGAGGTGATCAGAACTGCACACAGTACTCAAGTTGTGGCCTGACTAATGATTTATACAGTTCCAGCATAACCTCCCTGCTCATATATTCTATACCTTGGCTAATAAAGGAAAGAATTCCATATGCCTTCTTACCACCTTATCGACCTGTCCTGCTCTCTTCAGGGATCTGTGGACATTTACTCCAAGGTACCTCACTTTCTCTACACCTCTCAACATTTTCCTCTTAATCGTGTATTCCTTTGCCTTGTTTGATTTCCCCAAATGCATCACTTCACACTTCTCTGGATTGAATTCCATTTGTCATTTTTCTGTGCATCTGACCAGACCATGAAGATCTTCCTGCAGCCTACAGCTATCCTCCTTGCTATTTATCACACAGCCAATCTTTGTGTCATCTGCAAACTTCTTGATCATGCCCCCTACATTTACATCCATGTAGACGACATCAACTGCACTACCCTCATCTATTTTCCTTGTTAATTCTTCAAAATTTCAATCAAGTTGGGCAGACAAGATCTTCCCTTAACAAATCCATGCTGACTATCCTTGATTAATCTGTGCCTTTCAAAGTGACATTTTATCCTGTCACTCAGAATAGATTCCAATAATTTGCCCACTACTGAGGTTAGACTGACTGTCCTGTAATTATTCGGTCTATCCCTCACTCCCTTTTTAAACAGAGGTGCAATGTTCGCAGTCTTCCAATCCTCCAGCATCACACCTGTATCCAGTGAGGTCTGGAAAACGATGGTCAAACCTTCCGCTGTTTCCTCTCTTGCTTCTTTTAACAGCGTGGGGTACATTTCATCCATCCTTAGTGATTTATCAACTGACAAATATGCTATTTGTATGTCCTGTCACTAATATGTCCTCTCTCCCTCTTTTGATCACATCCAATACTTCATCCCCTTCTTCCTTAACTCCAATATCTGCATCATCCCCCTCTTTTGTGAAGACAGATGCAAAATATTTATTAAGAACAGTGCCAACATCTTCTGCCCCTACACATAGTTTACCTTCATGATCTTTTATGGGCCCTACTCTTTCCATAGTTATCCTTTTTCTGTTAATGTATTGATAAAACATCTTTGTGCGAACCTTGATTTTGATTGCCAATATTCTTTCATGCCCTCTCTTAGCTTTCCTAATTTCAATGTTGATTTCCCCCCTCCACATTCGATACACCTCTCGGCTTTCAGTGGTATTGAGTTCTCTGAGTCGGGCATAAGCTTTCCGTTACTGCCTTATAATACTACCTTATAAGATCCATGGGGCTCTAGATTTGGCCTTCCCACCCTTTTTCTTTGTGGGAACATATTGACTCTGAACCCCTGGAATCTCCCCTTTGAGTGCTTCCCACTGCTCTGACATTGATTTACGTTCAAGTAGCTGTTTCCAGTCCACTTTTGCTAACTCACTCCTCAGCTTAGTAAAGTTGTCCTTGCCCCAACTGAGAACTTTAACTCCTGTTCTATCCTTGTCCTTTACATAATTATGTTAAAACTGACTGAATTATGATCACTACCACCAAAATGCTCTCCCACTGCCACTCCTTCCACCTGCCTATCTTCATTTCCTAAAACTACATCTAAAACTGCACCTTCTCTTGTTGGACATGCTACATATTGGCTAAAAAGGTTCTCCTGAATGCACCTCAAGAATTCTGCTCCCTCAATTTCTTTCACACTAAAAGTATCCCAGTTCATGTTGGGGTGGATAAAATCCCCTACTATTACTGCCCTATTGTTCTTGCACTTCTCAGAGATTTGCCTACATATCTGCTCTTCTATCTCCTGTTTGGGGGTCGATAGCACACTCTCAGCAGTGTGATTGCCCCCTTTTTGTTCCTCAGCTCAATCTATACGGCCTCATTTGATAAACCTTCCAACATATCATCCGTCTTCGCAGCTGTAATAGTTACTTTGAGCAAAACTGCCACCGCCCCCCCCTCCTTTCTTATCCCCCTCCCTATCACATCTGAAAACCCTGTAACCAGGAATGTTGAGCTGCTATTCCTGTCCCTCCTTAAGCCATGTTTCTGTAATAGCTGTGATATCATACTGCCACATGTCTATTTGTGCCCTCAGCTCATCTGCTTTATTTTCTATACTCCTTGCATTGAAATAGATATGCTTGAGCACTGCCAAACTCTTTTTAAATTTTCTAACCTTTGTTTCCTCTTTCTTGAAGACTCATCCATTAATTTTCTGCCTTCCATTTTCATTTCTGATTTTGTCCCATCTGACTCTACCTTCCGGTTCCCATCCCCCTGCTAAATGAGTTTAAACCCTCGCCAACAGCACTAGCAAAATGTCCCGCAAGGAACTCTGTCCAGGCTCTGTTCAACTGCTATCCATGCGACCTGTCCCAAGAATCTAAAGCCCTCCCTCCTGCACCATCTTTCCAGACACACGTTCATCTGTCTTATCCTTTTATTCCTGTACTCACTTGCGCGTGGCACTGGGAATAATCCAGAGATTACTACTTTTGATGCCCTGTTTGCTTATTTCTTACCAAGCTTCATAAATTCTGACTGCAGGACAACATCCTTATTTCTACCGATGTTGTTGGTTCCGATGTGGACCACAAATGCTGGCTGTTCACCCTCACCCTTCAGGATGCTCTGTAACTGCTCAATGACATCCTTGACCCTGGCACCAGGGAGGCAACACACCATTCCTGGATTCACGTCTGTGGCCACAGAAACAGCTGATTGTTCCCTTCACTATTGAATCATCTATCACTATGGCTTTTCCAATCTTCCCTGTACCCACCTTTGCAGCTGAGTCACCCATGGTGCCATGGACTTGGATCTGGCTGCACTCCCCTGGTGAAGCATCACTGTCCTCCGTATTCAGAACTGAATACCTGTTGGAGAGTGAGATGCACTCGGGGTGTCCTGCACTTCCTGCCTGATTCTTTTTGACTGCATTGTGGTCACCCATTCCCTCTCTCCCTACGTACTCTTAAGCTGTGGGGTGACCACATCTATGAACATGCTTTCCATGTAACTCTCCTCATGAATGCACAGCAGTGTCTCCAGCTGCTGCTCAAGGTCCAAACACAGAGCTCAAGCAGCCGCAATTGACAACGCTGACTTGCACAAATGTTTTTTTTATTTCCAAAATATACTTTATTCATAAAGATCTGTAGAAAATACATTACAAAACAGTTCCAAACAGCACCAAGTCAAAAAATACTAACAGTGCAAAGGAGGTCAGTTTCCTTCAATACAGGAGTGAGTTGCCTCACAACCCTTCCATTTCATTTTTCATGCCATGTACATTTTATGGCAAATGAAAATTTTCCTGCTCCAGTTTGAGGGGTTTTCCATGGATCCAGCCCCTCAGTTCAGCTTGGTGGGGGGAGCTTACATGGTGGTCTTTCCCCATTGAGCCTTTGCGGCGGCTGCCCCAAGCTTTAGTGCGTCCCTCAACACGTAGTCCTGGACCTTGGAGTGTGCCAGTCTGCAACATTCGGTCGTGGACAACTCTTTGCGCTGGAAGACTACCAAGTTTTGGGCAGACCAAAGAGTGTCTTTCACCGAATTGATAGTCCTCCAGCAGCAGTTGTGGTTATCTCGGTGTGTGTCCCTGGGAACAGCCCGCAGAGCACAGACCCCTGTGTTACAGAGCTGCTTGGGATGAACCTCGACAAAAACCAATGCATCTCTTTCCACACCTGCTTTGCAAAGACACATTCCAGAAGAAGCTGGGCAACCATGTCATCCCCACCACAGCCACTTCGAGGGCATTGTGCGGAGGGGGTGAGACTTCGGGTGTGCAGAAAGGTTCTGACGGGGAGGGCTCTTCTCACCACCAGCCAAGCTACACCTTGGTGCTTGTTTGAAAGTTCTGGTGATGAGGCATTCCGCCAAATGATTTGGCGGTCTGCTCGGGTAACCATCCGACAGGATCCACCATCTCCTTTTCTCGTAGGGCCTTGCGGACATTCCGTGCAGACCACTGCCTGATGGATTGGTGGTCAAAGGTGTTTTCCGCAGAAACTGTTCCACGAAGGATTGGTGGTACGGCACAGTCCAACTAGATGGAGCGTTCCACGGCAATGAGACCAGGCCCTTCCTTCTCAACACTGGGGACAGAGAGAATCTCAGCACATAGTGACACTTGGTGTTGGCGTATTGGGGATCTGCACACAGCTTGATGCAGCCGCACACGAAGGTAGTCATCAGGATGAGGGTGATATTGGGTACATTATGCCTGCCCTTATCCAGAGGTTTGAACATCGTGTCCCTTTGGACCCGGTCCATTTTGGATCCAGAGATGTAGCGGAAAATGACTCGGGTGATCGCCACAGCACAGGAATGGGGTATGGGCCAGACCTGTGCCACTTCCAGCGCCAGGTTCTTACCCAAAATGGAGAGAGTTGCTGCTCCCACATGCTCAGCTTGTGTTGTACCCTGGCGACTCGCTCCTTCCAGGTTTTGGTGCATGCCGTGGCCCTTCAGAACCATATCCCCAGCACCTTCAGGTAGTCTGACCTGACGGTGAAGGGGACAAAGGATCGGTCAGCCCAGTTCCCAAAGAACATGGCCTCTCTCTTGCGTGGTTAACGTTGGCTCCCAAGGCCAGTGCGAACTGGTCACAGATGCTCATCAGTCTGCGCACAGACAGCGGGTTCGAGCAGAAGGCCGCGACGTCATCCATGTGCAGGGAGGTTTTCACCTGAGTGCCTCCACTGTCTGGGATTGTCACCCCTCTTATGCTCGCATCCTTCCTAATAGACTCAGCAAAGGGTTCAATACAGCAAATAAACAAGACAGTGGAGAGAGGACAACCCTGTCTGACTCCAGATTGGATCGGGAAACTTTCTGATTCCCACCCATTGATTGAGACTGTGCTACTGATGTTTGTGGAGAGCAGTTTGATCCAATTGCAGATTCCCTCCCCAAACACCATTTTCGAAAGTACGTCCATCATGTAGGTGCGTGATATCCTGTCAAAAGCCTTCTCCTGGTCCAGGCTGATGAGGCAGGTGTCCACCCTCCTGTCCCGTATGTGGGTGATCGTGTCCCTGAGTGGGTAAAGTACAGGTCTGATCTGGGTGGATCACCAACTCCAGAGCAGACTTGACTCGACTGGCTATGACTTTTGACAGTATCTTGTAGTCTACATTAAGCAGTGAGATGGGCCGCCAGTTTCTGATTTCTGCCCTCTCCCCCTTCCCCTTGTTGATGAGGGTGATGATGCCTTTCCTCGTGGATTCTGACATGCTGCCGGCTAGGAGCATACTGTCGTATACTTCCAGCAGGTCCGGGCCGACCCAGTCCCACAGGACCAAATACATCTCAACCGGTAAGCCGTCGCTTCCAGGAGTTTTACTTATCTCGAAGGATTTGACGGCCTTTGTCAGCTCATCCAGAATTAGCGGTTTGTCCAGTCTCTCCCTCCTGCTGTCATCTAAGACCTATGTGATAGATGACAGGAAGGACTGGGAGGCTCTGCTGTCTGTGGGCTTCGCGTCATACAGCCCAGCATAAAAGGATTTGCTGATCCTTAGTATGTCGGACTGCGAAGACGTTACCGAGCCATCCTCTTCCTTCAGACTGCTGATAACAGAGCTCTCTCTGTGTACCTTTTGGAAGAAGTAACACGAGCACATCTCATCCTGCTCAATGGAGCGGACTCTGGACTGGAAGATGATCTTGGAGGCCTCTGTCGCAAAGAGCGAGGCCTGCTGGCTCTTCACCTCATGAAGGTCCTCCTTGACCTTGACCCCCATCGACTGAAGCCAGAGCAGATTTTGCTTACTTTTCTGGAGTCGTGACATTTCCATCTGTCTCTCTCTCTCGCCCTCTGAACCCTTTGAAGATAAAAAACCTCTTGATGTTCTCCTTGATCGCTTCCCACCACTGAACTGGAGACTCAAAGGTGGGGTTTCACAGTCCTCCAACCTTTGTAATCCCTTTTGAGTTCTTCAACATTCTCTGGGGTTAGCAGTGTAGCATTGAGCTTCCATATCCCGCTGCCAACCCGCTGGTCATTCTGTAAGTGAAAGTCAGCCAGTAAAAGGCAATGCTTGGAGAAGAACACCGGCTTGACATCGGTGGATCTGACCGTGAAAACACGGGACACAAATAGGAAGTCAATCCTGGAATGGGCAGACCCGTCCGTTCTTGACCATGTGTATCTATGCTGCGCTCTGTCTGCAGGTTTGCTGAAGACGTCATGCAGTTTGGCATCTTTTACTGTTTCTATTAAGAATCTGGACATTGCATCCAGTTTGCTGTCGTCTCTGCCGGATCATCCAGGTGCATCGTTGATGCCGTTGAAGTCACTGCCTAGGATGACCGGCCTGGACGTCGCCAGCAGCAGTGGGAGATGCTGGAAGACGGAGAGCCGCTCGCTGCATTGAACCGGGGCATAGACGTCAATCAACGAGAGCGGAGTATTGTTGTACATTACATCTGCTACGAGGTGATGACCGCTAAATGGTTCTCCAGGACACGGGAAGCAACCAGGAACTCCCACATAGCACAGGAGGTGCACTCTCGAGATTGAAGCCCCCTGCCATTCCTTTACGCTCACTGTTTTTCGGCTGCCGCATCCGATGATGGGCCAAGTGGTCTCTTTCTCTGCCTTAAACCTTCTATGATTCTATGATTCTATGATGCTCACTAACATTATCCCCTTTTCATATACAGCACCACAGAGAGAGAGAAAGAATCAGTCCGACCATTCGTAACAGTGTGTTATATCACACTGTATTACACATTCTTATGTATCATCAGAGACAGTATTAGTAACACAATAAAGTGCATACATATCATCCTAAATAATGGTATCCCAAACATATGTACAGCATTAGAGAGGGAGTGTCAATAGTGCATTTTCTATTCGTGTGTCCATATCACACCCAATAACTGGCTCCCACGTTTTTATAGAGCACTAGAGACAGAGCTGAAAGTGAATAAGTGAGAGAGAGAGAGAGATCCCCATCAGCAGTTGCAGGCTGACCTGGAAGCCTCATTTTATCTTGAAAGATCCGTGGGAGACAGACGGTGCAGTCTCATCTCTAATTGATATTGTATCAGAAACAGACACATTATTATTCCTAGACTCTGGGTAACAGTTAGAGAGTGAGGTGAACAATGTTCCAAATTTAACGCTCTTGGCCCTGTTGATCTCTGTAATATCTCAGCTCACACCGTTCGATATGACTGTCAGTGAGGGACAGTTTCAATGTGATGACATTAATCTGGGACTGTTACTGTCAGATATTAACTCCTGCGCGATCGCAGCAAACACAGCGACTCCCTCGGAGGATTGCTTTGAGAAGACGGGTGAATGAAGAGCAAACACACTGCAGGGAATGATCTCAAACTGAGCTTCAGAAAGGGGGAATCCCCCAGCTTGAAACGTTCTCTGACCTTTCCCCACAGCCCCAGTTCCTTTGCTCAAACTCGGAGAAAACTGAACTGGGGAAAGTTCCAGTTTATTTTTGTCAGTTCCGATGAAGGGTCACTGACCCGAAACGTTAACTCTGCTTCACTTTTCACAGATACTGCCAGACCTGCTGAGTGGTTCCAGCATTTCTTGTTTTTATTTCAGATTTCCAGCATCCGCAGTATTTTGCTTTTATTCCAATTTATTTTTTTTGTAAATGAGTGGGGAAAGAAGCGCATGCGCGATGCGCCTCCTCCAGCCGTGTCCTTCTGCGTCATTTAATTAGTGAGCGGAAGAAGTTTGTTTGAAACAGACGGGAATGGAGACTTAGAGCCCCGGGGTAAGTGAGTAAACAGCAGTCTCCTTCCAGCAGCACATTGCTTTGAGAGCCTGTCCGCAGAGGGGCTCAGAGATCAGCATTGACGACGGAGCAAGTTCAGGGGGAGTTGGGGGCTGTTTGTAAGAGGCGGAGTGGAGCAGGAACTTGGAGTGAGCGCGGAAGGAGAAGCCTTTCTCAGGCCGTTTGTGGACAAGGTAACGGAGACAGAGCAGGAAGAAGCTGCTGTTGAAAATCATTGTTGTTTTCTCTCCTCAAACCTGTAATGCATGTTCATGGTTTAGCTCCAGTTTCCCACTGTGTTGTTATTGAGCAGTGAATAGAGGGAACAGAGCCAGACAGTAGGGATGGGGACAGTTATGCAAACAACACCTATTGCTGGCGCCAGGTGAGTAGTGTCAAGGAAACATTTTAAACAGCAGCTGTCGGTTTCCGTTGAACGATTGATCCAAGAGAAACAAGGAAATGGCAGATACTCTGAACAAGAATTTTTCATCTGTCTTCACAGAAGTAGACACAAAAAACATCCCAAGAATAGTAGAAAATCAAGGGGAGTAAGGAGGGGGGACCTTAAAACATCACCATCGCGAGAAAAACATGTTTTTGGAAAACTAATGGGACTAAAGGTTGACAAGTCCCCTGGATCTGATGGCCTACATTCTAAGGTTTAACAGAAGTGTCTGCATAGATAGTGGATGCATTGGTTGTAATCATCTTAAATTCCCTAGATCCTGCAACAGTTCCAGTGGATATTAAACTGCAAATGTAATGTCCCTGTTCAAGAAAGCAGCAAAGAGAAAGCAGGCAACGATAGGCCTGTTAGCCTAATGTCTGCCATTGAGAAGATGCTGGAACCAATGATTAAGTCAGTCATCGCAGAAAACATAGAAAAATTGGAGCAGGAGTAGGCCATTCGGCCCAGCTCTGCCATTCAAAAATGATCAAGTCTGATCATATAATTCAGTACCCTCTTCCCGCTTTCTCCCCATATCCCTTGATCCCTTTTGTATTAAGAAATATATCTATCTCCTTCTTGAATATATTTAATGACTTGGCCTCCGCTGCCTTCTGCAGTACAAAATCATGAGAGGTATAGACAGGGTGGATAGCAAGAAGCTTTTTCCCAGAGTGGGGGATTCAATTATTAGGGGTCATGAGTTCAAAGTGAGAGGGGAAAAGTTTCGGGGGGGATATGCGTGGAAAGTTCTTTATGCAGAGGGTGGTGGGTGCCTCGAACACGTTGCCAGCGGAGGTGGTAGACGTGGACACGATAGCGTCTTTTAAGATGTATCGAGACAGATACATGAATGGGCAGGAAGCAAAGAGATACAGACCCTTAGAAAATAGGCGACATGTTTAGATAGAGGATCTGGATCGGCGCAGGCTTGGAGGGCCGAAGGGCCTGTTCCTGTGCTGTAATTTTCTTTGTAGAGAATTCCACAAGTTCATCACCCTCTGAGTGAAGAAATTTCTCCTCATCTCGGTTCTAAATGGCATACCCATATCCTGAGACCGTGACCCCTGATTCTGGACTCCCCAGCCATCAGGAACATCCTCCCTGCATATAGCCTGACTAGTGCTGTTAGAATTTTATAGGTTTCTATGAGATTCCCTCTCATTGTTCTAAACTCTAGTGAATATAGGCCTAGTCAACCCAATCTCTCCTCATTGTCAATCCTGCCATCCCAGGAATCAGCCTGGTAAATCTTCTTTGCACTCCCTCCATGGCAAGAACATCCTTCCTCAGATAAGGAGACCAAAACTGCACACAATACTCCAGATGTGCTCTCACCAAAGCCCTGTATAACTGTCGTAAGACTTCCTTGCTCCTGTACTCAAATCCGCTTGCAATGAAGGCCAACATACCATTTGCCTTCCTAACTGCTTGCTGCACCTGAATATTTGCTTTCAGCGACTGGTGTACAAGGACACCCAGGTCTCTTTGCACCTCCCCCTTTCCCAATCTGTCACCATTCAGATAATAATCTGCCTTTCTGTTTTTACAACCGAAGTGAATAACCTCACATTTATCCAAGTTATACTGCAAATGCCATGCATTTGCCCACTCACCCAACTTGTCCAAATCACATTGGAGCCTCTTTGCATACTCCTCACAACTCAGTTTCCTCCCCAGCTTTGTGTCGTCTGCAAACCTGGAAATGTTCCCTCACCCAAGTCATTAATATATATTGTGAATAGCTGGGGCCCAGGCACTGATCCCTGTAGTACGCCACTCGTCACTGCCTGCCACCTGGCAAAAGGCCCGTTTATTCCTACTCTCTGTTTCCTGTTTGTCAACCAATTCTCAATCAATGCCAGTATATTACCCCCAATCCCATCTGCTTTAATTTTGCACACGAACCTCTTATGTGGGACCTTATCAAAAGCCTTCTTAAAATCCAGATACAACACATCCCCTGGTTCTCCTTTATCTATTCTACTAGTTCCATCCTCAAAAAGCTCCAGTAGATTTGTTAAGCATGATTTCCCTTTCGTTAACCCATGCTGTCTTTGTACAAACCCGTTTATGCTTTCCAGGTGTTCTGCTACCACATCCTTTATAATAGACTCTCGCACTTTCCCCACTACTGATGTAAGGCTAACTGGTCCGTAATTCCCTGTTTTTTCTCTCTCTCCTTTTTTAAATAGTGAGGTTACATTTGCCACCCTCCAATCTGTGGAACATTTAGAAAATTACAATACAATCATGCAGAGTCAACATGGATTTATGAAAAGGAAATCAAGTTTGCCAACATTATTAGCGTTCTTTGAGGATGTAAGAAGCAGGGTAACTGAAGGGGAACCAGTAGATGTAGTGTATTTGTATTTTGAAAAGGCATTCGCTAAAGTGCCATGCAAAAGGTAAGAGCTTGTGGTGTTAACGGGTAATATATTGTTTATTTTATTTATTTAGAGATACAGTACTGAAACAGGCCCTTCAGCCACCGAGTCTGTGCTGACCATCAACCACCCATTTATACTAATCCTACATTAATCCCATTAACCTCTCACATCCCCAACTTCCCTCAATTCCCCTACCACCTACCTACACTAGGGGCAATTTATAATGGCCAATTTACCTATCAACCTGCAAGTCTTTGGCTGTGGGAGGAAACTGGAGCACCCGGCGAAAACCCACGCGGTCACAGGGAAAACTTACAAACTCTGCACAGGTAGTACCCAGAATCGAACCCAGGTCGCTGGTACATGCTTACTAACAAGAAACAGAGAATTAGGATAAATGTGTCATTTTCAGGTTTGCAAACTGGAACTCGTGGAGTGCCACAGGGATCAGTGCTGGGGCCTCAACTACTTCCAGTCTATATTAATGATTTGGATGAAGGGATCGAGTGTATTGTAACTAAATTTGCTGTTGATACAAAGAAAGGTGTGAAAGCAAGTTGTGCGGAGGACACAATGAGTCTGCAAAGAGATAAAGACAAGTTAAGTGTGTGGGAAAAATTTGGCATTTTAAGTATAATGTGGGAAAATGTGAGGTTATCCACTTTGGTATGATGTAGAGAAAAGAAGAATATTATTTAAATAAGGAGAGACTGCAGAATGCTGTGGTATAGAGGGATCTGGGTGTCCTTTTATATGAATCACAAAAAGTTAGCATGGAAGTACAGCAAGTAATTAGGAAGGCTATTGGAATTTTGGCCTTTATTGCAATGGGGATGGAGTAGAAATGTAGGGAAGTCTTGCTACAACTGTTCAGCGTGTTGGTGAGACCACTCCTTGAGTGTGTATACAGTTTTGGTCTCCTTATTTAAGGAGGAAAATACTTGCATTGAAGGTAGTTCAGGCAAACATCACTGGCTTGATTCCAGGGATGAAGATGTTGTCTTATGAGGAACGTTTGACCTGGTTGTGCTACACTCATTGGAGTTTAGAAGAATGAGAGGTGATCTGATGAAACATATAAGATACTGAAGGGGCTTGACAGGGTATTTACTGAGATGATGTTTCCCCTCATGAGGGAATCAAGAACTAGGGGGAACAGTTTCAACATAAGGGGGCACCCATTTTCGATGGAATTGAAGAGGAATTTCTTCTCTCAAAGGGTTGTTGTTCTTTGGAATTCTCTACCCAAGAGGATGGTGGAAGCTGGTCATTGAATATATTCAAGGCTGAGTTAGACTGACTTTTGATTTACAAGGGAGTGAAGTGTTATTGGGACAGGCAGGATAGTGGAGTTGAGACTATGATCAGATCTGCCATGATCTTATTAAATGTTGGAACAGACTCGAGTGGCGGAATGGCCTAATCCTGCTCCTAGTTATTATGTTCTTGCATTATAATGCCAGGTGGAATTAAAAACTTGACTTGTGCAAATATCCCTGCTCCAGCAGGTATTCCCATTCATGGAGCAGTGCAGATGTTGGGTTGTTCCTGGCTGCCACTAAATTGTTATAAAACTACCAAAGAAAACCTGATCAGCAGAAGCTGAGTGCTGCAGTGGAATCAGACACTGACACTCTTTGTATTACTGATCATCCTTTGTGGTTGGTCATAATGATTATTAATTGAAATAGTATATTCATGTCTTTTCAAGCTTCCACCTCAATTGATCTTGAGTTACAAGAGATATTTTTCTTTCTTTCTGTCAGCAAATACTTGAAGGAACCAGAAGGATTGTGATGATTCCCCAGCACAAGGATATGTACAGTCCACTCCTTCTAACACAGAGTAGGTACATTATCAATCCCAGAGCTCAGAGACACAGACAGGCCATGAGTTCCACAGTCACAGAGAGCAGAAGCAGTCAGACTCACACTGATCCCAAGTTCCAGAGACACATTTTCAATCCAGCAGACAATCAAACAAAGCAGGAGAGGCAGAAGTTGTTTCCAATTCACCCCAACTCAGTACTGCTGAAAGCTAGGTACATCAATCTTAGTTCAAAATCACACCCACTACAATATTGAAAAGCACCGGATCAATCCCACAAGAGTGCATCCTAAGCTACAAATTAAATATGAGGTAGAGCAGCTGATGGAAAGGTACAGAATGAATCCGAATAATGTAGCCCAGACTGCAGACTGAGTGACAGATTACAATGTAGTACAAACATCTGATACAGTATCAAAAGGAAAGTTACAGTATTATGTCAATTAGTGCACACTGCACTGCACATTCCATACCAATCCAATAATCTCTCCAAGAGCTGTACTGAATGATATCTTATCAATTGAATGATTCTGATTATACTGAGCATGCCATGTGTGAGTTTGAAATATATGTTGTCATTCACAAATGTGTTCATACAGTTACAGACTGAATACTAGTCCAAAAAGCTCAAACCACAACTCAGTAATACACACAGTTAAAATGTGCAGTGATCTATATTTTAAAATACTAGTGAGACAAGAAAATGGTGATACATTATGGCATAAAACAAATAGTTCTCAATACCATCCCGTAGATTAAGTACAGGTACAGAAGAATTCCACACTCATACAGCACCAGCGTCACATAGATACAGAATGTACACTTGCAGACATAACCAGCAGCTGAGAGGTACAAAATTAATCCCACTGTAATGGACTGTCCAAGAGACAGACACATAAAAAATGAATTGTAACGCATATTTCGTACCAGAGACTGCCAAATGCAAAATGAGCCGTGGATATGCGCACGCAGACTGTCCCAGAAACTGACTGATACAGAATGAGACCCATACTCATACGCGGTACCAGAGGCTAACAAGTAAAGAATAAATACAATATACACTTCCAGTACCAGAAAATAATATATGCATAACAGATATCACTCACGTACATTAGCAGAGATTGACAGACAACAGAATGAATCCCACAATCTCATTCAGTACCAGATACTGACAGGTACAGAATGAATCCCATACACACTGTACTAGGCACTGAAAGACATAGGAGGAATTGCACATTCACATACAATAGAAAACACTGACAGATACTGTAGGAGTCACATGCTCACAGTCAGTACCAGATACTGTTGAAAGGAGAGTTAATCCCACACTTGCATTCATTGCGAGAGACTGACAGATACATAAAGGATATCGACACTCACATGGAGTAACAGAGACTGACATGCAGAACTTGAACCACACATATGCATAGTACCAAAGTCTGAAAGGTATTGAGTCAATCCCATAATCAGATACAGTGTCAAAGACTGACAGGCACATTCGAGTTCACGTGGCTAGAATACCAGAGATTTTCACGTACAGAATGAACCTTATTTCTCATTCAGTCTGGATACTGATAGATGCACAATGAATCCTACAATCATACTCGATACCAAGTTCAGACAGAGACCATATATATTCCCCTCTTATTCACAGTATCATAGACTGACAGGCACAGAGTGAGTCACAAAATCAATTAATTTCAGAGACCAGCAGATAGAGAATTAATCTCACTCTCACAGAAAGAACCAGAGATTGACAGATATACAGTGAGACCATAAAATGACTCACATACAATGACAGAAACATAATTAAAACCACTGGCACATATAGTACCTTAGACTGACACATAGAGAATGAACCATACAGTCACATTCTGACTGTAAGATTGATGCATACACAATGAATCTCACACACACATTTAGTTCCGGACACTGACAGGTACCGAATGATATCCATATTCACCCACAGTAGCAGATAGATACAGAAGCTGCCACACATTCACATACAATACTCATGATTGACATACAGAATGAATCAAACAATCACATTTAGTTTCATAGACTGACACTGAAATAATCTCACACTCAGACACAGTACCACAGACAGATAGATGTAGAATTAAACTCGCTGTCACATAATGTACCAGTAAGTGTGTCAAAATTAATCTCATACAGTACAAAAGATGGATTGAATTTGTCCCACACTCAATGTAATAGGTTTTAAGCAAGTGAAGCGGGGGTGGGGGGAGGTGGGGAAGAGAACAAAAGGGAAGGTGTGTAATAGGGCAGAGGGCAGGAGAGATTAACTGACAAGGAGGTCATGGGGCAAAGGCAAAGGGAGTGTGCTAATGGTGTAGTGAAAGACAAAATATTAGTGCAGAGAGAGTGTTAATGACAGAATAATCAATAGTTCTGTCCAAAAGCACATACTTGAAAAACCAAGTTTAAGGCAGGCACATGGTTAAAAAAAATGATAAAATAAAATAATAAAAAGGGTTGAGAGCCCTGTCAACCACAGTGAGGGGGAAATCGGAAACGAAGTTGATGAAATTTTCCAGTTCGGAGCGGGAGCAGGAAATGACGCTGATCCAGTCATCATTGTACCGGAAAAAGAGCTGGGGGTGGGGTCCTGAGTAGGACTGGAAAAAAGAATGTTTGACATACCTGACAAAAAGACAGGCATAACCATGTACAGAGATAGGGCACAAAGAATCATCATGGAAAGAGGCATGAGCTTCAAATCCAAAGCTGAAGTGACAGGATCAGAGGAACAATTGTTTGTTCTGCAGTGTGGACTTCGGTCAGATCTGTAAACAAGCAGTTCCACAACAAAGGGGGAGAACTCAAAAATTAGAGTTCTGCCTTTCAGGAATATTGCCGGGAAGCACTTTTTCACACAAAGGGTCGTGGGAACCTGGAATTCTCTCCGAAAAATCAGATAAACCTGAGGGTCAATTGACAATTTCCAACCTGAGATTGAGAGATGTTTATCCAGTGATGGTCTGAGGGTTTATGAAATCACACCAGGTAGCCGGAGTTAAGATACAGGTGAGCCAGGATCTAATTGAAAGGTGCAGCAGGCTCGAGGGGCTGAATGGCCTACCCCCATTTCTATGTTCCTCTGGCTGCAACAGGGCAGAAACAGCTGCGAACATACGTTGCATTTCATATTTCACAGCAAAAATACCAGCAGTCAGGAGCTGAAAAGGGAAAGATGACGCCTCGATGACCTGAGAATAAGTACAGAATGGCCTCCTTCAGAACTGGCGATTTTATCAGGATAAGATGCCGAACACTAGAAATTAATCCAACGAGAATCGCCATCCTCCGCCTCCAGGAATTGGACAATATAATGCTGGGATGTGGGAGTTTGGTTTGGGCAGGGGGTTGGCTGTGACACCACGAACACTCCCTCTCCACCTCCTCACTCCATCACCCCACCCCCTTCCCCTCTCCATGGGACCCCGGCATCATCCGATCCACAGATACTTTCCAGCAGACATCGCTGGGGAGTGACCGGAGTCCTGGTTCACTGTCTCCATTTTCCCTGTCCCACCCATGGCCACTGAGGCTCCTCTGCCCCCACCCACCCTGAGAGCAACTAACCCACCTTGTCCATAAATTTAAACTGGAAAAGTGTTTCGTAAAGAGCAGGAGCAGAGGGGAGGCTGTAACCTATCAGAGAGGATTGTGTTCCTGAATCCCCAACTCTTTTTGCCATGTTTCCATTCAATTTCCACACTCTCTCCTTGGTCTGTCCCTGGAGACCTGTCATATCACGATTCTCTCCAGGGAATTTCGAAAGATATTTCCCCCATCCCTCCAGGATTGGCCTGGAGTCCCCAGCACTCCCTCCATTGCAGTACTTTCTGAAATACTACCCGTGCCATGTAATAGTCAAGAGAGACAGTGGGGAACTAGGCAGATCAACAGGATGTCTGGCAGATTCAGTGTGAGACGGTAACACTGCCGGGTACAAGCCGCTTTCCAACTCCAATCTTAACACAGGAGATTCCCCAAACAGCTGCAATAAGGTGTTTGTAAACTGCTGGAAGAGGATGTGTGTGGAAATGGTGATGTTACTGAGTAGGTTATTTGTTATAGAATGGACTGTGTTTAGGTGGGAATATTACTGAGTGTTAATTGTAGCGGAACCATATTTAAAAGCTCCGGCTTTCTGGAAAGCCTTGACTATGAAGGCCGAGTCTGGAAGGGTATGTGTGGAGAGCTGGGTTTCGGTTCCACTGTTAATAAAGGGTTTGAAATTGGCGAACCAGAGGAAACTGGAGGTGGAGCTGAAAGATGAGGGGCCGTTCTCTCTCCGTCTGTCACTCTGGGTGTCTCCTCCCCATCTGCTCTCTGTTCAATCTTCACTCTGTCTCCTCCCCTTCCTGCTCTCTCTCTGCCATTCTCAGGCAGGTCCGGGCGGTCTGTGTAAATTAGAGCCTGCAAGAGTCTGCTTCTTATATTGTGTAGTGACCTGAGTGAAGAATCATCATGTCTGGCAGAGGTAAAGGAGGCAAAGGACTGGGCAAAGGCGGAGCAAAGCGGCACCGCAAAGTGCTTCGTGATAATATCCAAGGCATCACCAAACCAGCACTCCGCCGCCTGGCTCGCCGTGGCGGGGTCAAGCGGATCTCGGGTTTGATCTATGAGGAGACTGGCGGGATGTTGAAGGTTTTCCTGGAGAATGTGATCAGGGATGCGGTCACCTACACTGAGCACGCCAAGCGCAAGACGGTCACTGCCATGGATGTGGTGTACGCTCTGAAACGGCAGGGCCGCACTCTCTACGGATTCGGTGGTTGAACAATTTGACCCTTTCCAGCAAACACAAAACAAAGGCTCTTCTAAGAGCCACCCACCGCCTCACAGAGAGAGCAGTGACTGAGAAATGGGAGCTGGGATAGGCTGTTCAGAACAGTTCAATCAATCTGAAATATTTCAGATTTCCAGCATCCGCAGTATTTTACTTTTAATTCTTTGTTCAATCAATCTGCTGTGTTCGGGATGAAAAAAACTGGAATCCCCGAATTTGACATTTCATTTGCAGCAAGGATGTGCAGTGGATTTGATTTTCTAAACGGGCTGTGTAAACAGTGCCCGAGACTCTCCAGTTAGTTATTTCCCCAGTCGACACATGCCCTCAGTGAAAAGCCACATCACTCCTCCAGAATCACTCATTGTTTTCATAGAATTTCAAAATGATTTCGCTGCAATGAGGGAATCCGGGAGTTTTGCAGCAGCCGTTGAATCGGTCACTGGAACCAAACCCCCTTGTGATGTTATTTCCCACGAGACGGTGTTTCCTGCACTGAAACTGACTTTTTTTTTATTTATTTCCAAAATATACTTTATTCATTAAAATCTGTAAAAATTACATTGCCAAACAGTTTCCAAACAGCACCAAAAAATACAAACATTGCAAGGGAGATCAGTTTCCTTCAATACTGTCATGAGTTTCTTCCCAACCCTTCCGTTTCACAATTGTCATGTCAATTACAGTTTTACATTTACAGCAATTGAGAATATTAACGATACAGTTCGAGGGGTTTCCCATGGATTCAGCCCCTCAGTCCAGCTTGGTGGGGGGACCTGACACTGTGGTCTTACCCCATTGAGCCTTTGCTGCGGCTGCCCCAAGCTTTAGTGCGTCCCTCAGCACGTAGTCCTGGACCTTGGAATGTGCCAGTCTGCAACATTCGGCGGTGGACAACTCTTTGCGCTGGAAGACCAGCAAGTTTCGGGCAGACCAAAGGGCGTCTTTCACCGAATTGATAGTCCTCCAGCAGCAGTTGATGTTTGTCTCGGTGTGCGTCCCTGGGAACAGCCCGGAGAGCACAGACTCCTGTGTTACAGAGCTGCTTGGGATGAACCTTGACAAAAACCACTGCATCTCTTTCCACACCTGCTTTGCAAAGGCACATTCCAGGAGGAGGTGGGCGACCGTCTCTTCCCCACCACAGCCAACGCGGGGGCACTGTGCGGAGGGGGCGAGACTTCGGGTGTGCATGAAGGATCTGACGGGGAGGGCTCTTCTCACCACCAGCCAAGCTACGTCTTGGTGCTTGTTTGAAAGTTCTGGTGATGAGGCATTCCGCCAAATTACTTTGACGGTCTGCTCGGGGAACCATCCGACAGGATCCACCGTTTCCCTTTCCCGTAGGGCCTTGAGGACATTCCGTGCAGACCACTGCCTGATGGACCGGTGGTCAAAGGTGTTTTTCCGCAGAAACTGCTCCACGAAGGATAGGTGGTACGGCGCCGCCCAACTGCATGGTGCGTTCCGCGGCAATGTGACCAGGCCCATCCTTCGCAACACCGGGGACAGATAGAACCTCAGCATGTAGTGACACTTGGAGTTTGCGTACTGGGGATCTACACATAGCTTGATGCAGCCGCACACGAAGGTGGTCATCAGGATGAGGGCCACGTTGGGTACATTTTTCCCGCCCATGTCCAGAGATTTGAACATCGTGTCCCTCCGGACCCGGTCCATTTTAGATCCCCAGACGAAGCGGAAAATGGCTCGGGTGACTGCCACGGCGCAGGAGTGGGGTATGGGCCAGACCTGCGCCACGTAGAGCAACAACGTGAGCGCCTCGCACCTGATCACCAGGTTCTTACCCACAATGGAGAGAGATCGCTGCCCGCACATGCCCAACTTTTGTCGTACCTTGGCTACTCGCTCCTCCCAGGTTTTGGTGCACGCCCCGGCCCTTCCGAACCATATCCCCAGCACCTTCAGGCAATCTGACCTGACGGTGAAGGGGACAAAGGATCGGTCAGCCCAGTTCCCAAAGAACATGGCCTCGCTCTTGCCGTGGTTAACTTTGGCTCCCGAGGCCAGTTCGAACTGGTCATAGTTGCTCATCAGTCTCCGCACGGACAGCGGATCCGAGCAGAAGACGGCGACGTCATCCATGTACAGGGAGGTTTTGACCTGAGTGCCTCCGCTGCCTGGGATGATCACCCCTCTTATGCTCGCTTCCTTCCTAATAGACTCAGCAAAGGGTTCAATACAGCAAACAAACAAGACCGTGGACAGAGGACAGCCCTGTCTGACTCCAGATTTGATCGGGAAACTTTCAGATTCCCACCCGTTGATTGACAATGCGCTACTGATGTTTGTGTAGAGCAGTTGGATCCAATTGCAGATTCCCTCCCCAAACCCCATTTTGGAAAGCACGTCCATCATGTAGGTGTGCGATATCCTGTCAAAAGCCTTCTCCTGGTCCAGGCTGATGAGGCAGGTGTCCACCCTCCTGTCCCGTACGTAGGCGATCGTATCCCTGAGCAGCGCGAGACTATCAGAGATCTTCCTGCCGGGTACAGTACAGGTCTGATCGGGGTGAATCACCAACTCCAGAGCAGACTTGACTCGACTGGCTATGACTTTGGACAGAATCTTGTAATCAACATTAAGCAGTGAGATGGGCCGCCAATTTCTGATTTCTGCCCTCTCCCCCTTCTGCTTGTAAATGAGGGTGATGATGCCTTTTCCCATGGATTCTGACATGCTGCCGGCCAGGAGCATACTCTCGTATGCTTCCAGCAGGTCCGGGCCGATCCAGTCCCACAGGGCCGAGTACAACTCGACCGGTAAGCCGTCGCTCCCGGGAGTTTTACTCGTCTCGAAAGACTCGACGGCCTTTGTCAGCTCGTCCAGAGTTAGCGGCTTTTACAGTCCCTCCCTCCTGCTGTCATCTAAGACCTCTGTGATCGATGACAGGAAGGACTGGGAGGCTCTGCTGTCTGTGGGCTTCGCGTCATACAGCCCAGCATAAAAGGATTTGCTGATCCTGAGTATGTCGGACTGCGAAGACGTTACCGAGCCATCTTCTTCCTTCAGGCTGCTGATAACAGAGCTCTCTCTGTGTACCTTTTGGAAGAAGTAACGCGAGCACGTCTCATCCTGCTCGATGGAGCGGATTCTGGACCGGAAGATGATCTTGGAGGCCTCCTTGGCAAAGAGCGAGGCCTGCTGGCTCTTCACCTCTTGGAGGTCCTCCTTGACCTCGACCCCCATTGACTGCAACCGGAGTAGATTTTGTATAATTTTCTGGAGTCGGGACAGTTCCCTCTGTCTCTCTCTCGCCTTCTGAACACCTTTGTGGATGAAGAACCTCTTGATCTTCTCCTTAATCGCTTCCCACCACTGAACTGGAGACTCAAAGAGGGGTTTCACGGTCCTCCAACCATTGTAATCCCTTTTGAGTTCCTCAACGTTCTCTGGGGTCAGCAGTGTCGCATTGAGCTTCCACGTCCCTCTGCCAACCCGCTGGTCGTCCTGGAAGTGACAGTCGGCCAGTAAGAGGCAGTGGTCGGAAAAGAACAACGGCTTGACGTCGGTGGATCCGACCGTGACAGCACGGGACACAAACAGGAAGTCAATCCTGGAACGGGCAGACCCGTCCGATCTTGACCATGTGTATCTGCGCTGCACTCCGTCTGCAGGTTTGCTGAAGACGTCGTGCAGTTTGGCATCCTTAACTGTTTCTATTGGGAATCCGGACGTAGCGTCCAGTTTGCTGTCGTCACTGCCGGATCGTCCAGCCGCATCGATGATGCAGTTGAAGTCACCGCCTAGGATGACTGGCCTGGACGTCGCCAGCAGCAGTGGGAGCTGCTGGAAGACGGTCAGCCGCTCGCTGCGTTGTACCGGGGCGTACACGTTGATCAACCGGAGTGGAGCGTTGTTGTACATCCCGTCTGCTACGAGGAGGCGGCCGCCCACCACCTCCTTAACTTCGGAGATGGCGAAGTTACCTCCCCGCAGCAGAATACCCAGGCCGGAGGAACGGCAGTCATTACCCCCCGACCAGATCGATGGCCCGTGGGACCACCATCGCGACCACTGCCTGTAGGTGCTGAGGTGGGTAATCCACACTCCTGCAGAAACAGTAGGTCAGCTTTGACCTTGGCAAGGTAATCCAAGGTTGAAACACATCGCGTAGTCGATTTAATGCTACGCACATTAATGGAAGCAATTCTTACACCCAAGTTTTACGAAAAATTTGTTGTTGCTTCCCATACCATTTGTCCTTGCTAGTCCCAGTCCTTCGGGATGTTCCTGCATACCCATCGTGTGCGCAAGCAGTTTCACGTTGGTTGGGCTCAGAAACCCCTCCTGATTTTTCATGCAGGGTTTGTGCCGCTCGGGTGACATCGGGGGGGTCTTGTAGGCAGAGAGGATTGGGTTGTCCTCAGCTGCTTCCATCTGTTCCTCCTCGAAAACATCACAGCTCCCGGTCTCCCGGAGCTCAGGTGCGCCAGACGTGTCTTTGCTCCCGGTGTCCCGGAGCTGAGATGCGTTCGCCACGTCGTTACGTGTGGGGCCTTGGGGTTGGGCCACGCCGGGCCCATCACAGCTTCCAGTGCCCGGGGGCTGGGATGCTTTATCATCCATCTCGGAGTTCTGCCGCCTCTTTTGAAGGGGCTGTCGTTCCAGCATTTCCCCGTCCAGTGAAGAGGAGTTGTTGCAGTCTGATTCAGAAGAGAGCCTCCTCTTGCCACTGGTTTGGGTGGTGGCTTTGGGATGTTTTTTCTTTGTGGTTTTGCTCTCGACCACTTGCCACTGACCTGTTGCATCTCTTTCCACATGAGGCGGCCATTCGCCCCATCAAGTCCATGTCGGGTTTCCAATCTGTTCAGTCCCTGACTCGATCCCCAAAGCTCTGCATAACCCCTTTGGGTCAAAATGACCGTGGCAGAACTCGAACCTACAATCTTCCGATAACCTCATAAAATACACTGAAGTTAAACGCCTTATTCATTACGCCACACGGCCATTAGATAAAATGAATGATCCAATCGAAGAACCTCGAAGCACAAAATACAAAAATTCATTGGCTGAACCTGTCAACCTGGCAGAATATTTGAATTCGTGAAAGCTGCCAATTTCACTGTGGAAAAGAAGTGATCGACTGGAAAAGTACATAAAAATCTATTTTCCCGTCACGCTTTAAAAAAAACGCTTTTAAAACACAATTTTGCTTTTACCGACTCAAATTGCTGGTGCTATTTTATGAACAGCTTTATTTTGCCATTTTTTGTCAACTTCTTATCCGTAACTGACAGGAAAAGACTCCGTTCAGCAATCTTTCACGTGAAAAATAACTCAAACTCGGTGTGGAAGTAATAAATTACAGACTATTGGTAATTCCCCTTCACACAGGCTTCAGGGGGACAGTGAGAAGCCACTGAAATAGTTGCTTCATTCTTTTAAAGGTTCCCATTCTGTCCTGTTACTGACATGTTGGAATCAGATTTGTATTTAACAAGATATTTCTGTGAAAACAAAATCCTCAACGGACCAGCTGGGAATCTGGGAATCACTGTCGTAAAATAAAAGGCTTTTGATTGAGAAGACGGGACCTTCTCACCAGCAGCCGGGTTACATTCCCCTCACATCCTTACACAGTGAGCAGCTCTTTCCCTCTAGAAATAGACAGCAGCAGTTGGAAGTTCAATGAAAGGATCAGTTCATTGAGACAAGTTTCTGACTGACAGGTGGTGCTGAATATTAATACAAGTAGGTCCTGGAATGGGAAACAAGTGTCCAGAGTGGGGTCTGAAATCAGGACAGGGAAATGGCCAGCACTGACACAGATCATTTCATTATTACATTGATATCTGACTGTCTCTAAGGAGAAGCGAGTTAAACACATGATGGTGAAAGGAATGGAAGATGACGCTGGTTGTTCTAGATGAAGAGGGATAGACAGTGGTGTGGGTACAGCAGACTTCAGACAGTAATCAGCCCTTTATGATACTGTGGGTGATACTGAAAAGAGCCTTTGGGTATTTCATAAAATCCTGGCAGATTGACTTGGTTTTGGTGCCCAGAGCGCTGGTTTTCTTGGGCAGCAGCACGGCCTGGATATTCGGCAGCACCCCGCCCTCAGTGTCCTGGAATCAAAAGCAAGTGTCCAGAGTGGGAACTGAAATCAGGATGGGGGAAAGAGCTCTTTGTTTAAAAACCCTCAAATAGCTACCTTGTAATTGGTCAGGTTACTAATGTTTTAGTTAGTGCAATTTCTAATAATTACTAATTAGAAAGTGCTGTTTGGACAGAGTGTAAAGCTGTGAGTTGATGTGTGAGGGACTTCACTGACTAGGGGAAGGAGGTGCTGTTTGGTCTCTTTTCTTTTCTGCTTTTTCAGACTCCATGGTACAGGGGAAGAAGCTGATTGGTGAGTAACTGGTAAATTAATCTACTTATTACACTTATTACACGAGCAATAATGAGTTTGTAAAGCTTAGTTATGGCAGGGCAGCTCGGCCAAGTGGAATGTGCCTCCTGTGGTATGTGGGAAGTCATGGATGCACCATGTGTCCTTGACAAACACATCTGCAGGAAGTGTCACCAGCTGCAGAAGCTTGAGCTCCAGGTTTCAGAACTCGAGCAGCAACTGGAGTCAGTGTTGTGCATCCGCAAGGCAGAGAACTAGGTGGAAAGGACTTTTCAGCAGGTTGTCACCTCGGAGTTGAAGAGAGCACACGCTGAGAGGGATTGGGAGTTTGCCAGACAGACAAGAAGGTCAAGGCAGGTAGTGCAGGAGTCCCTGGAGGGCATCCCACTTTCTAACTGGTATTCAGTTCTGAGTACTGATGGGAGAGAGGGTTCCTCTGGAGAGTGCAGTGAGAGTCATGACCAGAACTCCATGGGTGGTTCAGCTGTGCAGGGAGGGAGGAGAAAATACAAGCGAGCAATACTGGTAGAGGATTGTATAGTTCGGGGAACAGATAGGTATTTCAGTGCTCGCAAACCAGGTTTCATCCTTGGTGCAAGGATCATGGATATCACTGAGTGGCGAAAGAGCATTCTGGAGGGCAAGGATGCACAGCCAGAGGTCGTGGTCCACATTGGTACCAACGATATAGGAAGAAAGAGGGATGAGATCCTTCAGGCTGAGTTTAGGGAGTTAGGAAAGAGATTAACAAACAGGACTTCAAAGGTAGTAATCTCCAAATTACTCCCAAGGCCACATGCTAGTGAGTATAGAAATAGGAGAATACACCAGATGAATGCATGGCTGGAGAGATGGTGCAGGAAGGAGGGCTTCCGATTTCTGGGGCATTGGGACCAGTTCTTGGGAAGGTAGGACCTATATAAGTCGAACGGTCTACACCTGAACAGGACCGGGATGAATATCCTTGCAGATGCTGTTGGGGATTGTTTAAACTAATTTGGCAGCTTGATGGGAACCTGAGGGCAGTTTCAGACAGGGCAATTTCAGGGCAGGGAACGGGAGGCAGAAAATTAGCAAATGACTCTGAAAGACAGAAGAAGCAAAGTTTAAAAAGTGTGCAGCAGAGGAATTTGGCAGTGTTAAAGGATATTTATTTATTTAAAGAGGCAACTTGATTGAAACATATCAGATCCTGAGGAGTCTTGACAGGGTGGATGTGGAAAGGATGTTTCCCCTTGTGGGAGAATCTGGCATTAGGGGTCACTGTTTAAAAATAAGGGGTCACCCATTTAAGACAGGGATGAGGAGAATTTGTTTCCCTCAGAGGGTGGTGAGTTTTTGGAACTCTCTTCCTCAATAGGCGGTGGAAGCAGAGACTTTGAATATTTTTAAGGCAGAGGGACATCGATTCTTGATAAGCAAAGGGGTGAAAGGTTATCGGGGGGAGGCGGGAATGTGGAGTAATCAGTTCAGCCGTGAACTTATTGAATGGGGAAGCAGGGTCTAGGGGTCGAATGGCCTACTCCTGCTCCTAATATTTATACTTGTATGTATATTCATATGGTAAATAAAGCTGATGAGCTGAGGGCACAGATAGACACATAGAACAATACAGCACAGGAACAGGCCATTCGGCCCTCCAAGCCTGTGCTGATAAAGTAACATCACACTTTTTATTTTTATTTAGAGATACAGCACTGAAACAGGCCTTTTGGCCCACTGAGTCTGTGCTGACCAACAACCACCCATTTATACTACGCCGACAGTAATCCCATATTCCCTACCACCTACTTACACTAGGTGCAATTTACAATGGCCAATTTACCTATCAACCTGCATTCTTTGGCTGTGGGAGGAAACCGGAGCACCCGACGAAAACCCACAGGGAGAACTTGCAAACTCCACACAGGCAGTACCCAGAATCGAACCCGGGTTCCTGGAGCTGTGGTGCTAATCACTGCGCCATTGTGCCCACACATGGTAACACAATATCATTGCAATAAGGGAAACTCGGCTTCAAGAGGGCAAGAATGGCAGCTCAACATCTCTGGATATAGAGTTTTCATGTGGCATAGGGATTAAAAAAGGTGGGAGTGTAGCATTATTAGTTAAGGAAGGCATACAGCTTTGAGGAGGGATTATATTATATGCTAAATGAATCATCAAATGAGGCCATATGGGTGGAGCTCAGAAATAAAAAAGGGGCAGCCACACTACTAGGAGAGTACTGTAGACCCCCAAATAGTGAGAGAGAGATAGAAGAACAAATATGTAGGCAAATTGCTGAGTGCAAAACTATAGGGAAATAATAGTTGGGGATTTCAACTATCCCAATATCAACTGGGATACAAACAGTGTGAAGGGCACAGAGGGCACAAAATTCTTGAACTGCATTCAAGAAAACTTTAATAGCCAGCACATCACAAGTCCAATGAGAGGGGGCACAATTCTGGAGCGAGTCTTCAGTAATGAAGCTGGGCAAGTAGCAGTGGGTGACCATTTTGGAGATAGCTTTTTTTCATTCATTCATGGGATTTTGGGCGTCGCTGGCCAGGTCAGCATTTATTACCCATCCCTAATTGCCCTTGGGAAGGTGGTGGTGAGCTGCCTTCTTGAACCGCTGCAGTCCATTTGGGGTAGGTGCACCCACAGTGCTATTCAGAATGGAGTTCCAGGATTTTGACCCAGTGACAGTGAAGGATCAGCGAAATAGTTCCAAGTCAGGATGGTGTGTGTCGTGGTGGGGAACTTGCAGGTGGTGGTGTTCCCATGCATTTTATGCCCTTGTACTTCTAGTTGGTAGAGGTCACAGGTTTGGAAGGTGCTGTTCAAGGAGCCTTGGTGCATTGCTGCAGTGCATCTTGTAGATGGTACACACTGCTGCCACTGTGCGTCGCTGGGGGAGGGAGTGAATGTTTGTAGATGGGATGCCAATCAAGTGGGCTGCTTTGTCCTGGATGGTGTTGAGCTTCTTGAGTGTTGTTGGAGCTGCACCTATCCAGGCAAGTGGAGACTATTCCAACACCCTCCTGACTTGTGCCTTGTAGATGGTGGACAGGCTTTGGGGAGTCAGGAGGTGAGTTACTGGCCTCAGGATTGCTAGCCTCTGACCTGCTCTTGTAGCCACGGTATTTATATGGCTACTCCAGTTCAGCTTCTGGTCAATGGTGCCCCTAGGATGTTGATAGTGGGGGATTCAGCAATGGTAATGCCATTGAATGTCAAGGGGAGTTAGTTCGATTCTCTCTTATTGGTGATGGTCATTGCCTGGCACTTGTGCGGCCCGAATGTTACTTGCCACTTATCAGCCCAAGCCTGGATATTGTCCATGTCTTGCTGTATTTCTACACGGACTGCTTCAGTATCTGAGGAGTCATGAATGGTGCTGAACATTGTGCAATCATCAGCGAACATCCCCACTTCTGACCTTCTGATTGAAGGAAGGTCATTGATGAAGCAGCTGAAGATGGTTGGGCTGAGTACATTACCCTGAGGAGCGCCTGCAGTGATGTCCTGGAGCTCAGATGATTGACCTCCAACAACCACAACCATCTTCCTTTGCGCTAGGTATGACTCCAGCCAGTGGAGGGTTTTCCCATTGACCTCAGTTTTGCTCGGGCTCCTTGATGCCATACTCGGTCAAATACTGCCTTGATGTCAAAGGCAATCACTCACACCTCACCTCTTTTGTCCATGTTTGAACCAAGGCTGTTTTGAGGTCAGGAGCTGAGTGGCCCTGGCAGAACCCAAACTGAGTGTCACTGAGGCAGGTTATGGCTAAGCGAGTGCCGCTTGATGGCACCTTCCATCATTTTACTGATGATTGAGAGTAGACTGATGGGGCCTAAAGTGATGGAAGGTGTCATCAATATTGCCATCAAGCAGCACTAGCAGATATGTCCTTTTGGATTCGGCCAGTAGAGATGCTTCCGAGCCACTCTTGGTGATGGACATTGAAGTCCCCCACCCAGAGTACATTCTGTGCTCTTGCCACCCTCAGTGCTTCCTCCAAGTGCTGTTCAACATGGAGGAGTACTGACTCATCAGCTGAGGGAGGGCAGTAGGTGGTAATCAGCAGGAGGTTTCCTTGTCCATTGTTTGATCTGATGCCATGAGACCTCATGGGGTCCAGAGTCGATGTTGAGGACTTCCAGGGCAATTCCCTCTCTACTGTACCGACACCTCTGGTGAGTCTGTCCTGCCCGTGGGACAGTACATACCCAGGGATGGTGATGGCAGTGTCTGCGACATTGCCTGTAAGGTATGATTCTGTGAGTATGACTGCGTCAGGCTGTTGCTCTCCCAACTTAACACAAGCCACCAGATGTTACTAAGGAGGACTTTGCAGGGTCGACAGCGCTGGGTTTGCCATTGTCATTTCTGGTGCCCAGGTCGACGCCGGGTGGTCCGTCTGGTTTCATTCCTTTTTATTGACTTCGTAGTGTTTAGTTTCAACTGAGTGGCTCGCTCGGCCATTTCAGAGGGCATGTAAGAGTCAACCACATTGCTGTGGGTCTGCAGTCGCATGCTGGCCAGACAAGAACAGCAGATTTCCTTCACTAAAGGGCATGAGTAAACCAGATGGGTTTTTACAACCATCAACAATGGTTTCATGGCCATCATTAGACTTGCTTTTTAATTGCAGATTTATTATTTGGATTTAAATTTCAATGGTGGGATTTGAACCCACGTCCCCTGAGCAATACCCTAGGTGTCTGGGTTACTAATCCACTGACAAGTCCACTGACAAGACCACTACGCCACCACCACCCCTCGTGACCATACTGCAATTAGTTTTGGCATAATCATGTAAAAGGACAAATATACAACAGAAGTAAAAGTTCTAAATTGGGGGAAGGCAAATTTTACAAAACTGAGAGGTGACTTGGTGGATGTGGACTGGATACAACTACTTGAAGGAAACCCCAAAGATGTTCTATCAGTACATTAAGAGCAAGAGGATAACTAAGGAAAGGGTACGGCCTATCAGAGATGTACAAGGGAACGTATGAGTGGATGCAGAAGATGTGTGTGGGGTTCTTAATGAGTTTTTGTCTCTGCCTTCACAAAGGAGAGGGATGATGCAGACAAAGAAGAGGAGTGTGAAATATTAGATACGATAAGCATAATGAGAGTGGAAGTACTAGAGAGTCTGACATCCTTCAAAATGAATAAATCACCAGGGCCAGATGGTTTGCATCTGAGGTTGTTAAAGGAAGCCAGGGAGGAAATAGTGGATGCGCTGAGGATCATCTTCAAATCCTCACTGGATATGGGGGAGGTGCCGGAGGATTGGAGGTCTGCGAACGTTGTACTATTATTTAAAAAGGATGTGAGGGATAGGCCAAATAATTATAGGCCGGTCAGTCTGACCTTGGTGGTGGGTAAATTATTAGAATCAATTCTGAGGGACAGGATAAACTGCCACTTAGAAAGGCAAGGATTAATCAGGGATAGTCAGCATGGATTTGTTAAGGGAAGGTCATATCTCACTAACTTGATTGAGTTTTTTGAGGAAGTAACACGAAACATTGATGAGGATAGTGTGGTGGATGTGGTCTACATGGATTTTAGTAAGGTCCCACATGGCAGACTGGTCAGTAAAATGAAAGCCCATGGAATACAGGGGTATGTGGCAGGTTGGATCCAAAATTGACTCAGTGAAACAAAGGATAGTTATCGATGGATGTTTTTGCGAATGGAAAGCAGTTTTCAGTGGCATTCCACAGGGCTCAGTGTTGGGTCCCTTGCTGTTTGTGGTATATATTAATGATTTGGAATTAAATGTGGGAGGTATGATTGGGAAATTTGCTGATGACACAAAAATTGGCCGTGTAATTGATAGTGAGGAGGATAGCTGTAGACATCAGAATGATATGAATGGATTGGTTGAGTGGGCGGAAAAGTGGCAAATGGAATTCAACCTGGGGAAGTGTGAGGTAATGCATTTGGGGAGGGCAAACAAAGCAAGGGAATACACAATAAACGGGAAGATATTGAGAGGGGTAGAAGAAGTGAGAGACTTTGGAGTGCATGTCCACAGGTCCCTGAAAGTGGCAGGACAGGTAGCTAGAGTGGTGAAGAAGGCATATGGAATGCTTTCCTTTTTTGGCCAAGGTATAGAATAGAAAAGCAGGGATGTAATGCTAGAACTGTATAAAACGGCGGTTCGGCTACAGCTGGAGTATTGCGTACAGTTCTGGTCACCACATTACAGAAAGGACATAATTGCTCTGGAGAGAGTACAGAGGGGATTGACAAGAACGTTGCCAGGGCTTGAAAGTTGCAGCTATGAGCAAATATTGGAGCAACTCGGGTTGTTTTCCTTAGAACAGAGGAATCTGAGGGGTGACTTGAATGAGGTGTACAAAATTATGAGGCGCCTAGACAGAGTGGACAGTAAGGACCTGTTTCCCCTGGTGGGGAGGTCAGTTACCAGGGGGCACAGACATAAGGTGATTGGTAGAAGGGTTAGAGGGGACATGAGGGGAAACGTTTATACCCAGAGGGTGGTGGGTGTCTGGAATTCGCTGCCAGGAATGGTGGTGGAGGCAGAAACCCTCAACTCATTTAAAAATACCTGGACATGCACCTGAAGTGCTGTAACTTGCAAGTCTGCGGATCAGGTGCTGGAAGGTGGGAATAGATTGGGTGGCTAGTTTTTTCGGCCAGAGCAAACGCGATGGGCTGAATGGGCTCCTTCTGTGCCCTAATTTTTCTATGATTCTATGGAAATTGCCAGCACTGACACAGATCATTTCATTAGTACATTGATATTGGACTGACTATAAGGAGAAGCTAGTTAAACACATAATGGTGAAAGGAATGGAAGATAGCGTTGGTTGTTCCAGATGAAG
Organism: Heterodontus francisci; assembly: GCF_036365525.1. Taxonomy (NCBI): domain Eukaryota; kingdom Metazoa; phylum Chordata; class Chondrichthyes; order Heterodontiformes; family Heterodontidae; genus Heterodontus; species Heterodontus francisci. The sequence continues at coordinate 2,364,125 of NW_027142006.1, forward strand.
AGGGATAGACAGAGGTGCGGGTACAGCAGACTTCAGACAGTAATCAGCCCTTTCAGATACTGTGGGTGGCTCTGAAAAGAGCCTTTGAGTATTTGAAAATATCCTGGCAGATTGACTTGGTTTTGGTGCCCGGAGCACTGGTTTTCTTGGGCAGCAACACGGCCTGGATATTCGGCAGCACTCTACCCTGAACGATGGTCACCCCTCCCAGCAGCTTGTTGAGCTCCTCATCATTGAGGACGGCCAGCTGTAGGTGTCTGGGGATGATGCAGGTCTTCTTGTTGTCCCGGGCCGCGTTACCGCCCAGCTCGAGGATTTCAGCGGTCAGATACTCGAGCACAGCAGCCAGATAGACCTGGGCTCTGGCACCCACACGCTCAGCATAGTTACCCTTTCTCAGGAGCCTGTGAACACGGCCCACCGGGAACTGCAGTCCAGCCCGGGAGGAGCGAGACTTGGCCTTGGACCGAGCTTTCCCGTTGGTCTTTCCTCTTCCAGACATTTCCACAATCTCACAAATACTTTCACAATGAATGGATAATTTCGTCAGCATTAAACATACACATGGGGTAGTCAGGATGGTCGAGCAGTCTGAGACGGTTCATTCAGATCACAATTCTCTCTGCAGGGGTGGGTTCAAATTCCCCTTCTGATAAGTTGTGTTTTGACATGACTAGAGGTATTTGGGAGTAGCGATGAAGAAGAAACAGAGATCACGAAAGAATATTGACAAGCAAAATCAAAACAAATCCAAAGATGTTTCATCAATACATTGCAGTCAGAGGCAACTGAGGAAAGAGTAGGGCCCATCAAAGACCTAAAAATGTAACCTATGTGTCAGTGTGGAAGATGTTGGTATGTTTATTAATGAATATTTTACTGTCTTCACAAATGAGGGGGGTGATGCAGATATTGTAATTAAGGAGAAGGAGTGTGAAGTTTTGGACATGATAAACTGAGGGAGAGAAGAAGTATAAATGGGATTAGCATCCTTGAAAGTGGATAAATCATCAGGGCCGGATGAAATGTACCCCAGGCTGTTAAAAGAAGTCAGGGAGGAAATAGTGGAAGGTCTGACCATCAGTTTCCAATCCCTCACTGGATACGGGTGTGATGTTAGAGGATTGGAGGTCTCGTAACACTGCAATAAAAGCAAAATTCTGCAGATGCTGCAAATCTGAAATAAAAACTAGTTGCATTGGAAATACACAGCAGATCTGGCAGCAACTGTGGAGAGAGAAGCAAAGTTAACGTTTCTGTTCTGATGAAAGGTCACTGACCTGAAATGTTAACTTTGTTTCTCTCTCCACAGATGCTGCCAGACCTGCTGTGGATGTCCAGCACTTTTTGTTTTTATTGCTAACATTGCACCATTGTTGAAAAAGGAAGCGAATGATCGACCAAATAATTAAAGGCCAGTCAGCCTAACCTCAATAGTGGGCGGATTATTGGAATTAATTCTGAGAGACAGGATAAACTGTCACTTAGAAAGGCACAGATTAATCAAGTACCGTCAGCATGGATTTGTTAAGGGAAGCTCCTGTCTGACTATCTTGATTGAATGTTTTTGAAGAAGTAACAAGGAGGATTGATGAGGATAGTGCAGTTGATCTGATCCACATGGATTTTAGCAAGACTTTTGACAAGGTCCCACATGGCAAACTGGTTAAAAAAAATAAAAGCACATGGGATCCAGGGGAATGTAGCAAGCTGGACACAAAATTGGTTCAGTGGCAGGAAAAAAAAGGAATTGGTTACAGGTGTTTTTGCAACTGGAGGACTGTTTCCAGTGGTGTTCCACAGGGCTCAGAACTAGGTCCCCTGCTTTTTGTGGTATATATTAATGATATGGACATAAATGTAGAGGGCACAATCAAGATGTTTGCAGATGACACAAAAATTGTCCGTGTTGTTGATAGGGAGGAGGATTGCTGTACACTGCAGGAAGATATCAATTGACTGGTCAGGTGGGCAGAGAAGTGGTAAATGGAATTCAAATTGGACAAGGGTGAGGTGATGCATTTGGGAGGTCAAAAAAGGCAAAGGAATACACAATTAATGGGAGAACACTGAACGGTGCAGAGGAAGTGAGGGACGTTGGAGTGAATGTCCACAGATCCCTGAAGGTAGCAGGACTGGTCAGTAAGGTGGTTCAACAGGTATATGGAATCCTTTCCTTTATTAGCTGAGGTATAGAATATAAGGGTGACCTGGGTGTCCATGTCAATAAGTCACTGACAGCTAACATGCAGGTGCAGCAAGCAATTAGGAAGGCTAATAGTATGTTAGCCTTTATCACAGGAGGATTTGAGTACAGGAGTAGTGAATTCTTGCTTCAATTGTATAGAACCTTGGTTAGACCGCACTTGGAGTACTGTGTGCAGTTTTGGTCTCCTTACCTTAGGAAGGATATTATTGCCATGGAGGGAGTTCAATGAAGGTTCATCAGACTTGTTCCTGGGATGGTGGGACTGTTCTATGAAGAGAGATTGGGGAAACTGGGGCTGTATTCTCTAGAGTTTCGAAGAATGAGAGGTGATCTCATTGAAACCTACAAAATACTTAAAGGACAGTCAGGGTAGATGCAGCTAAGATGTTTCATCTGGATGGGGAGTCGAGAACCAGGGGCTCAATTTCAAAATAAGGGGGAAGCACCTTAGGACAGAGATGAGGAGAAATTTCTTTACTCGGAGGGTTGTGAATCTTTGGAATTCTGTACCCCAGATGGCTGTGGAAGCCATGTCGTTGAGTATGTTTAAAGCAGAGATTGACAGATTTGTAAATACAAATGACATAAGGGAATATGAGGAAAGTGTGGGGAAAAGGGCATTGAAGTGGATGATCAGCCATGATCATATTGAATGGTGGGGCAGGCTCGATGGGCTGAATGGCCGACTCCTGCTCCTATGTTCCTAACTCCACATGATCGGCGAGGCAAATCTTCAGGCCGACTTGGTGGATGGTGTAAACAGATATCACTGCTTCTGATCTTCACCAGAACAGAGAGTGAGATGTAACATTGATCATCAAACAGACTGTGAGAGAATACAACAGAATAAAACACATGGAGAGACACTGTGGAATAACAAATAGATTTGATTGGAATGTTGAATTCTGATTGGAATGGATAAAACACCAGAAACAACAGATTAAATTGGGATTCTCATCACTATATTGATCTGAGACAGAAAAGCGAAACTGATGGAAAGAAGGGAAGAAGGAAGAAAAGAAACGATGGAACTGCTCACTTTTTTCAGTTTTTTCACTTGCCGCTCAAAGCTGGATAAAAAAAAAGTTGCATATAACAGAGAATTTCACCAAAAAGGGAGATTAAATGCTGCAGAAACCTTGGATCGAAGGATGCCCCAACAGATCACCTGTTTAACTGTCTCCTCACTGGGGGATTTCAATCAGTGAGTAATATTATTCTCTACCTTTTTTTGTTAAATGAACCCAGAACGGTCACTTGGAATTAATATTTGTGTTCCGACTCCTGAATAATAAAATTGTGAGTTTCTCGATATTTTCGGGACACATTTCCTGCTGAAAGAACTAAGAACTCTTTTCTAATTTACACAATACTATATACACACTCATCAAGCCTCCTGAGCTAGCATCCTTGGTGCTGCTCTCTCCTCCCAAACCTCATCTCATGTGACTGTTACATCATCACTTTGACAGTGGGAGTGATTGATCCCAATGTCTTCAGCATTAACCCTTTACATCCTTATACTACACTGTCTGTCCAAAAAAATGGGTGGAGGGAACTTGATTTATCGAAACACCAACAGCTGCCAGTTGAAAATCAACTCAAACCCATCAGTGAGAGAGAGAGAGACTGTCAGAGAACTTCCTGCATCCAGTCCTGACCCTGTCACACTCAGCAGCTGCTCACCCAGACCCCACTCTCATCAACACTGAACATTGTTACCGAGACACTTCAAATACTGTTTATAAAAGGCAGGAAAGGTCAATGTTCACACTGCTGTATTGAAAAGAACAACGTTTCATATCTCCTCACTGTTTCTCGGTAACCACATGAGACATAGGTTTACTTATTTGGTTCCTTTGATTTTTCTTGTTCCTGACTGACAAATATTCCAAACCTCAGATGAACCCTCCCACTTGCGTCATGTCCCAGTCTCAGTCACAAGCAACACATAACAACACAAACACTCTGAAACATACAACGCAGTCACACTTTCCTTCAGTGACATTAATGTCGAGCTGTTTTCCAGGTTGAATGCAACAGTGAACAAATTTGTATCAAAGAAGTTGCCTTTGAAATATCAGCACTGAATTTCTGTCCAAGAAGGAACAGCCATTCCAAACTCACATTCTTCACAAAGGCTGTTTTCTCTTGTGACGAAAATTCATCACATAATCTGAATTCTCACTGAAAGTTCAGAAGACACAGATGGAAGTGGTTGACAAGGTAACTTATACATCACAAATGAGAAACAAGGCTCTGCTGGGAATTGAACCCAGGATCTCCTGTTTACAAGACAGGTGCTTTAACCAACTAAGCTACAGAGCCAGATGTTGTTACAATTAAAATCAGAGGAGTGCACTATTTATTCTCATATAATATCAATATCAAAGGAAAATACAGCAGATGCTGGAAATCTCAAATAAAAACAAGAAACGTTGGAAATACTCATCAGGTCTGGCAGCATCTGTGGAGAGAGAAGCAGAGTTAACGTTTCAGGTCAATGACCCTTCTTCAGACCCTTCTATATATTCTCATCCCACTTCTCCACAGGTCACAACATATATTTTAACTTTTCCCACTTCCTGAAACAGTCAATCACATACTCTATTCTTCCCAGAATAGAAGACACTGACCAGGTTTCTTTAATGAACAGCAAAATTATCAGTTTATTACAGAACAAGTTTTAACTAGTCATGAAATAAAGCATAAATACACAGGTAGAAATTTTAAAAGTTCCCTTTTTACCTTAACCAACATTTAAAGCCCCTTTCTTACCACAGCCCCACACACGCACACACACATACACCGGTTAACTGAAAAAAAAAAGAATTATTTTTTCAATTCTGAGTTCTGTTAAAGACAAAAACAACACTTGGGCTGATTACTTGTTCATTCCTGAAGAAAACAGCAGATGAGATATGTTGTTCCAAAACTGGCAAACAGTCTAACTTCTGAGTATGCGTAGACAGGTCACCAGGGTCTTTTAGAACAGTTTTTTAGAGGCAGTGTTGAGAATTAATTTTAGCAGGCTTTCTTCAAAGACAGGAGAAGAGATGAATTGACGCAGTGAAGTTCTCAGGGTCTTTTAAAGATTTGCTGCAAAACAACGTGGGTTGTGATCTTCTCTCCTTCCTTGACACTTCTTCAGGCTAACTTTATCAGCTGCTCACTACAGAAGGTAAAACACAATGACTGCGACAAATAAAAGCTTGTGATTTTTCTGCCCTCTTCGGTGAGTGCTGCTGCTGCCGGGTTTGTCCAATCAAGAGGCGCAACTGACTTCTCTGTCCACATTTCCCCCTGTTACCAGGGTTTCTGTTCGACATTTAACTTGAGTCATGTGACAACCAGTAAACATAGTTGCCAAATTAATACTTTCAGTACCCTCTTGAAAAAGAACTGGTCTGACATTTATTAAGTTTGACGATGAATTCCTCAAAAAGAATTTCACAAAAAAAAATTCTAAATCACTTCCATAACATCATGTACTTTCCCTGAGCTACAGGTTATTGCAAGTCTCTCTGGCTGTGTTTATTTTTGTTGATTTTGCACTCAGGTTCTTTCTGAATCCATGTGTTTGCAGAACTTTGTCAGTGAGAAACATGGAGATATGCTTAAAGATTTCCCTGCAAATTATTCATATCTCCGTCTTTCTCCGAACTTTGTAGAAACACATGAATGTGGGAATCACACACATCAGGCCGTCAAACCTCTCCGTTAAACATTGAAAGGTGACAGTGTTTATTGTGATGGGGTTCCATTTATTCAGACACATCTGGTATAAAAGTGCTCAAGAAATGATTCACACATGTAATGTATTTGTATATTATGTGCATGACATAATGACGTAAGTAAACAATTCCTTGCACTTGCCACGCTTGGTGTATATTTTCTCTGCTGATGCCCCCTGAATATATTGGAGAAAATGGTGATGAGGATGAGATAAAAGTCTGTAAATATAGGCAGCAAGCAGCAGCAGGGACTGCAGTGAACAAGATCAGGCAGCTCCTGGTGACCTACCTGCTCGGATGGTGGAGATTTTAGGTGGATTGTGTGAAGCCTGGGCCACAGAATGTCTCTTCAGTTGAATGAGATACCGCAGGGTATTCCTGTGCATCTGATTCAAATTGCTTATTTGGGACAATATGGCTGCACACATATGGGATACATCGGAAGGTGAGGAACTTATGAGAGGGCTTGAGAACCATTCAGTTCATATATTGAAAGAATGGACATGTTTTTCAGAGCTAATAACATTTTGGAATTTGAAGGTGAAAGTGCAGAGGTCAAGACTCAGAATGAGGCAATTCTTGAGGGCAAGAAAGCAATTTTGCCAATGGAAATTAGCCTGGAAGTGTCTGACCAGCTAACAAAGCTTCCTGCTCCCATCAAGGCAAAAGATGTGCCATTCAAAACAATCATCACCAAGTTGGAGGAACATTTCAACCCAAAGCCACTTGAGATCACGGCAAGCTAGAAATTTGGAAGCAGAAATCAGAAAAGTAGTGAAACAGTTGGTGAGTACATTGTGGCATGAAGAATTTATCACTACATTGCAACTTTGGCATATTCTTAGACCGTGCATTATGAGACAGATTTGTGCTTATATTGGTGGATGAGAAAAGATACTAAACACACAAAATCTCACATTCGAGCTCGCATGTAAGATTGCTCTTTCCATGGAGATTGCATCAAAGAATGCTCGAGAATTTCATCCTGTGCCAGTGATTGTAACACACTTCAGGGGAGCTTAATAAAACTGGTAAAATGGGCTTTCACATGGCAGTTAAAATTTACACAGAGAATTGTGAAGAGATACAATTTGGGAGGAAGAATAAGGAGAGGCCATATAAATGAAATGTTACAATTCTAAAGTGGGTGCCAGAACAGAGAGACAATGTACACTAATCTTAGAAGGTTTGAAAAGGCTTCTAAGAGCAAACAGGACACTTGGCTTTATTAATAGAGACATATAGTAAAAGCAAATAAGTTATGATAAACCTTTATAAAATACTGGGTTTGAATGGCCTACTCCTCTACCTCCACAGAAAGCTTCCATTCCAGGTTTGCACACACTCGTCAGGATCAGTCTCCACAGATCCCGCCACTCCAGGCTCGGACACCCTCTTCAGGATCACTTTCCATAGATCCCACCACTCCATGCATGGATATCTCCCTCATGATCAGATCACAGGTCCTTAGTCCTGCCACATCCAGTCATGAATGATGGTGGACAATTAAATAACTAACCAGATGAGGAGGCTCCAAAAAATCCCCATCCTCAATAATGGTGGAGCCAAAGCTAAATCATTTACAACCATCTTACATCAGAAATTGCTCAGTGGATGATTCATCTCGGCCTCCTGAGGTCCCCAGCATCACAGTTTCCAGTCTTCAGCCAATTCGATTCACTCCACATGATAGCAAGAAACAACTGAGGTCACTCGATACAGCAACGACAATAGGCCCGAACAACATCCCGGCTCTAGTACTGAAGACTTGTGCTCCAGAACTAGCTGTGCTCTCAGCCACACTGTTCCAGTAGAGCTACAACACAGGCATCTACCCGACAATGTGGAAAATTGCCCAAATGTGCCCACTCCATAAAAAAAAGCAGGACAAATCCAATCTGACCAATTACCACCCCATCAGTCTCCTATCAATCATCAGCAAAGTGATGGAAGATGTCATCAACAGTGCTATCAAGCACCAGACACTTAGCAATAATCTGCTCATCGATGCTCAGTTTAGGTTCTGCCAGGGTTCCTCGACCCCAGGCAAATACTTGGCAGGTAGAGTATAATGTGGGAAAACGTGAGGTTATCCACTTTGGTAAGAAGAATGGGAAAGCAAAATATTATTTAAATTGTGAGAGATTACAGAATGCTGCGGTGTAGAAGGATCTGGGTGTCCTCGTACATGAATCACAAAAAGTTACTATGCAGGTAGAGCAAATAATTAGGAAGGCAAATGTAATGTTGCCCTTTATTTCAAGGGGGATGGAGTATAAAAGAAGAGAAGTCTTGCTGCAAATGTACAGGGTGTTGGTGAAACCACACCTAGAGTATTGTGTACAGTTTTGGTCTCCTTATTTAAGGAGGGATATACTTGCATTGGAGGCAGTTCAGAGAAGGTTCACTGGATTGATTCCTGTGATGAAGTGGTTGTCTTATATGGAGAGTTGATCAGGTTGGACCGATACTCATTGGAGTTAAGAAAAATGAAAGGTGATCGTATTGAGACATATAAGATTTTGAGGGGGCTTGACAGGGTGGATGCTGAGAGGATGTTTCCCCTCATGGTGGAATTTAGAACTAGGGGACACAGTTTCAGAATAATGGTCTTCCATTTAAGAAGGAAATGAGGAGGAATTTCTTCTCTCAGAGAGTCATTAATCTTTGGAATTCTCTACCACAGAGAGTAGTGGAGGCTGGGTCATTGAATGTCTTCAAGACTGCGTTTGACAGAATTTTATCTGCAAGGAAGTCAAGGGTTATGGGGGGCAGGCAAGAAAGTGGGGTTGAGGACATGATCAGGTCAGCCATGATCCTATTGAATGGTGGAGCAGGCTCGAGGGGCCAAATGGCCTACTCCTGCTAATATTTCTTCTGTTCTTATTTTTTATTGCAGCTTGGTTCAAACAGACACAAAAGAGTGGAGTTCTAGAGGAGAGGTGAGAGTGATTGCCCTTGAGTGAGTGTGGCATCAAGGATCCCGAGCAAAATTGAAGTCAATGAGAATCAAGGGGAAAACTCTCCACGTGGTGGAGTCATATCTCACACAAAGCAAGATGGTTGTGGTTAGTGGAGGCCAATCATCTCAGCCCAGGACATTGCCTCAGGAGTTTCTCAGGGTAGTGTCCTCGGCCCAAACATCCTCAGCTGTTTCATTGATCACTTTCCCTTCAACATAAGTCAGAAGTGGAAATGTTCGCTGATGACTCACAAATCCTCAGATACTGAAGCAGTCTGTGCCCACAAGCAGCGAGACCTGTACAAACTTCAGGCTTGAGCTGATAAGTGACAAGCAACCTTCTGGCCACACAAGTGCTCAGCAGTGAACATCTCCATTGAGAGAGAATCAAACCATCTACCTTTTGATATTCAGCAGCATAATCATCGCTGAATCCCCCACCATCAACATCTTGAGGGTTACCACTGACCAGAAACTAAACTGGACCAGTCACATCTATGCTGCAGCTATAAGTGCAGGTCAGAGATTAGGAATTCTGCAGCAAGTATCTCGCCTCCTGACACCTCAAATCCTGTCCACCATGTACAAGGCACAAGTCAGGAGTGGGATGGAATACATCCCACTCAACAACACTCAAGAAGCTCAACACCATCCAGGAGAAAGCAGCCCACTTGATCGGCACCTAACCCACCACCTTAAACATTCAGTTCCTCCACCACCAGTACACAGTGGCTGCAGTGTGTACCATCTCCATATGCACTGCAGTATCTCACCAAGTATCCTTCAACAGCACCTTCCAAACCCATGACCACTACCACCTCGAAGAACAAGGGCAGCAGATGCATGGGAACTCACTACCTGCAGGTTCCCCTCTAAGTCACTCACCATCCTGACATGGAACTATATCGCCATTTCTTCACTGTTGTTGGGTCACAATCCTGGAACTCCCTCCCCAATAGCACTGTGGGTGTTCCTGCACCATATGGACTGCAGCAGTTCAAGAAGGCAGCTGACCACCACATTCTCAAGGGCAATTAGGGATGGGTAATAAATGCCAGCCTTATCAGCGATACTCGCGCCCATTAATGAATAAAAAACAAATCACTCTCCACAGATTCCCCACAATCTGGGCTTGGACATTTACTTCAGGAGCACAGAGCTTTATATAACTACAACATGAGTTCCAATCTTCATATTCCGTTCACTTTTCACATTATTTTTCTACCAGTCCACTAGCTTTTAGTGATTCAGCACTCGGGTCTCTGCGCCTCCGCAGTTTCTATCATCTCACCACTTAACAAAAAACACTCTGATCTATCTTTCGTAGGTCCCAGATGACCCCTCATTTTAAACTCCATTTGCCAAAACATTGCTCACTCACTTAATCTATCAAGAAGATTTGAAAATAAATTTCTTGCCAAAGGATAATGTTCTGCTTCTGCTCCCTCGCCATTTGCTTTTCCCGTTAGTCGTTCACTTGGTGTAAATCCAGAGAAAGTAAAGATGGAAGGAAGGAAGGAGGGGAGGGGAAATCCTGCTCCGTTTCGTGATCCCTATTTGATCTTCATTCCAGTCCAATTTGGGTGATGAATTCCAATTGTCTGTCTCAATTTTAATAAAGTATAAACAATTCTGGAACCACCGTCAAGATACTGACAAGAACAGGTTTCCAGGCCAACATTACATTGAAGCTGGAAACAAGAATGTAACAGGCAGTTGATAAACTAACAACAAGGATGGGATTCAAACCCACGTGTGCACAACACAACGGATTAATAGCCCATCGCCTTAACCTCTCAGCCACCTCGTCACCTGGCAAGTAACAGAAGCACAAACGTCACCTTCACACAGATCCTGACTGTGCAGCCAGATGTGCAATGATGGAAATGTAGCTTCTGTAAGTGAATGAAATTTCCATCACATCAGGTCATGGCCTGTTGGGAATGGAGCGGTGTGAAACATTTCCAGACCATGTCCAACACGTTTCTACTCAGTGTGAAAACCCACCACGGAAAGACTGGAACATACAATCATTTGATCACAGCATGATTAACATCACTCAGACACCTGAACCATTAGGTCGCTGACGAAGTCATGATGACTTCGAATTTCTCATGAAATGACAACTGAACTAACTGACTGGAAGAATTGCTTCAACTCCACGTGATCAGCGAGGCACAGCCTCAGCCGACTTGTCAGGCGGTGTAAACAGATATCACTGCTTCTGATCTTCACCAGAACAGAGAGTGAGATGTAACATTGATCATCAAACAGACTATGAGAGAATACAACAGAATAAAACACATGGAGAGATACTGTGGAATAACAAATAGATTTGATTGGAATGTTGAATTTTGATTGGAATGGATAAAACACCAGAAACAGCAGATTAAATTGGGATTCTCATCATTATATTGATCTGGGACAGAAAAGAGAAACTGATGGAAAGAAGGGAAGAAGGAAGAATGGAACTGTTCAGTTTTTTCACTCGTCCATCAAAGCAGGATTAAAAAAAGTTGCAAATGCTGCCAAAACCTTGGATCGAAGGATGTCCCAACTAAACACGCAAAATCCTACATTTCAGCTGGCGTGTAAGATTGCTCTCTCCATGGAGATAGCATCAAAGAATGCTGGGGAATTTCGTCTTATGCCAGTGACAGTAACACACTTCAGGAGAAGATAAAAAAACTGTCAAAATGGGCTTTCACATGGCAGATAAAATTTTACACAGAAAAGTGTAAAGTGATAAAGTTTGGGAGGAAGAATGAGACAATGTGCACCAATCTTAGAAGGTTTGAAAATGTTGCTAAAAGCAAACAGGACACTTGGCTTTATTCATAGAGGCATAGAGTAAAAGCAAATAAGTTATACTAAACCTTTATAAAACACTGGGGCTGAATGGCCTACTCCTGCACCTCCACAGAAAGCTTCCACTCCAGGCTCAGACACCCTCTTTAGGATCACTCTCCATACATCCTGCCACTCCATGCACGGATATCTCCCTCAGGATCAGATCACAGCTCCACAGTCCTGCCACATCCAGTCGTGAATGGTGGTGGATAATTTAATAACTAACAAGATGAGGAGGCTCCAAAAACACCCACATCCTCAATGATGGTGGAGCCGAGCACGTCAGTGCAAAAGGCAAAACTGAAGTATTTGCAACCATTTTCAGTCAGAAGTATTAAGTGGATTTGATCTGTGCTAATTTCAGCTCCTCATGCTCGCTGGTGCCTTGATTCTCTGGTGCTAATTTCAGAGTAAATCATGCAGCTTGACAATTGGAGCCAAAGAAAAAGACACAGGAGAGGTTGAAAGTGCCAAAACCTGGGATTGAACCAAGAACTGCGATTTTTAGTGCAATGCAAATCCAGCTGATCTATTTCAGCCACACACTAAAACCAGCCTTCGCTCATTGCTTTGGAAGACAATATTTACATTCAAGTGTTTGTCAAAATTTACAGAACACAACATGAGTAATGTTTCCCATTGTTTTCTCAGCACTGATGGAATGTGAAGCAGGAGACAGCCAGAAGTCCCACTGATCCACACCTACCCAGAGCTGAGAGTGAAATGAGATAAAGTTCAATCTTTAGCAGCGAGACGCTGGAGAGACGTAAGAGTCCTGAATCAAGGAGAGACTTTCTGATATAGTAAAAGCAAAATACTGCATATGCTGGAAATCCGAAATAAAAACAAAGGTGCTGGAAATACTCAGCAGGTCTGGCAGCATCTGTGGAGAGAGAAATAGAGATAAAGTTTCAAGTCTGTGACCTTTCATCAGAACTGCCAAAGGTTAGAAAAGAATTAGGTTTTAAACAAGTGAAGGAGAGGGGCCTGTGGGAGAGAACAAAGGGGAAGGTGTTTGATGGGGCAGAGGGCAGGAAAGATTAAATAACAAAGTTGTCCTGGGACAAAGGCAAGGAGTCCGTTAATGCTTGTGGTCAAAGACAAAGCATTTGTCCAGAGAGAGTGTTAATAGCAGAATAATGAGCAGCACTGACTACATGAAAAACAGGCACATGGTTTCAAACAGACTGTGTTTTGTGCTCCCCCTTTGGTGAATCCTTGTTCACAGCTTTCCAATTATAATGCAAAGAAATGAACACAAACAGGCTTTCTTTGGTTTAAAGAAGAAAAGTGAAACTTATTAAACTTGCTTAAACTTTAATACGGTTCATGCCTACAGATATACGATGCACCCATGCTAGCATGCACACGTGATATACAGATGCAGCTAGGGACAGAAAAAAGAAAAGATAAAGTGGAACAGTTTGAGGCAATATCTTGTTACTGTGCTTCGAGCTCACGGTATAGCACTTTTGTAGGTAATTCTTGCATTTCGTAGGGCCCAGTATTCTCCTTAAACCTTGTACATGTTGGAGACTTTTCTCTCTTTGAGATTCACATGTTTTCACAAGGTTCAGTTCTGTGGGAAAGAGATGGAGGCAGGCAGGACTGGAGAGGGTCTGCCCCATCCGGGAGCACATGGTGTTCTGAGTTCAAATCTGTGGCAAGTTCAAAAAACCAACAGCCAACTAGTCATGTGACTAAAACTGGTCTGACCACTTCTGCTGTGTATTGGGGAAGCAAAAGACTGCGTCCCTTTGTTTCAATACTGTTTGTTACTATGCAAATTTCTTTCCCGTCAGGCGCTTGCAATTTTAAGTTTTAATGTTCATGTGGCAAAAATCATGTGTGCCTCAGTCTTGGCAGGTGGGGTGGGGGAGTTTGCCTGACGCCAGTCATGTTCTGAAGTTATTGAACTCAAGGATCAGTCCACAAGGCTGTAGAGTGACGAATCGAAAGATCAGGTGCTGTTCCTCGAGCTTGCGTTGATGTTCACTGGAACACTGGAGCAGGCCAAAGACAGAAATGTCGACATGAGAGCAGGGGGAAGTGTTGAAATGGCAAGCAACCAGAAGCTCAGGGTCATGCTTTCGGACTGAGTGGAGGTGTTCTACAAAGCGGTCAGCTAATCTGCGTTTGGTCTCCCCAATTTAGAGAAGACCGCATTGTGAACAGAAAATACAGTACACTAAATTGAAAGAAGTACAAGTAAATCGCTGCTTCACCTGAAAGGGGTGTTTGGGGCCTTGGATAGTGAGGAGAGAGGAGGTAAAAGGGAAGCTATTACACTTCCTGCGATTGAATGGGAAGGTGCCGTGGGAAGGGGACGAGGTATTGGGGATAATGGAGGAGTGGACCAGAGTGTTGCAGAGGGAACGATCCTTTCGGAATGCTGACAGGGGAGGGGAAGATGCATTTGGTGGTGGCATCACGCTGGAGGTGGTGGAAATGGTGGAGGATAATCCTTTGGATGTGGAGGCAGGTGGGGTGGAAAGTAAGGACAAGGGGAAACCTGTGGCGTTTCTGGGAGGGATGGGAAGAGGGGAGGGCAGATGTGTGGGAAATGGACCAGACACACTCCTTGAACTCTCTGCTGACGAAGTCTGAAAAAGGGAAGAACAACCACACAACAAGGTTCTCAAATCGAAGACCCTGGGATTAAAAGTCTCATTCTCTACCAACTGAACTAACAAGGCCTGATACAGTACTTCCACTCTGTCTGTTATTGGACGGATGCAGCTGTTGGCTCCACCCCAAGGGCGGGCGTTTGTTCCACCAATCATGAAGCAGCTTCCTATCAATTCCCAAAATTATCATCTCCAACAAGAGAGAATCTAACTATCTCCCCTTGACATTCAATGGCATTATCATTGCTGAATCCCTCACTATCAACATCCTGGGGGTTGCCAATGAACAGAAACTGAATTGGAACAGCCATATAAATACCATAGCTTCAAGAGCAGGTCAGAGGCTGGGAATTCTACTGTGAATCACTCACCTCCTGTCCACCATCTCCAAGACACAAGTCAGGAGTGTGATGAAAGGCTCCTCACTTGCCTGGATGAGTGCAGCTCCAACAACACCAAAGAAGCTCAACACCATCCAGGACAAAGCAGCTCACTTGATCAGCACTCCATCCACCACGACCTCGACCACCTATAAGGACATTGGATGAATGGCAACACCACCATCTGCAAGTTCCCCGCCAAGCTACACACCATCCTGTCTTGGAACTATATCATGATTCCTTCACTGTCACTGGATCAACATCCTGGAACTCACTTCCTAACAGCAGGTATTGCAATGGCTCAAAAAGGCGGCTCACCACCACCTTCCCAATGGCAATTAGGGATGGGCGATAAATGCTGGCTTTGCCAGCAATGCCCACATCCCATGAAAGAATAAAAAAGAGATTTGCCACAATGGCAGCAGGGTGAGGGATTTCAGTTATGTGGAGAGATTGGAGAAGCTGGGGTTGTTCTCCTTGCAGCAGAGAAAGGTCAGAAGAGATTTGACACATTTGTTCAAAATCATTTTAAATAAGGCGAAACTGTTTCCAGTGGTAAAAGGGTCAGTAAGCAGAGGACACAGATATCAGGTGATTGGCAGAAGAACCAGAGGTGACATGAAGAACCATTTTTTACACAGCAATGTGTTGTGATAAAGAAAGAAAAGACTTGCATTTATATAGCACCTTTCAAGACCACTGGATATATCAAAGCACTTTGTAAACAATGAAATACTTTTCAAGTGTAATCACTGTTGTAATGTCAGAAATGCAGCAGCTAATACCCACAAACAGCAATGTGATAATGACCAACTGATCTGATTGAGGGGCAAATATTGATCACAACACCAGGGAGAATTGCTCTTCACTTGTTTGAAATTGCAACATGGGATCTTTTACATTCACCCAAACATGCAGACCAGGTCTTGGTTTAACATCACACCTGAAAGGCAGCACCTTCAACACCCTCAGTGCTGCACTGGAGTGTCAGCTGTGAAATCTGAACCCAGAAGCTTGTGATTTCGAGGTGAGTGTGACCAACTGAGCCACAGCTTTTACCTGAGTCTCAATCCTTCTACCAACAATTTCTCTCTATCAGGTCTGTCACGACCCCTCATGATTGTGAACACCTCTATCAAATCTCCTCTCTAAGGAGAACAACCCCAGCTTCTCCAATCTATCCACATAACTGAAATCCTAACCACACGTTGCAGAAAGGAATTTTTCCTCATGTTCCTTCTGGTTTTGTGAGTCACCTTAAATCTGTAACCTTCGTTGTGGACCGTTCAGCAGTTAGAAACAGTTCCTCAGTATTTACTCTACCTCAAACCTTCAAGGAAGCTCTGCAAAGTAACTGAAAATCAAGTTGTCAGAAGTGGGATTTAAACACATGCCTCCAGTGAAAGCTGCAACCTGAACAGAAAAGCTGAAACCGCTCAGTCACCTCAACTGTTCAGACCTTTTTCACCTCGTCATCACTTCTGTACTTTGAAAGGTTCACTCAGTTCAGGAACTTGTTCAATGTTACTGGAATGCTCAGTGATTGGGATATTAACTCCCCCGGGTTTTCCTGAGCTTGTTCTCGGTGTTTGGGGATGTTTGTCCTGGGCTGTGGAATCTTGCATCCCTGTAATGGACATTAACCCACTGATTGAATCTGTATTCACTGCTTTCTGCTGGTGCTGGGTAATTGCAGAGTGTGGGGCTGGAATGTTGCTGCTTGTCTCGGCCTCACTCACTCTGGAAAAGAGTGAATAATTGATGCGTCTGTTTCTGTATCTGAAATGTGACTTCGATCTGCTGTTATTAACCGAGGCAGCGCTGCAGGAGGATACGTTAATAATCTCTCACTAATCAACTGCAAACAGTCAGAATGTGTAACTTTGAGCAGCACTTTCTGCACCGTCAGGGCTGGAAAGTTGAGGGAGGGAGGGACACTGTCAGTATCTGAGTGTATACAGCACTGTACAGAGAAAGAGTCAATATACCGGGGCTGAGACACATTGCATCTTTTCACATTTAATCACAATAATATCCACAGTCAGGACTGAAAAGGATGAAAAACCAAATAGCAAGAGCAAAAATAAGAAAACTAAGCAATTATAGATTAGCTGATAAGCTTTCACTGTGTTACCTGGTAGTCTACAGTTTTATATTCAATGCTCTCTCCACTGTGGCCAGGGAATGGTTTCTTCTCAAGGGCTGAATATTAACAAAACTTCTCAGAATTTAAATCTTTTAAAAGTAATTCCATGGAGCTAATGGCGAAAAGTCAAATAACTGCACCAATTATAGGAGAGCTGGTTGGTGATGACGTGGATGTGTCTGCAGTGTGCAGGACCAGACTGTTTCTATAGATTCACAATGAATGTTTCATCTTTATTTATAACAGTGAAACTGATCGTGGACAATGGCTATTCTGGTTGCAGAAACCTGGAGATTTAACTCATTAACACCCTGCTTTCGGGTAATTTAGAAAGAACAACACCCAGCTCTGTCAGTTAGTGTGCTTGTTTGTTCACCCACAATTTGTTGGTTTCAGCACATAAAAGGATGAGGTTTATTAACTTAAACTCTTCCACATCTGCTGTATTACTCTTGCTGTTGATTCTTCAAAGATAAGGTTAATCAAGACTTTCTTTGTGAAATCCATGCTGACTGTGCTTTATTATATTTTCATTTTCATATGTATTTTCTACTTTTGGTGATTATTGTCATTTTTTATTGATTTTATTTTTATTTATTGCATTTATTGCCCATCCCTAATTCCATGGAGAAAGTGGTGGTGAGCTGCCTTCTTCAACCACTGCAGTCGATGTGATGCTGTTCGGAAGGGAGTTCCAGGATTTTGACCCATCAACAGTAAGGGAACAGTGATATAGTTCCAATTCAGGATGTTGTCTGGCTTAGAGGGGAACTTGCAGGTGGTGGTGTTCCCATGCATCTGCTGCCCTTGTCCTTCTAGGGAGTAGAAGTCACGGGTTTGGAAGGTGCTGTCTAAGGAGGCTTGCTGCCTTGCTGCAGTGCATCTTGTGGATGGTGCACACTGCTACCACAGTGCATCGGTGATGGAGAGAGTGAATATAGTGAATGAGGTGCCAATCAAGTGGGCTGCTTTGTCCTGGATGGCGTTGAGCTTCTGAAGTGTTGTTGGAGCTGCACCTATCCAGGCAAGTGGAGAGTATTCCATCACACTCCTGACTTGTGCCTTGTCGATAGTGGACGGGCTTTGGGGAGTCAGGAGGTGAGTTACTCGCCGCAGGATTCCTAGTCTCTGACCTGCTCTTGTAGCCATGATATTTATGTGGCTACTGCAGTTCATTTTCTTGTCAATGGTAACCCCCAGGATGTTGATAGTGGGAGATTCAGCAAACGTAATGCTGTTGAACGTCAAGGGGAGATGGTTAGGTTCTCTCTTGTTTGAGATGGTCATTGCCTGGCACTTGTGTGACTCGAATGTGAAATATCCTTATTGTAGGGTATTGTAATGTACTGCACAGTGACAACACTTGGAAAGTCCTTCATTGGCTGGAAAAGGCTTTACAAGGTCCTGTGAAATGCATGTGTTGCTTTTTCCATTGTTATCAGTGTCATTTTGATCAAAAGATAGAATTCGTGAGCACAAAGTTTAAATCAATGTTGATTCAAATAATGTAAAAGCATCTATATTCTTGCACTGTACTTAATAATCACCATCTTCCTATCCTTACAGAGTACAATGTCTTTGACCCTGAAATTGATTCCACAATCTCAGTCCCTCAGACAATTTCAGCCCAGTTCTGATGAAAGATCACAGATCTGAAACGTTAACTCTGTTTCTCTCGCCACAGATGCTGTCAGACCTGCTGAGTATTTCCAGCATTTTCTGTTTTTATTTCAGATTTCCAGTATCTGCAGTATTTTGCTCCTGTGTTACTTTGAAAGTTAAAACTGACCCACCTGTCTGCAATTCACACTGGGGTCTCCCATGAAATGATTCTGTATAATGTTGATGGAAGGAATACAGACTCTGAGCACAGAGCTTCCTGTGGGGAATTGGGGATATGAAAACCAGCAGACTCTGAAGGAATTTCCACTGGGAGCACAAATTCACAAAATCTACCTTTCATATATCGATTCATTTTGATTGTCCTTCTGGAAAATTATTTTGAAACAATTTAAACATCAACCCACAGCTCCATGACTGGGCCAATTATGAGGTCATCCTCTGACACGTCACGTGACAGCTGGAGCCACAAGACATCAGAAACAGATTTGTGACTGGATTAAAACCCGGAATCCTGTCCCAATGGCTTTTCAAATAAAGCTGTTGCTGTTTGAAAACACAGCAGTTAAACTTTCTGCCTGACCATGAGGGGAGCTAGGGAGAAATTTACAAAACTCAATCCTTCAACAAAATAGTTCGAAAACCATTAATATAGAAATCATGTGAGGATTCATATGCAGGAGAAACAAGCAAAATACAGAAAGTACAAAGGACAGCTGAAAAGGGAAATGAGATCAGCAAGAGAGTGTGTGAGAAAAGATTAGCAGGTCACATAACTGGGAACACTGAAGTCTTTTACCAACATATGGACAGTCAATGAAAGGGTGGGACAATTAGGAGATCCTGTGGAGGCAGAGGGCGTGCCTGAGGCACTAATTAAGTACATTGCATCTGTCACAAAACAAGCAGATTGTGCAAATGCCACACAGTAAAGGAGGAGGATGTGGAGAAATTGGAGGGGATGAAAATAGATAAAGAGGAAATAATTACAAGGTTAGCAGTGCTGACAGTAGAAAAGTCACCCGGTCTGGATGGGCTGCATCCTGGGTTGCTGAGGGAAGTCAGGGTGGAAATATCAGAGACTCGAACCACAATCTTTCAATCCTCCTTTCTATGGGAATGATGCCAGAGGACTGGAGGATGCAGGTAAGATTGGGTAGTTCGATCTCAGTTTAACTTGACCATTTTTATAATGTATCTGTTGTAATAACTCATAAGGTCAAGGAAGCCATTTTACAATTAACACATGACCAAAGGAGCCATTTTGTGTTCAGTACTAACGTTTATATCCTGCATAATTAATGAGTAGCTACCCATCATGAAACAGATGATTGTAAAGGTAATGAACCTTGATTGAGTTATAAATAATGAATCAATAATCATTTTAGAGAGAATGGGTTTTCATTTAAAGTTAGTTCAATCTAATTACTGTGAGTTTCTGTGTCTGTGTGGGAAAGGGCAGTTTCAGCGAAATTTATTCAAACAATGGACCTTTCCAGGACACCTGATAAAACCCATGGTCTGGTACATCGTGACCTTCAAGAGTCTCGATTTAATGAATAGGAAACTTGTTTCAGATCAGATTGGGAGACAGTGTGAAACCACTCCATTGTACTCATGTCTGAGATTCTGAGGACAGGTGACTGTTAGTGGAAGACATCATTAAGAACTTATTAAATGTACCTAGCAACAGCTCGGACCAAATATTATTTTACAAGGTGGTGTGATGGCCATCCAGGGGTTAAAAGTAGGGATTTTGTAAGGTTTCAGTGTGCAGGAACACTAGCAGATCTCAGGGGTAAAGGCTCAGATCATCAACCAAGTTCTCCACCTGATGAGGGATGTAGGCTGGACAAAGAGGACCGTGACATTCTGAGACAAAGCTCGACCAGTCCACACACCTGCTCGAGCAGTAAAGTTATATTGTCCAAGTTTGTTAAAGATAATTTTGCTTTCAATTATTAAGTACTATTTTACTCTCAATAAAAGTTCTGGACTTACTAATCAAGTATCCTGTTACTTTAATTGGTTAAAGTCATGCCCAAAGAGATTGTCCACAATAGAATTTCCAGAATTAAAAGATACATCTGCAAGGATTGCTAATTTTACAGCTCTGTTTAAAAAGAGAGATAAACCCAGGAACTACAGACCAGTTAGTCTAATGTCAGTGGTGGAGAAACTTTTAGAGACAAATATCCAGGAGAAAAATAACTGTCACTTGGTAGAACATGGCCTAATAAATGACAGCCAGTACAGATTGGTTAACAGAAGATTGTGTCTGAATTAATTAATTTCTTTGATGAAGTTTCAGAGAGAGTTGACCAGGGTAGTGGGGTTGATGGTGTGTGTCTGGACTTGAAAATTGTGTTTGAAAAAGTACCATAAAATAGACTTGTGAATAAAATTCGAGCAGATGGGATTAGAGGGGGCAGTGGCAGCATAGATACAAAATTGGCTGAGGGACAGAAAGCATAAAGTAGGGTGAATGCTTGTTTTTCAGAATGGAGGAACTAATCCAGGAATGTCACTGTTGTTGCAGTATGTGCAGTGTCTGACCCTGAGCTGTCCGAGGGAGGGGGCTGTTTGTGATGTTCCTGTGGGGTGCATTATCATCAGGGTATCTCCCTGAGCTGTCACAGGGATGGGGCAGTGTGTGATATCCTTGTGCATGTCATGCAGGCCCACTGGCGTGTGGTTCCATCCTGATGCCAAGAAACAGAGCCCCATCTATGGGCAAAAAGTCTCACTTCCCTGTGGATGGCTTGAGAGAGAAGAATGCTTAGGGAGTAAACCTGGACAGTAAATCCGGAGTGGAGTCCCATAGGCGGTTACCTGTTACTTATCAGGTAGTTTTCCAGCAACTCCTACAGCAGAGCAATACCAAACAGTACTGTTTTTTCCTTTGGACAATACTAGCAATGCTGAGAGGGAAGAAACAGTTACTGATTGTAAGCTCTCACTCAATTGGTGTAGAGTATGAGCACCAGGGGTTACTTCTGACAGAGGGAGAGATCATCATGTCTCATTGGATAGCTACCACCCACTCAGTTAACTGCTGTCCTGCCACGACCTACTTGCTTCAATGGGTGCTTGGAGCTTAGAGAGATACCTCTCAACAGGCGGTTCGATAATCAATGCACCAGGCAAGACAAACTTAACAAAGAAGACACCAGTCCTTCGCATCGCAAGCTGGAATGTGAGGACCATGTGTCCTGGCCTTACTGACAACCTTCTGCAGGTTGATGACACACACAAGACAGCTGTGATCGACAAAGAACTCACAAGGCTCAATGTGGACATTGCTGTGCTGCAAGAAACTAGACTCGTTCAAAGTGGATCCCTCAAAGAGAAACACTACACCTTCTTCTGGCAGGGGAAAGCCCAAGAGGCAACTCGTGGGTTTCACAGTAAAAAACACGCTACTTGCAATGAGTGAACCACCCACAGTAGGCTCAGAGAGACTTCATACTCTTCACTTGTCAACAAGCGCGGGCCCAGTTAATCTCATGTGCATCTATGTCCCGACACTCACCTCCACCCCAGATGTCAAGGATCAATTCTCTGAGACACTTGACGCTGCCATCAGTAGAATTCTCAGCACTGAGGGACTGTACCTTCTAGGAGACTTCAACGCAAGTGTGGGTACTGACTGTAGCTTGGCCAACGAGCATAGGGCACCAGGGTATTGGCAAGATGATCAAAAATAGACAGAGGTTGCTGGATCTATGCTGTCACCATGGACTCTGTGTGACAAACAGCTACTTCCAGTTCAAGCTGTGCCACTGGCACCAGCTAGAACTTAACATCACCAGACGTACCACCGTCAGAAGTGTCCTCATCACTCACAGCTATCACAGCGCTGACTGTGATACTGACCACTCCATAGTGCGTAGCAAGGTCAGGCTTCAGCTAAGGAAGCTTCACCCATCCAAGAAGAAAGGTCCTTCACGGATCAACACTTGCCGAACCACTGATCCAGAAAGGACCCAGGAGTTCCTCAACATCCTTGATCAGGCTCTTTCAGAAAACACCCAAGGCCTCAGTGCGGTGTCAAAGTGGAATCATCTGCACGCCACCATCTATAACTCTGCACTCGCTGTGTATGGGAAAAGAGATGGGAGGAATGCTGACTGGTTTGAGGCTTATTGGACTGAAATGGAGTCAGTTACTTTAACTAAGAAGAGAGCCCTCATGAACTACAAACCAGTCCCCAGTAAACAAACTCGAGACGCTCTCAGAACTACCAGAAACAAGTCTCTGCAGACTGCTCGGCACTGCACCAATCAACAATGGTTAAAACACTGCAACAGTATTCAATCTGCCGCTGAATCTGGGGGATGCTAGAGGGACATATGAAGGAATTCAACACACCAAGGTTCCTTGGACAGCACCTTCCATACCCGCAACCTCTACCAACTAGAAGGACAAGGGCAGCAAATTCATGGGAACATCACCACCTGCAAGTTCCCCTCCAAGCCACACACTATCGTGACTTGGAACTATATCGCCTTTCCTTCACTGTCGCTGGGTCAAAATCCTGGAACTCTCTTCCTAATAGCACTGTGGGTGTACCTACCTCACACAGACTGCAGCGGTTCAAGAAGGCAGCTCACCACCACCTTCTCATGGGAAATGAGGGATGGGCACTAAATGCTGGCTTAGCCAGTGATGACCACATCACATGAATGAATTAACAAAAAATTATGAAAGCAACGGGCCCAGCAGTAACTAAATCAGCACCTTTGAAGACAAAGACAGGGACGATCATCACTGAACCTAACAAGCAGATGGAAAGGTGAGTGGAGCATTACCTTGAACTCTACATAACGGAGAACATTGTCATTGAAGTAGCTCTCAGCGCCAATCCAGACTTCCCTGTCATTAAGGAGTTGGACAGTGACCCCACTATCATAGAACTCAACAACGCCATTGACCGTCTTGCCAGTGATAAAGCCCTGGGAAATGATGGTCTTCCACCTGGAATCATCAAAAGTGGAAAAGCGGCACAGCTGTAGCATCTCTATGAACTTCTGTGGCTCTGTTGGAAGGAGAGATCTGCGCCTCTAAACATGCCTGATGCAAACATTGTCACCTTGTACAAAAATATAGGGGATCACAGTGACTGCAGCAATTACCGAGGCATCTCCTTGCTAAGTATTGTGGGGAAGGTCTTTGCTCACATTGCTCTGACCAGATTGCAGACCCTGGCATCACACATCTATCCTGAGTCTCAGTGCAGCTTCAGTGCTGGTAGATCGACAGTCGACATGATCGTCTCACTTCGGCAGTTACAGGAGAAGTACTGTGAACAGTACAGACCACTCTACATTGTCTTTATAGACATCACCAAGGCCTTCGATCTTGTCAGCAGAGACGGACTCTTCAAACTGCGATGGAACATAGGCTGCCCTCCTGAACTCTTGGGCATCATCTCTTCTTTCAACGAGAACATGCACTGTTCCGTCAGTTACAATGGAGCGACATCAGATGTTTTCAAGATCAGCAGTGGGGTCAAGCAGGGCTGTGTCCTGGTAACAACTCCCTCAGAAACAGAGGAACATAGGAGGAGGCCATTTAGCCCGTCGGGACTGTTCTCCCATTCAATTAGATCATGGATGATCATCTTCCTCAACACCACTTGCCCGTGCTATGCCCATATCCCTTGATGTCATGAGTATCAAGGTTTCTATCAATTTCTGTCTTGAACACGCTCAATGATTGAACTTCCACAGACGCCTGGGGTAAAGAATTCCAAAGATTCACCACCCTCTGAATGAAGAAACTCCACCCTATCTCAGTTTTAAATGGCCTTTTAAATGAAACTTTAAGGAATACAAGCCCAGTTTCCTCATCCCAGGGATTAGTCTGGTGACCCTCCGTTGCACTCCCTCTGTGGCAAGTATATCCTTCCTTAGATAAGGAAACCAAAACTGTACACAATACTCCAGCGCAGTCTCACCAAGGCTCTATACAATTGCAGCAAGACATCTTTATTCCTGTACTCAAGACCCTTTGTGTGAAGGCCAACATACCATTTGCCTTCCTAATTGATTGCTGCACCTGCACAAGAGCTTTTAGTGTCTCATGAACAAGGACACCCAGGTCCCTTTGGACATTAACACTTATTCAGCTCTCACCATTTAAGAAATACTCTGTCTTTCTGTTTATTCTACCAAAGTGTTTAACTTCACACTTATTTATATTATGTTCCATCTGTCATTTCATTCACTTATCCTATCCAAGTCCCCTGGAAGCCTCCTTGTAACCTCCTCACAGCTCACATCCTTTACAATTAGCATACTCTTCTCCATGCTGCAATTGTACATTTTCAGTGACTCAGATGGGGGTGACCACCTGCATACCAGAGCTGATGACAAGCTGTTCATCTTGGCAAGACTGCGCGCCAAGAATAAAATGAGTCAGTTCCTAGTCTGTGAGATGCTGTTTGCTGATGACGCTGTGCTGACATCCCATAATGAAATTCACTTGCAGCAGTTTGTACATCGGTTCTCCCTGGCCTGCAAGGAGTTTGGACTGACGATCAGCCTCAAGAAGATCAAAGTTATGGGCCAGGACGTCGAGACTCCACCTTCCATCAAAATCGACAACCTCACTTTGGAGGATCAACAATCACCAGCAATCTGTCCCTTGATACTGAAATCAGCACCAGGATTGTCAATGCTGCAGCTGTCATGTCAAAGTTGTGAAGACGAGTGTGAACCGACAGCAAACTGATCGAAAATACGAAGCTCTGCGTGTAACAGGCTTGTGTTCTCAGCACCCTCCTTTATAGTTGAGAAGCATCAACAACTTATACAAGCCAAGAAAAGCAGCTGAACAGCTTCCACCTCCGCTGCCTCAGATGGATATTGGGCATCTCCTGGCAGGACAGAGTGCCGAATGCGGAAGTACACCAGCGTGCAGTGATCCGCAGCAAGTTTGTCCTCTTGCGTCAGCGGTGACTCTGTTGACTGGGTCATGTGTGCTGAATGGATGACGGTCGCATTGCCAAAGACATGCTCTATGGTGAGCTTGCTATCAGCACGAGACCAACAGGTCACCCACGTCTGTGATACAAGGACATCTGCAAATGAGATCTCCAGCAGACTGGGAGTGTAGTCAATGCATGGGAAGTCCTTCCTGCTGACTGGAATTCCTGGAGAAAGGCATTCAGGAAGACGATGGGAAAAGCAGAGGACAAAAGAAATGACCAGTTGGGGGGAAAGAGAGCTCAGAGGGAGGAAAAATTATCAGTCGACCTCGGGCCAATGATATTCATCTGTACCAGCTGCGGAAGGGATTGTCACTCACGAGTCATCCTCTACAGCCACAACAAACGATGTTTAATACAGAAGTGACCTACACGCCAGGCGTAGCCCATCGCTGTCCGAGACGGACAGTTGCCTATTACTATTACAGCTGCAGCTGCAACTACAAGAGCGGGTCAGAGGCTGGGAACTCTGCGGCGACTAACTCACCTCTTGACTCGCCAAAGCCTGCCCACCATCTACAAGGCACAAGTCAGGAATGTGATGGAATATTCATGCCTGGATGAGTGCAGCTCCAACAACACTCAAGAGATTGACACCATCAGGTCAAAGCAGCCCACTTGATTGGCACCCCATCCACCACCTTAAACATTCATTCCCTCTAGCAACAGTGCAGAGTGGCAGCAGTGTGTAACATTTACAATATGTACTGCAGCAACTTGCCAAGCCTCCTTCAACAGCACCTTCCAACCCACAAACTCAACCACCTAGGAGCACAAAGGTAGCAGACGTATGGGAACATCACCACCTTCAAGTTCCCCTCCAAGTCACACACCCTCCTGACTTGGCACTATACCGCCATTCCTTTACTGTTGCAGGGTCAAAAACCAGGAACACCCTCCCAAAAAGCACTGTGGAGGTGCCAGAGGACTGAACAGTGGCAAATGGGAGTTCATGCTTGACTAACTGCATTTTTTGATGAACTAACAGGAAGATGATGCAGCGAATGTTGTTGATATGGATTTTAAGAAAGGATGGATGGATGGATTCAGAATGAATGATAAGGTAGCACATAAAAGGGTGGTTAACAAAATTGAGGTTCATGGAATAGGAGAGTCACTGTCCAATTGGATAGAAAATTGCTTTAAGGACAGAAAATACCGAATCATAGTAAACGGTTCTTTGTCAGGCTGGAGGATAGTCGACAGTGGGTGTTCTCCAGTGGTCACTGTGAGAACCACTGCTTTTTCTGCTATATGTAAATGACTCGGATCTTGGAATATCGAGTAGAATCTCAAAATATACCGATAACACCAAACCTGGAGGAGTGGTAAACAGTGAGGATGATATGACCTGCCTGCAACAGGACAGTGATAGGCTAGCAGAATGGGCAGACAGGTGGCAGATAGAATTTAATAGTGACTAGTGTGAGGTGATGCATTATAGCAGAAGGAATTGGGAGAGACAATATATACTTAATAGCACAGTTCTAAATAGAACTAAAAATAATGCACCTTGTAAGTGGCTTGTTGGTCCAGGGGTATGATTCCCACTTTGGGTGTCTGATTGGTTAATATGCGAGAGGTTAACAGACTAGCCCTTCTTCATTTGTGTTTTTAGTTGAAGGTCATCAATTGGTTGCAGCCTTACAGAAAGCGAAATTGACGTTCATACAGATCCTGTTTGAGGACCAGAGAACTGGATTCAAAGAGCCTGTCGACAAAATTGAAATGAACAAAATGTACAGGTCACCAAGTGGGTGTCTGAAGGTGGAGCAGTAACTGAGAGCTGGATACAAAAACAACACGACTAGTAGCTAATATGGAATGGAATTCTTCTGTGTTTCTGTTGTTCGGTTTCGATTAGGGTGGCACAGTGGCGCAGAGGTTAGACCCACAAACTCACAGTTTCAGGGCCCTGGGCTCAATTCTGAGTACTGCCTGTGTGGAGTTTGCAAGTTCTTCCTGTGTCTGTGTGGGTTTTTGCTGGGTGCTCCGGTTTCCTCCCCCCTCCAAAGGCTTGCAGGTGATAGGTAAATTGCCCGTAGTGTAGGTAGGTGGTAGGGAATATGGGATTCCTGTCGGGTTAGTATAAATGGGTGGTTGTTGGTTGCCACAGACTTGGTGGGCCGAAGGGCCTGTTTCAGTGCTGTATCTCTAATAATAATAACTCATCGATTTTCTTGTTTTTCTCTTTTTTGATGCGTTTGAATAATTGTGGATCCTTCTTCAGGGTGTTTCCATTCACCAGGAAGTTCTGACCTCTGATGATGTTGATCATAATAAGCTTCTGATATTTTTGGAACTGAGCAAATTTCCTTTGCTTGAGTCTGCAAGATGTAACTCAGTCTGACATGTGGATCCAAGGGAGGATTTGAAAGCCACCCATGCATTGGAGCATACAGTTGTATCCATCCAATAAGAGAGTGAGTAGAAGTGACAGTTCAGTCAGTCGAATATGAGACTTTTAATCTCAGGGTTGTGAGTTTGAGTGCCATTCTGTTTTTCCCTTTTTTGAGGCTTCATTAGCAGAGAGTACAAGGAGTGTTTGAAATGAAATTCAACAACAGTATGAGAAAGTCTCACTTTGATTCAGGACTCTTCTCTCTGCAGCATCTCACTGCAAAAGATTGAACTTTATCTCATTTCTTTCTCAGCTCGGGGTCAGTGCGGCTCGGTGGGACTTCTGGCTGTCTCCCGCTTCACAATCCATCAGTGCTGAGAAAGGAATGGGGAATATTACTCACATGTTGTGTTCTGTAACCTTTCGGAAAAATTGAATGTATGTATTTTCTTCCAAAACAAGGACACAAAGACATTAACAATGTGGGGCTGAAATAGCTCAGTTGGGGGAGTGTTAGATTGAAGATCTAAAGGCAATTTCAATTCTTTATGCGTCCCATGCCTTGGTTCTGATTTTCCAGTTGTACAATTTACTTTGAAATTATTTACCAAGCACCAGTGGATTGAATTTGAGAAACAACACAGAGTCATTTGCAGCATAGAAGGTGGTCATTTGGCCTATCGTGTCCATGCTGGCTCTCCCCGGAGCAATCTAGTCAGTTCCACTCACCAGCTCGATCCCTTTCCTCCTGCAAGTTTCTTTCCTTCAAGTATCCATCCAATTTCCTTTTCAAATCATTGATTGTCTCTGCTTCCACCACACTCGTGGGTCAGGTCATTACCACCCACAACATAAAAAGCTCCACCTCATCAAGGATGGGAAATATTTATATCTTCTATATTTAGCTTATTGTTTATTTCTATGAGAAGAGAATGGCAGTCAACATGAAAGGGAACCCAAAGATCTTTGAGCAGTATATAAGTAATCAGTGGGTAGTAAGAGGTGGAGTGGGCCTTATTAAAGACAAAGAGGATAGTACATGCTGAGAGGTGCTGGGCAATGTTAATATATTTAATGAGTACTTTGTATCAGTGATCACTAAGGAATTGGAATCTGACAAAATATCAGTCGAAGCGGAGAGAGTAGAGGCAATGGATAGGGTACAAATTGAGAGAGGGAGCTACTAAAAAGGCAGGCTGTGCTTAGGGTAGCTAAATCACCTGGTACGGATGGCTTACATCCCAGGTTGCAAAAGGAAATGCGTATGCAGATAACAGAAGGGCTTGTTATAATCTTCCAATCTTCCCTGGATACGGGGGAGGTGCCAGAGGATTGAACAGAGGCAAATGTGACACCCTTATTCAAGAAAGGCTGTAAGGACAGTCTGGGTAACTACAGGCCAGTTAGATTAACAGCAGTGGTGGGTAAGGTTTTAGAAAGAATAATCAGGGTAAAAAATCAACAGTCACTGGAGAGCTTTGAGTTAATTAAGGATAGCGAGCAGGGATTTATAAATGGGAGTTCATGCTTGACTAATCTTAACAGCATTTTTTGATGAACTAACAGAGAAGGTCGATGAAGGGAATGCAGTGGATGCTGTTTATATGGATTTTATGAAAGTATTTGATAAGGTATCACATAAAAGGGTGGTTAACAAAATTGAGGTTCATGGAATAGGAGGATCAGTGTACAATTTGATAGAAAAGTGGCTTAAAGACAGAAAACAGTGAGTCATATTAAATGGTTCTTTGTCAGACTGGAGGATAGTCGACAGTGGTGCTCCCCAGGGGTAAGTCCTAGAACCACTGCTTTTTTTGCTAAAGATAAATGACTTGGATCTTGAAATATAGAGTAGAATCTCAAAATATGCCGATAACACCAAACCTGGATGAGTGGCAAACAGTGAGGATGATATGAATTGTTTGCAACAGGACAGTGATAGGCGAGCAGAATGGGCAGACAGGTGGCAGATGGAATTTAATAGTGACTGATGTGAGGTGATGTATTTTGGCAGAAGGAATAGGGAGAGACAATATATACTCAATGCTACAGTTGTGAAGAATGTGCAGGAGTAGAGGGACTTGGGTGCATGTCCATCAATCTTTGAAGTTGGCAAGACATATTGCGAGAGTGGTTAGCAAAGTATATGGAATCTTGGGCTTTATAAACAGAGGCATTGAGTACAAAAGCAGGGGAATTATGCTGAACCATTATAAAGCTCTGGTGTGTCCCCAATTGGAGTGTTGCGTCCAGTTCTGCTCACCACACTTTAGAAAGAATGTGCGGATCCTTGAGAGGATGCAGAGGAGATTTACCAGAATGGTTCCAGGTATGGAGGATTATAGTTTCAAGGTTAGGCTGGAAAAGCTAGGGTTGTTCTGCCTGTATCAAAGGAAATTGAGGGGAGAATTGATAGAGGTGTATAAGGCTATGCCAGTTTTAGATAAGTTGGCAAGGAAAAATTGTTCCCATTAACTATTGGTACAAGGACTAGGGACACAGATTGAATGTTTTGGGCAAGAGATGCAGGGGGAATGTGCGGTAGAACCTTTTTTACACAGTGATTGGTAATGATCTGCAACTCGCTGCCCATGAGGGTGATGGAAGTGGAAACAATCGATGATTACAAAAGGAATTTGGATGGGCCCTTGAAGGAAATAAATTTACAGGGCTACGGGGATCGAGCATTCGAGTGGGACTGACTGGATCGTTCCCTGGAGAGCCGCCATGGATTCGATGGGGCGAATGGCCTCCTTTTATCCCACAAATGACTCAGTGACTCAATGACTCCAGGTCACTCGCAGAGTCAAGAAAACAGAGTGATGGATTTAACACAACATTATAAGTTATGTTTGTTTTGACAAAATGCAATAATAACTCGTCGCCACTCCTCGTGTTTCGAAATCCCACACATTCACTATAATGTGAACAATTATTTCCTGTTGTGTCTCTCTCAGATTTGTAAACTTCACTGTATTGGAGTGAGGTGACATCTACTGGCAGGAAACAAGAACTGCAATCAAGCGGCAGAAACTCCATAGTCTGTCAGGGTTAAAGAAACATTGCAATGTGAGGAAATAGCGAAGTGGTTTGATTGGGTAGATGGAGACATGATTCCACTTGTGGTGGTGTGCGAAGCAAGGGCCGGAAATATGAAATTTTCATTCATAAAAGAAATGAGGAATTCATGAAAAATGTAATTACGTAGTGAATGGTTAGAATGTGGATAGAATAGAAAGTGAGATTGGATGGACAGAAGCAGTCTGAAAGGATGGCTGAGACAAAAGGTGAACACCCTGAAATGTTAACTGTGTTTCTCTCTCCACAGATGCTGCCAGAGCTGTTGAACATTTCCAACACTTTCTGTTATGATTTCAGCATTTACAGGATGTTGCTTTGATCTGAAAAAAAATGGATGAACAGCTTTTCCACAGGAGCTAAAAACACATGTATTGTAAGTGGATTGTTGGTCTAGAGGTATGATTCTTGCTTTGGGTATACAATTGGTTAATATGCGAGAGATCCCGGGTTCAACTCCCGGACGAGCCCATTCTCATTTGTGTTTTTAGTTGAAGGTCATCGATCGGTTGCAGCCTGACAGCAGGCGGAATTGACTTTCATGCGGAGCCTGTTTGAGGACCAGAGAACTGGATTCAAAGAGCCTGTCGACAAAATTGAAATGAACAAAATGTACAGATCACCAAAGGGGTGTATGAAGGTGGAGCAGTAACTGAGAGCTGGATACAGGAACAACACGACTAGTATCTGGTATGGAATGGAATTCTTCTGTGTTTCTGTTGTTTGTCTTGGATTAACTCATGGATTTATTGGTTTTTCACTTTTTTGATGCGTTTGAAGAATTGTGGATCCTTCTTCAGGGTGTTTTCTTTCACCAGGTAGTTCTGACCTCTGATGATGTTGATCGTAATCAGCTTCAACTCACGGATAGTTTTGGAACTGAGCAGATTTCCTTTGCTTAAGTCTACAACATGTAACTCAGACTGACATGTGGATCCATGGGAGGATTTGAAAGCTGCCCCTGCATTGGAGCATACAGTTGCATCCATCCAATAAGAGACTGAGTAGAGGTGACAGTTCAGTCAGTCGAACATGAGACTTTTAATCTCAGGGTTGTGAGTTTGAGTGCCATTCTGTTTTTCCCTTTTTTGGGGGCTTCATTAGCAGAGAGTACAAGGAGTGTGTGACATGAAATTCAACAACAGTATGAGAAAGTCTCACTTTGATTCGGGACTCCTCTCTCTGTAGCATCTCGCTGTGAAAGATTGAACTTTATCTCATTTCTTTCTCAGCTCGGGGTCATTGTGGCTCAGTGGGACTTCTGGCTGTCTCCCGCTTCACAATCCATCAGTGCTGAGAAAGCAATGGGGAATATTACTCATATGTTGTGTTCTGTAACCTTTCAGAAACAATTGAATGTATGTATTTTCTTCCAAAACATTCATTCTCAGTACTGGGAAAAATAGAGTATATGATTGACTGTATCAGGAAGTGAGAAATGTTTAAAATATGTTGTGACCAGTGGAGAAATGGGATGAGAATATAGTGCCCTCTTCTGATTTCAACTGGAGAAACATTTGTTATTTGGTTCTGTAGCTTAGTTGGCTAAAACACCTGCCTATTAAATAGGAGATTCTGGGTTCAACTCCCAGTGGAGCCTTATGTCATTATTAGCAACATGCTTTAGAAGTTCACATCTGTGTCTTGTGAGCTTGAGCTCATATTTCAAGTTACATGATGAATTTCAGTCACAGGAGAAAACAACCTTTGTGAAGGATGTGAGTTTGGAATGGCTGTTCCTCCTTGTCCAGAAATTCAGTCCTGGTATTTCAAAGGTAACTTCTTTGATAGAAATTTGTTCACCGTTCCATTCAACCTGGAAAACAGCTTGACATTAATCTCACTGAAGGACCGTGTTCTGTGTTGCAGAGTGTTTGCGTCATTATGTGTTGCTTTTAACCGAGACTGGGACATGACGCAAGTGGAAGATTAGATT
This sequence comes from Heterodontus francisci, assembly GCF_036365525.1. NCBI lineage: Eukaryota > Metazoa > Chordata > Chondrichthyes > Heterodontiformes > Heterodontidae > Heterodontus > Heterodontus francisci. The sequence goes on from NW_027142006.1 coordinate 2,396,999, forward strand.
TTCGATACAGCACTGAAACAGGCCCTTCGGCCCACCGAGTCTGTGCCGAACATCAACCACCCATTTAGACTAATCCTACATTCCCACCAAACATCCCCACCTGTCCCTATATTTCCCCTGCCACCTACCTATACTAGTGACAATTTATAATGGCCAATTTACCTATCAACCTGCAAGTCTTTTGGCTTGTGGGAGGAAACCGGAGCACCCGGAGAAAACCCACGCAGACACAGGGAGAGCTTGCAAACTCCACACAGGCAGTACCCGGAATCGAACCCGGGTCCCTGGAGCTGTGAGGCTGCGGTGCGAACCACTGCACCACCGTGCCGTCCACAACTGGGTTTATCTGAGGTTTGGAATATTTGTCAGTCAGGAACAAGAAAAATCAAAGTAACCAAATAAGAAAACCTATGTCTCGTGGTTTCCAAGAAAAGTTCAGAATATATTAAACTTTGTTCCATTCAATACAACTGTGTGAACTTTGACCTTTCCTGCCTTTTATAAACAGTATTTGAAGTGTCTCAGTAAAAATGTTCAGTGTTGATGAGAGAAGGGTCTGGGTGAGCATCTGCTGAGTGTGACAGGGTCAGGACTGGATGCAGGAAGTTCTCTGACAGTCTCTCTCTCTCTCTCTGATGGGTTGAGTTGATTTTCAACTGGCAGCTGTTGGTGTAGTATAAGGATGTAAAGGGTTAATGCTGAAGAGAGTGGGATCAACCCCTCCCACTGTCAGAGTGGTGATGTAACAGTCACATGAGATGAGGTTTGGGAGAAGAGAGAGCAGCACCAAGGATGCTAGCTTCGGAGGCTTGATGAGTGTGTATATAGTATTGTGTAAATTAGAAAAGAGTTCTTAGTTCTTTCAGCAGGAAATGTGTCCAGTAAATATCGAGAAACTCACAATTTTATTATTCAGGAGTCGGAACACAGATATTAACACCAAGTGACATTTCTGGGTTCATTAACAAAAAAAAGGTAGCGAATAATATTGCTGACTGATTGAAATCCCCCAGTGAGGAGACAGGTAAACAGGTGATCTGTTGGGACATCCTTCGATCCAAGCTTTCTGCAGCGTTTAATCTCCCTTTTTGGTGAAATTCTCTGTTATTTGCAACTTTTTTTAATCCAGCTTTGATGGGCGAGTGGAAAAACTGAAAAAAATTGAACAGTTCCATTCTTTCTTTTCTTCCTTCTTCCCTTCTTTCCATCAGTTTCGCTTTTCTGTCTCAGATCAATATAGTGATGAGAATCCCAATTTAATCTGTTGTTTCTGGTGTTTTATCAATTCCAATCAGAATTCAACATTCCAATCTAATCTATTTGTTATTCCACAGTGTCTCTCCATGTGTTTTATTCTGTTGCATTCTCTCACAGTCTGTTTGATGATCAATGTTACATCTCACTCTCTGTTCTGGTGAAGATCAGAAGCAGTGATATCTGCTTACACCACCCGACAAGTCGGTCTGAGGCTGTGCCTCGCTGATCATGTGGGGTTAGGAACATAGGAACAGGAGTCGGCCATTCAGCCCATCGAGTCTGCCCCGCCATTCAATATGATCATGGCTGATCATCCACTTCAATGTCCTTTTCCCCAGACTTTCGTCATATTCCCTTATGTCATTTGTATTTAGAAATCTGTCAATCTCTGCTTTAAACATAGTCAATGACTGAGCTTCCACAGCCCTCTGGGGTACAGAATTCCAAAGATTTACAACCCTCTGAGGAACAACATTTCTCCTCATCTCTGTCCTTAGTGGCTTCCCCCTTATTTTGAAAATGCGTCCCCTGGTTCTCGACTCCCCAACCAGGGGAAACATCTTAGCTGCATGTACCCTGACTGTCCTTTAAGTATTTTGTAGGTTTCAATGAGATCACCTCTCATTCTTCGAAACTCTAGAGAATACAGTCCCAGTTTCCCAATCTCTCTTCATAGAACAGTCCCACCATCCCAGGAACAAGTCTGATGAACCTTCGTTGAACTCCCTCCATGGCAATAATATCCTTCCTAAGGTAAGGAGACCAAAACTGCACACAGTACTCCAAGTACGGTCTAACCAAGGTTCTATACAATTGAAGCAAGAATTCACTAATCCTGTACTCAAATCCTCTTGTGATGAAGGCTAACATACGATTAGCCTTTCTAATTGAGTGCTGCACCTGCATGTTAGCTGTCAGTGACTTATTGACATGGATACCAGGTCACCCTTATACTTTATACCTCAGTTAATAAAGGAAAGGATTCCAATAACCTGCTGAACCACCTTATTGACCTGTACTGCTACTTCAGGGATCTGTGGACATTCACTCCAACGTCCCTCACTTCCTCTGCACCGTTCAGTGTTCTCCCATTAATTGTGTATTCCTTTGCCTTTTTTGACCTCCCAAATGCATCACCTCACACTTGTCCAATTTGAATTCCATTTACCACTTCTCTGCCCACCTGACAAGTCTATTGATATCTTCCTGCAGTGTGCAGCTATCCTCCTCCCGATCAACAACACGGACAATTTCTGTGTCATCTGCAAACATCTTGATTGTGCCCTCTATATTTATGTCCATATCATTAATATATACCACAAAAAGCAGGGGACCTAGTTCTGAGCCCTGTGGAACACCACTGGAAACAGTCCTCCAGTTGCAAAAACACCTGTAACCAATTCCTTCTTGTTTCCTGCCACTGAGCCAATTTTGTATCCAGCTTGCTACATTCCCCTGGATCGCATGCGCATTTATGTTTTTTTAACCAGTTTGCCATGTGGGACCTTGTCAAAAGCCTTGCTAAAATCCATGTAGACCACATCAACTGCACTATCCTCACAATCCTCATTGTTACTTCTTCAAAAAATTCAAGCAAGTTCGTCAGACAGGAGCTTCCCTGAACAAATCCATGCTGATTATACTTGATTAATCTGTGCCTTTCTAAGTGACAGTTTATCCTGTCTCTCAGAATTAATTCCAATAATTCACCCACTATTGAGGTTAGGCTGACTGGCCTTTAATTGTTCCCTCGCTTCCTTTTTCAAGAATGGTGCAATGTTAGCAATAAAAACAAAAAGTGCTGGACATACACAGCAGGTCTGGCAGCATCTGTGGAGAGAGAAGCAAAGTTAACATTTCAGGTCAGTGACCTTTCATCAGAACAGAAACATTAACTTTGCTTCTCTCTCCACAGATGCTGCCAGTCCTGCTGTGTATTTCCAGCGCTAATAGTTTTTATTTCAGATTTCCAGCATCTGCAGAATTTTGCTTTTATTGCAACGTTACGAGACTTCCCATCTTCTGGCATCACACCTGTATCCAGTGAGGGATTGGAAACTGATGGTCAGACCTTCCACTATTTCCTTCCTGGCTTCTTTTAACCTCCTGGGGTACATTTCATCCGGCCCTGATGATTTATCCACTTTCAAGGATGCTAATCCCATTTATACTTCTTCTCTCCCTCAGTTTATCATGTCCAATACTTCACACTCCTTCTCCTTAATTACAATATATGCATCACCCCCTCATTTGTGAAGACAGTAAAGTATTCATTAACAAACATACCCACATCTTCCACCCTGATGGGCCCTACTCTTTCCTCAGTTGCCTCTTACTCCAATGTATTGATGAAATATCTTTGGATCCATTTTGATTTTGCTTGTCAATATTCTTTCATGCTCTCTGTTTGCTCTTCGTCGCTGCTCCCAAATGCCTCTAGTTAAGTCAAAAGACAACTTATCAGACGTGGGATCACAAGGCCGAAAGTGGGGATGTTCACTGATGATTGCACAATGTTCAGCACCATTCATGACTCCTCAGATACTGAAGCAGCCCGTGTCCAGATGTAGCAAGACCTGGACAACATCCAGGCTTGGGCTGATAAGTGGTTAATAACATTTGCGTCACATAAATGCCAGGCAATGACCATCTCAAACAAGAGAGAATCTAATCATTTCCCCTTGATGTTCAATGGCATTACCATCACTGAAACCCCCACTATCAACATTGGGGGAGTTACCATTGACCATAAACTGAACTGGACCAGACACATAAATGCATTTGCTACAAAAGCAGGTCAGAGGCTAGGAATTCTGCAGTGAGCAACTTACCTCCTGTCTCCCCACATCTTTACATCTTTCCACCATTTACGAGGCACCAGTCAGGAGTTTGATGGAATACTCTCCACTTGTCTGGATGAGTGCAGCTCCAACAACACTCAAGTAGCCTGCTTGATTGCCCCCATCCAGCAGCTTCAACATTCACTCCATTCACCACGAATGCACAGTGGCAGCAGTGTGTACAATCTACATGATGCACTACAGCAACACACTAAGGCTCTTTCAACAGTACCTTCCAACCTCTGAACCTCGACTACCGAGAAGGACAAGGGCAGCAGATGCAAGGGAGCACTACCACCAGCAAGTCCCTCTCCAAGCCACACACCATCCTGACTTGGAACTGTATCGCCATTCCTTCATTGTCGTTGGGTAAAAATCCTGAAACTCCCTTCCAAACAGCACTGTTGGTATTCCTGCATCTCAAGGACTGCAGCGGCTCAAGAAGGCAGCTCACCACCACTTTGTCAAGGGCAATTTGTAATGGGCAATAAATGCTGGCATAGCTAGCGATGCCTATGTCCCAGGAACAAATGAAAAAAAGTGAGGAAATAGTGAAGGGCTTTTATAGAATACACGGAGACATGTTTCCACTTGTGGTGGTTTCTGAAATAAGAGCCAAAAATATAAAATCAACATTCATAAAACCAATGAGGAATTCATGAAAAATGTATTTATGCAGTGAATGGATAGAATCTGGAATTTTCTATCACAGGGAGAGGTTGGGGTGAATAGTATTGATGCACTTAAGGGGAGGTGGAACAAATGAACAAGTGTATGGGGAGAAATGAATTGAGGGATATACATATCGGGCTTCATTTTTAAAAATTTGTGCATATGAAGCAGGATGGCTGGAAATATGTGTAGAGCATAGAGCAGTTGGGATGATCCCAATGCAGTGTTTTGTCTGGATGGATCTGCCCAGAACACTTGTGATTCAGGAGCTGGGAGCTTCAGTACTTCAGTGGAGGCTGATACTGACACCGGTTTTCATTAGTGGGTGTTCTTAATGATTATTAATTGAGAAATTAAATTCACCTCTTTGATATTTTGCCCCTCACCTGTTCTTGAGTTATAAGATATATTTTTTCTTCATAGAGGCAAATATTTGAAGATATTGTGATGAATGTGATGGTTGCTGCACTCGAGGCACAAGGAACAGTGCAGCCAACTCCTCTCACACACAGTAGGTACATTATCACTCAGAGTAGAGAGGGATAGACAGTTCATCAGTTCCCTAGTCTCAGACTGCAGAAGTAGTCAGGCTCACATTGATCCCGAGTTCCAGAGACACATTTTCAATCAAACAAAGCAGGAGAAAAAGAAGTTGTTTCCATTTCGCCCCAATTCAGTCCCACTGACAGTCAGATTCATCAATCCCAGGTCAAAATCACACTCATTAACAGATTGAAATACAATGTGTCAATCTAAATATAATGCAGACTTCGCTAGCAATTAAATATCAGATAGAATTGGCACACGCTACTGATTGAATGGCACAGAATCTAAGCTAATGATGTACCCTGAGATTTAAATTAAATATCATACCCAAAGCTCACACCCATTCATTATAAAGGATGTTTAAACATCCCCATAGTGTACCCTGAGATACAAGTTACATACAAGTCCAACATTCATTACAGAGAAAGTTTCAAAGATGCTGAAAGATATTGTAACCTGAGACACAAATTAGATACCAGTTCAGAACTCACGCACGCTGTGAAATTGAAAGATACAGAATCAATTCGATTAGTGTAGATTGATCTAAACATTATATACCATTCTAAAACCTCATACAATATCAAACTGAAATACAGTATTAATTCCATTAGTGTAGATTGATCTAAACATTATATACCATTCTAAAACCTCATACAATATCAAACTGAAATACAGTATTAATTCCATTAGTGTAGATTGATCTAAACATTATATACCATTCTAAAATCTCACACAACATCAAATTGAAATACAGTATCAATTCTATTAGTGCACATTGACCTGAACATTACATACTATTCCAAAAACTCATACAGCATCAATTCCATTAGTGTAGATTGATGTAATCATTGCCAGTCCAAAAATCACACACAGTATCAGATTGAGCAATGCTGATATGAAGTGTAAACTGTGATGTAAATTAGATGCCTGGACAGAACTCACCCAGACTGCGGAAATAAAAAATACAGTTGTCTATGATACGCATTATTTTCCAGCCAAAAACATCTCAGACATGATCAGAGTGAAATAGATTATCAATTCCATTTATGTAGACTGAACTCCACATTATGGCGGCACAGTGGCGCAGTGGTTAGCATTGCAGATTCAAGCTCCACTGACCTGGGTTCAGTTCTGCGGAGTTTGCAAGTTCTCCCTGTGACCGCGTGGATTTCTGCTGTGTGCTCCAGTTTCCTCTTACAGCCCAAGAATTGCAGGTTGTTAGGTAAATTGCCCCTCGTGTGAAGATGTGGGAGGGAATATGGGATTGATGTAGGATTAGTGTATATGGGTGGTTGTTGGTTGGCACAGACTCGGTGGGTTGAAGGGCCTGTTTCAGTGCCGTATCTGAAAATAAAATTACAAACCTGTAAAAACTCTCATCCAGGGGTATGGTGATTTTGTGGTTACTTTACAGGACGAGTAATCCAAAAGTCTCCACTAATGGACCAGAGACATGAGTTCAAATTCCACTGCAGCAGCTGGGTAATTTATAGAATCAAAGTAAGTTTATGGCACAGGAAGAGGCCAGTTGGCCCATTGTGTCTGTGCCAGATGAAAACTGTCCACCCATTCTAATCCCACCTTTCAGCATTTGGTGCATAACCCTGCAGATTACGTCATTTGAGGTGTATATCCAGACTCATTTTGAATGAGTTGAGGATTTCTGTCTCAACTCCCCTATCAGGCAGTGAGTTCCAGACCCCCTCCACCCTCTGGCTGAAAAAAAACTTTTCCTAATCTCCTCTGTAATCTTTATACCAATAACTTTAAATCTATTCCCCTAGTCACTGACCTCTCTGCTAAGGTGAACAGGCCCTTCACTTCAACTCTATACAGGCCCCGCAAAATGTTGTACATTTCAGTCTGATCTCCCCTCAGCCTCCTCTGTTCCAAGGAGAACAGCTCCATCCTATCCAATCTTTCCCCATAGCTGCATTTTTCCAGTCCCGGCAACATCCTCGTAAATCTCCTCTGTACCCTCTCCAGGGCAATTACATCCTTTCTGTAATGAGGTGATCAGAACTGTACACAGTACTCAAGTTGTGGCCTGACTAATGATTTATACAGTTACAGTACAACCTCCCTGCTCTTATATTCTATACCTCGTCGAAAAAAAAGGATTCCATATGCCTTTTTAACCACCTTATCAACTTGTCCTGTTACCTTCAAGGACCTGTGGACATTTACTCCAAGGTCCCTCACTTCCTCTACACCCCTCAGCATTTTCCTATTAATCGTGTATTCCTTTGCCTTGTTTGACCTCCCCAAATGCATCACCTCACACTTCTCTGGATTGAATTCAATTTGCCATTTTTCTGCCCATCTGACCAGACCATCAAGATCTTCCTGCAGCCTACAGTTATCCTCCTTGCTATTTACCACATGGCCAATCGTTGTGTCATTTGCAAACTTCTTGATCATGCCCCCTACATTTACATCCATGTAGACCACATCATAAACTGCACTACCCTCATCTATTTTCCTTGTTAATTCTTCAAAATTTCGATCAAGTTGTTCAGGCAAGATCTTCCCTTAACAAATCCATGCTGACTATCCTTGATTAATCTGTGCCTTTCTAAGTGACATTTTATCCTGTCTCTCTGAATAGATTCCAATAATTTTCCCACTATTGAGGTTAGACCGACTGGCCTGTAATTATTCGGTCTAGCCCTCACTCCCTTTTTAAACAGAGGTACAATGTTAGCAGTCCTCCAATCCTCCAGCACAACACCTGTATCCAATGAGGTCTGGAAAACGATGGTCAGACCTTCCGCTATTTCCTCTCTTGCTTCTTTTAACAGCCTGGGGTACATTTCATCCATCCCTAGTGATTTATCAACTTACAAATAAGCTAATTCCATTAGTATGTCCTCTCTCCCTCTGTTGATCATATCCAATACTTCACACCCCTCTTCCTTATCTACAATATCTGCATCGTCCCCCTCTTTTGTGCAGACAGATGCAAAGTATTTATTAAGAACAATGCCAACATCTTTTGCCCCTACATATAGGTTACCTTTATGGTCTTTTCTGTGCCCTCCTCTTTCCTTAGTTATCCTTTTACTCTTAATGTATTGATAAAACATCTTTGTGTTTACCTTGATTTTGATTGCCAATATTCTTTCATGCCTCTCTTAGTTTTCCTAATTTCAATGTTGATTTCCCCCCTCCACATTCTATAGACCTCTCAGCTTTCTGTAGTATTGAGTTCTCTGTGTCGGGCATAATTTTTCCTTTACTGCCATATCATACCCATAAGCTCCTTGACATCCATGGGGCTCTTAATTTGGCCTTCCCACCCTTTTTCTTTGAGGGAACATGTTGAGTCTGAATCCCTGGAATCTCCCCTTGAATTCTTCCCATTGCTCTGACACTGATTTACCTTCAAGTACCTGTTTCCAGTCCACTTTCGCTAAATCACTCCTCAGCTTAGTAAAGTTGGCCTTGCCCCAATTGAGAACTCTAACTCTTGTTGTATCCTTGTCCTTTCCATAATTATGTTAAAACTGACTGAATTATGATCACTACCACCAAAATGCTCTCCCACTGCCACTCCTTCCACCTGCCCATCTTCATTTCCTAAAACTGCGTCCTCTCTTGTTGGACTTGCTACATATTCGCTAAAATATTTCTCCTGAATGCATCACAAGAATTCTGCTCCCTCAATTCCTTTTACACTAAAACTATCTCAGTTAATGTTTGGGTGGTTAAAATCCCTTTCTATTGCTGCCGTACTGTTGCTTTGACAAAAATTGCCACTCTCCCTCCTTTCTTATCTCCCTCCCTATCGCGTCTGAAAACCCTGTAACCAAGACTGTTGAGCTGCCATTCCTGTCCCTCCTTAAGCCATGTTTCTCTCAGAGCTATGATATCATACTGCCACCTGTCTATCTGTCCTCAGCTCATCTGCTTTATTTGCTATACTCCTTGCATTGAAATAGATACACTTGAGCACTGACAAACACTTTTTTAATTTTCTAAACTTTGTTTCCTCAGTCTTCCAGACTCATCCATTAATTCTCTGCCTTCCATTTTCATTTCTGATTTTGTCCCATCTGACTCTACCTTCCAGTCCCCATCCCCCTGCCAAACTAATTTAAACCCTCCCCAACAGCTCGAGCAAAATGCCCCGCAAGGAACTCCGTCCCAGCTCTGTTCAGGTGCAACCCGTCCGACCGGTCCCAAGAATCTAAAGCCATGCCTCCTGCACCATCTTTCCAGCCACACATTCATCTGTCTTCTTCTATTCCTGTACTCACTTGCGCTAGGCACTGGGAGTAATCCGGAGATTATTACTTTTGATGTCCCATTTGCAAATTTCTTACCTCACTCCCCAAATTCTGACTGCAGGACAACATCCTTATTTCTACCTATGTTGTTTGTTCCGATGTGGACCACAACTGCTGGCTGTTCACCCTCCCCTTTCAGGATGCTCTGTAACTGCTCAATGACATCCTTGATCCTGGCACCAGGGAGGCAACATACCATTCCTGGATTCATGTCTGCGGCTACAGAAATGCCTGATTGTTCCCTTGACTATTGAATCACCTATCACTATGGCTTTTCCAGTCTTCCTTGTACCTCCCTTTGCAGCTGAGTCACCCATGGTGCCATGGGCTTGGCTCTGGCTGCACTCCCCAGGGAAGCATCACTGTCCTCCATATTCAGAACTGAATACCCGTTGGAGAGCGTCATGCAGTCAGGGTGTCCTGCACTACCTACTCAATTTTTTTTGACTGCCTGTTGATCACCCATTCCCTCTCTCCCTGCATACTCTTAAGCTGTGGGGTGACCACATCTATAAACGTGCTATCGATGTAGCTCTCTTCTCACGAATGCACTGCAGTGTCACCAGCTGCCTCTCAAGTTCCAAAACCCAGAGCTCAAGCTGCCACAATTGAGAGCACTTCCTGGCACAAATGTTCTCGAAGATAGTGGAAGCATCCTGGAGCTCCCACATATCACAGGAGGTGCACTCTCAAGGTTGAAACACCCCTGCCATTAGTTGACCATTTGCTACTGCTAAAAAAAACCTTAACAGTACTACAACACCTTAGAATTATAAATAAAACTTTCCTAGTACTGATAAATCCCACTAAAAATCAATACAGTTCACTAGTTAAGATAAACCTTACTCCAAAAAACTCACCAACGATTCACTTGTCCCTTATTATTAATACTTAATTTATACTCTTTTTATTCTGCCTGTTGTTGAAATGCTATAACCCAGCCATTTACACACCCACCCTAACAGTGGTGTACTAACTATTTACAGTTACTCCCTAACAGCCGTTAATCGCAACCAGTCACCTTGCAGCTTTCCTGTGATGTCACTATTCACTTTGTTTCCAAACTCCAGCTTGCTTGGACTCCTGTCCACTCCGCTTTCACCGTTTCCTGCTCTCTGAGTGAACCCTTGCTTACTCTCTCTCTCCCCACCCCGGGCTCTTTATGCTCCACTCTGCTCTCACTGTTTCCCGCTCTCAATGTATGAATATTTGTTTGCGTTGTGTTTAATTTAAAATATGGATTAACTGTATTTCACAGTTGTAGGTTTTATTTGGTAGTCCTGTACAAGTTGTGGATTGGTATTCAATATTTAGCTCTGTGAAAATTATTGTGAATGAAAACATAACTTTCAATCTTATACATGGGCTGGTCTGCAAGCTCCAAGTCCTTCACTTTGTAGTAATGGAACTGATACTGTATCTTTCAGTCTTAATCTCTGTGGGATTTTTGAACTGGTATGTAATGCATAGCTCGGTATAACGTCTGATGTACATTATTGGGATTCATAGGATCATAGGAAATAGGGGCATTAGGCCAATCAGCCCATTGAGCCTGCTCTGCCATTCAAACAGATCGTGGCTGATCATATCCCTCTTTGCCATTTTTCCCTGCTATCTCCATATCCCTTGATCCCGGTAGTATTTAGAAATCTATTGATTTCTGTCTTGAATATGTTCAGTAATTGGGCCTCCACAGCCCTCTGGGATAAAGAATTCCACAGATTACCCACCCTCTGAGTAAAGAAATTCCTGCTCATCTCAGTCTCAAATGGCCTGTCCTTATTCTGAGAATGTGTCCCCTTCTTCCAGACTCACTAGACAGAGGAAACATCCTATCCATATCTACCCTGTCACACCCTGTAAGAATTTTGGAAGTTTCAATGAGATCACCTCTCATTCTTTGAAACTCCAGAGAATTTGGGCCCAGTTTCTGCAGTCTCTCATCATAAGGGGATTAGTCTGGTGAATCTCCATTGCATTCCCTCTGTGACAAGTCTATCCTTCCTTAGATAAGGGGAAGTGATGGCGTAGTGGCATTGTCATGGGCGGCACAGTGGTTAGCACCGCAACCTCACAGCTCCAAAAACCGAGGTTTGATTCTGGCTACTGCCTGTGCAGAGTTTGCAAGTTCTCCCTGTGACCATGTGGGTTTTTGCTGGGTGCTTTGGTTTCCTCCCGCAGCCAGAGACTTGCAGGTGATAGGTAAATTGGCTGTTGTAAATTGCTCCCAGTGCAGGTAGGTGGTAGGGAATATGGGATTACTGCAGGGCGAGTATAAATGGGTGGTTTTTGGTCAGCACAGACTCGGTAGGCTGAAGGGCCTGTTTCAGTGCTGTATCTCTAAATAAATATAAAATAAGGAAACCAAAATTGTACAGAATACAGTGCTCGACCCCAAGGGTCACTGTTGGAACCACTGCTTTTTTTGCTACAGATAAATGACTTGGATCTTGGAATATTGAGTAGAATCTCAAAATATCCCGATGACAACAAACTTGGAGGAGTGGCAAACAGTGAGGATGATATGAACTGCCTGCAACAGGACAATGATAGGCTAGCAGAATGGGCAGACAGGTGGCAGATGGAATTTAATAGTGACTAGTGTGAGGTGATGCATTTTGGCAGAAGAAATAGGGAGAGGCAATATATACTTAATGGCACAGTTCTAAAGAGTGTGCAGGAATAGAGGGACTTGTTCACTATAATGTGAACAATTTTTCTTCTTGTGTGGCTCTCAGATTTGTAAACTTCACTGTACTGGAGTGAGGTGACATCTACTGGCAGGAAGCAAGAACTGCAACCAAGCAGCAGATACTCCATAGTCTGTCAGGGTGAAAGAAACATTGCAATGTGAGGAAATAGTGAATGCGTTTGATTGGGTTGATGGAGACATGATACCACTTGTGGTGGAGTCCAAAGCAAAGGCCAGAAATATAAAATTGTCATTATTAAAAGATATGAGGAATTCATGACAAATGTATTCAGGTGGTGAGTGGGTGGAATCTAGATAGAATAGAAAGTGAGATTGGGTGGACAGAAGCAGTGTGAAAGGATGGCTCAAACAAAAGGGAAACGCCCTGAAAGGTTAACTCTGTTTCTCTCTCCACAGATGCTGCCAGAGTTTCTGAACATTTCCAGCACTTTCTGTTTTTATTTCAGAATTTGCAGGATGTTGCTTTGATCTGAAAAAAAATGGATGATTGGCTTTGGCTGCCAGTGAAATTCCCCAGGAGCTAAAAGGAAGTTCTGATATCAGTGGCATGTTGATCTCGGGGTATGATTCTTGCTTAGGGTAAGTGATTAATTAATGTGTGAGAGATCCTGGGTTCAAATCCTGGACAAGCCCTTCTTTGTTGGTGTTTTTAGTTTAAGGTCGTCGATTGGTTTCAGCCTTACAGAAGGCGGAATTGATTTCCATATGGAGCCTGCTTGAGGACCAGAGGGCTGGATTCAAAGAGCTTGTCGACAAAATTGGAATGAATGAAATGTGCAGAGAGCCAAGTAGGAATATAAAGTTGTAACTTTAACTGAAGCCTGGCTCCAAAAAACAACAGAACTGGGTTCTGGTATGGAAAGGAAACCATTCCCATTTCTGTTGTTTGGCTTGCATTGGCTCATTAATTTTCTTGTTTTTCACTTTGTTGATGCATTTGAATAATTGTGGATCCTTCTTCAGGGTGTTTTCTTTCACCAGGTAGTTCTGACCTCTGATGATGATGATCGGAATGAGCTTCACCTCACTGATAGTTTTGGAACTGAGCAGATTTTCTTTGCTTGAGTCTACAACATGGAACTCAGTCTGACATGTGGACCCATGGGAGGATTTGAATGCCACCCCTGCGTTGAAGAATACAGTTGCATCCATCCAATAAGCGACCGAGTAGAAGTGACAGTTCAGTCAGTCGAACATTAAACTTTTAATTTCAGGGCGTTGAGTTTGAGTGCCATTTTGTTTTTCCCTTTTTTAAGGCTTCATGAGCAGAGAGTACAAGGAGTGTTTGAAGTGAAATTCAGCAAAACTATGAGAAAGTCTCACTTTGATTCGGGACTCTTATCTCTCTGCAGCATCTCGCTGTGAACGATTGAACTTCATCTCATTTCATTCCCAGCTCGGGATCAGTGCGGCTCAGTGGGACTTCTGGCTGTCTTCTGCTTCACAATCCATCAGTGCTGAGAAAGCAATGGGGAATATTATTCAAGGCTCTGTAACCAGAGGACACCGATTTAAGGTGACTGGCAAAAGAACCAAAGGCAACATGAGGAAAAACTTATTTTGCACAGCGATTGGTTAAGATCTGATATGCACTGTTTGAGAGTGTGATGGAGGCTGATTCAACCATGACTTTCAAAATGGTAAAAGATAATTATCTGAAGTGAAAAAAGTGCATGTTTTCATGGAATACATGAGTCTGTGGCATGAGCTGAGTTGCTCGTGCAGAGAAGCAGCACAAGCACAATGAACTGAATGGCTTCCTTTTGTTCTGTAACTATTCTATGATCTATGATTCTTTTCAGAGTGAAATCAACACTCACATACAAGAAACTGACAGGTACAATGTAAACCCCACACTAACATACCAGCGAATGCTAGGGACAGAGTAAAACCAACTCAGTCCTAGACTAGAAACTGACAGGTGCACTGTAAACTTCGCATTACCAGACAAGAAATTGACAGTTACAGTGTGAAACCCACAGTCACTTAGCAGCAGTTGGCAGGTAACGTGTAAAAATCTTTCTTTCATATCCCAACTGCAAGGTAAAAAGGAAATTAGGGACAAACCCAGGCTCACACTTCAAAGACTGAGAGATACAAAGCAAAACACATACTCACCTACAAGTGCAGAGAAGAAGACACACTCAGAGGAGGTGCAGATTAAAGACACATGCATGTAACAGAAACTGATAGGGATAGAATCAAACCCTTTCTCACTTCTCAGAAACTGATAGATAGAGACAAAAGCTGATGCTCACATACAAGTTGTTGAAAGATATGTGGTGAAACTCACAGAGCAATAGCAGAAACAAACAGGTACTGAATAATACCCACAGTCACAGACCAAAAACTGAAATATACTGAGTTAAACACCACTTTCTCACACCAGAAACTCATGGCTACAAAGTGAAGCTGACTCTATCCTCCCAGGCATTGACAGGTACAAAAGAAAACACTCACGACGATACCAGGACATGAAATGTACGTAATAAAACCTTTCAGCTGAAAGAATAGCATTAATGACAGGTGTGGTACCCAGAATGCTCAGCGGCCCAATCTGTTACAGGAGCGGGGCGCACAGGCGCTTTAGAGACAGCTCTGTCAGGAGCTGGAGCTGCGGGTTCGGAGTTGGAGCGGGATATTCACAAAGTGCGAGAAGACCGCGCCCTTTGCGGGCTCACACAGCTGGAGCAGGGCCTCCGGGCCACAATAACATGGAACAATCCCATCTGTATCCCTGCGGATGGCGACGGTGAAGCCTTTCCCGGTGAGGCTTCCCGAAACCGCGTCCATAAATGGATAAGAATTGGGGTCTGGGCAGCGAGCGTCTGTAGATGGATAAGAATTGGAGACTGGGCAGGGAGCGTCTCTAAATGAATAAAATTTGGGTACTGGTCAGGGAGCGTCTGTAAATGGATAAGAATTGGGGACTGGGCAGGGAGCGTCTCTAATTGAATAAAATTAGGGTACTGGTCAGGGAGCGTCTATAAATGGATAAGAATTGGGGTCTGGGCAGGGAGCGTCTGGAGATGGAGAAGAATTCGAGACTGGGCAGGGAGCGTCTCTAAATGAATAAAATTTGGGTACTGGTCAGGGAGCGTCTGTAAATGGATAAGAATTGGGAACTGGGCAGGGAGGGTCTCCAAATAAATAACATTTGGATACTGGTCAGGGAGCGTCTGTAAATGGATAAGAATTGGGGACTGGGCAGGGAGCGTCTCTAAATGATTCAGATTTGGGTACTGGTCAGGAAGCATCTGTAAATCGATAAGAATTGGGTACTGGTCAGGAAGCGTCTGTAAATCGATAAGAATTGGAGACTGGGCAGGGAGCGTTTCTAAATGAATAAGATTTGGGGACTGGGCAGGGAGCGTTTTTTTATTCGTTCGTGGGATGTGGGCGTCGCTGGCTCGATCTCAGCTCGAGTAATGTGTCCAGTTCTGGGCACCAGGCTTTAGAAAGGACATCAAAGCTTCTGAGACAGTTCAGAGGAGATTTACCAGAATGATCCCAGAGATGAGGGGTGTCAGTTCTCTGGACAGGCTGGTGAAGCTGGGATTGTTCTCTTCAGAGTAGAGAAGGTTAAGGCAAGATTTAATAGAGGTGTTCAGAATCATGAAGGATTTTCATACGGTAGAGAGGGAGAAACTGTTTCCAATGTCCTGGGGGTCAGTAACCAGAGGACACAGATTTAAAATAATTGGCCAAAAATGTCAAGGGGAGGTGAGGAGAGATCTTTTAACCCAGTAACTGATTCGGATTTGGAATGAATTGTCTGACAGGGTGGTGGAAACAGATTCAATTATAACTTTCATAAAGGAATTGGACAAATATTTCAAAGTGAAATTCTCCAGGATTATGGGGAAATAGGCAGGGGGTTGGACTAATTGCATCTTTTTGTTAGAGAGTCAGCAGAGGCACAATGGGGCCGAATGGCCTCCTTCTGTGCTGTGTGATTCTATGAACATAAGAACTAGAAGCAGGAGTCGGCAATTCAGCCCCTCGAGTCTGCTCTGCCATTCAATACAATCATGGCTGATCTCATCACGGCAGTTCTTGTTTCTTGCCAGTAGATGTCACTTCACTCCAATACAGTGAAGTTTACAAATCTGAGAGAGACAAAACAGGAAAGAATTGTTCACATTCTGGTGAATGTGTGGGATTTAGAAATACTAGGAGTGGAGACGAGTTATTACTTGTCTGCTCGATCCCCATAGCCCTGTAAAATTATTTCCTTCAAGTGCCCATTCAAATTCCTTTTGTAATCCTCGATTATCTCCATTTCCACCGCCCTCGTGGGCAGCGAGTTACAGATCATCACCAATCAGTGTAAAAAAGTTATTCCGCACATTCCCCCTGTACCTCCTGTCCAAAACCTTCAGTCTGTGTCCCCTAGTCCTTGTACCAATAGTTAACGGGAACAATGTTTCCTTGCCAACTTATTTAAAACTGTCATAGCCTAAAACACATCTATCAATTCTTCCCTCACTCTCGTTTGATACAGGCAGAACAACCCTAGCTTTTCCAACCTAACCTTGTAACTAAAATCCTCCATCCCTGGATCCATTCTGGTAAATTTCCTCTGCATCCTCTCAAGGCCCCTCACATTCTTTCTTAAGTGTGGTAAGCAATACTGGAAGCAACACTCCAATTGGGGCCTAATCAGAGCTTTATAATGGTTCAGCATAACTTCCCGGCTTTGTACTCAATGCCTCTATTTATAAAGCCCAAGATCCCATATACTTTGCTAACCACTCTCGCAATATGTTTTGCCACCTTCAAAGATTGATGCACATGAACCCCAAGTCCCTCTATTCCAGCACACTCTTTAGAACTGTGCCATTAAGTATATAATGCCTCTCCCTATTCCTTCTGCCAAAATACATCACCTCACACTTGTCACTATTAAATTCCATCTGCCACCTGTCTGCCCATTCTGCTAGCCTATCATTGTCCTGTTGCAGGCAGTTCATATCATCCTCACTGTTTGCCACTCCTCCAAGTTTGTTGTCATCGGGATATTTTGAGATTCTACTCTGTATTCCAAGATCAAAGTCATTTATCTTGAGCAAAAAAAAGCAGTGGTTCTAGCACTGACACTTGGGGAACACCTCTGTCGACTATCCTCCAGTCTGACAAAGAACCATTTCATAAGACTCGCTGTTTTCTGTCCTTAAACCAATTTTCTATCCAATTGGACACTGACCCTCCTATACCACGAACCTCAATTTTGTTAACCGCCCTTTTATGTGGTACCTTGTCAAACGCTTCCTTAAAATCCATATAAACAACATCCACTGCATTCCCTTCATCAACCTGCTCTGTTAGTTCATCAAAAAATGCAGTTAGATTAGTCAAGCATGAACTTTCATTTATAAATCCATGCTCACTCTCCTTAATTAACTCAAACCTCTCCAAGTGACTGTTGATTTTTTACCCTGATTATTCTTTCTAAAACCTTACCCACCACTGCTGTTAATCTAACTAGCCTGTAGTTACCCAGACTGTCCTTGCACCCTTTCTTGAATAAGGGCGTCGCATTTGCCACTGTTTATCCTCTGGCACCTCCCCCATATCCAGGGAAGATTGGAAGATTATACTGAACCCTTCCGTTATCTGCATCCACATTTCCTTTCGCAACCTGGGATGCAAGCCATCCGGAACAGGTGATTTATCTACCCTAAGCACAGCCAGCCTTTTTAGTACCTCCCTCTCTCAATTTGTACCCTATCCATTGCCTCTACTCTCTTCACTTCTACTGATATTTTGTCCAATTCCACTTCCTTAGTGATCACTGATACAAAGTACGCATTAAGCAGATTAACATTGCCCTGCATCTCTAAGCATATATTATCCTCTTTCTCCCTAATAGGCCCGACTCAACCTCTTACTACCCACTTATCATTTACATGCTGCTCGAAGATTTTTGGGTTTCCTTTCATGTTGACTGCCATTTTATTCTCATAGAAATAGAGAATAAGCTGAATATAGAAGATATAAGTATTTCCCATCCTTGATGAGGTGGAACTTTTTTATGTTGTGGGTAGTAATGACTTGGCCCACGAGTGTGGTGGAAGCAGAGACAATCAATGATTTGAAAAGGAAATTGGATGGATACTTGAAGGAAAGAAACTTGCAGGAGGAAAGGGATCGAGCTGGTGAGTGGAACTGACTAGATTGCTCCGGGGAGAGCCAGCATGGACGTGATAGGCCAAACGACCACCTTCTGTGCTGCAAATGACTCTGTGTTGTTTCTCAAATTCAATCCACTGGTGTTTGGTAAATAATTTCAAAGTAAATTGTGCAACTGGAAAATCAGAGCCAAGGCAAGGGACGCATAAGGAAGCGGAATTGCTGAAACCCGGGATTGAACCAGGGACCTTTAGATTTTCAGTCTAACACTCTCCCAACTGAGCTATTTCAGCCCAACATTAATAGTGGCTTGGTGTCCTTATTTTGGAAGAAAATACATACATTCAAGTTTTCCAAAAAATTAAAGAACACAACATGTGAGTAATATTCCCCATTGCTTTCTCAGTACTGATGGATTGTGAAGCGGGGGACAGCCAGAAGTGCCAATGAGCCGCACAGACCCTGAGCTGAGAATGAAATGAGATCAAATTCAATCTTTCACAGCGAGATGCTGCAGAGAGGTAAGAGTCCTGAATCAAAGCGAGATTTGCTCATTTCAAACACTCCCTGTACTCTCTGCTCAAGAAGCCTTAAAAAAGGGAAAAACAGAATGGCACTCAAACTCACAACCCTGCCATTAACAGTCTCATGTTCGACTGACAGAACTGTCACTTCTACTCGCTCTCTTATTGGATGGATGCAACTCCAACGCAGGGGTGGCATTCAAATCCTCCCATGGGTCCACATGTCAGACTGAGTTCCATGTTGTAGAATCAAGCAAAGGAAATCTGCTCACTTCCAAAACTATCAGCGAATTGAAGCTGATTACGATCAACATCATCAGAGGTCAGAACGACCTGGTGAAAGAAGACACTCTGAAGAAGGATCCACAATTATTTAAAGGCATCAACAAAGTGAAACACAAGAAAATTGATGTGTCAATGCAAGCCAAACAACAGAAACACTGAAGAATTCCATTCCATTCCAGTTCAGAACCCAGTCCTGTTGTTTTTGGAGTCAGGTCACAATTACAGCAACAACTTTATATTCCCACTTGGCTATCTGTACATTTAGTTAATTGCAATTTTGTCGACAAGCTCTTTGAATCCAGTTGTCTGGTCCTCAAGCCAGCTCCGTATGGAAGTCAATTCCACCTTCTGCAAGGCTGAAACCAATAGATAACCTTAATCTAAAAATGCCAGCAGACCAGGGCTCATCCGGGACTTAAACCCAAGATCTCTCGCATGTTAATTAACCATACTCCCTAAGCGAGAATCATACCCCTAGACCAACGAGCCACTGGCAGGTCAGGCTTTATTAGCTGCTGTGGAATTTCACTGGAACCCCACAGCCAATCATCCATTTTTTTTCAGATCAAAGCAACATCCTGCAAATGCTGAAATAAAAACAGAGAGTGCTGGAAATGTTCAGCAGCTCTGGCAGCATCTGTGCTGTGAGAAACACAGTTAACGTTTCAGGGCACTCACCTTTTGTTTCAGCCATCCTTTCAGACTGCGTCTGTCCATCCAATCTCACTTTCTATTCTATCCACATTCTAACCATTCACTACGTTACTACATTTTTCATGAATTCCTCATTTCTTTTATTAATGACAATTTTGTATGTCTGGCCTTTGCTTCAGACACCACCACAAGTGGAATCATGTCTCCATCTACCCAATCAAACCACTTCGCTGTATCCTCACATTGCAATGTTTCTTTCACCCTGACAGACTGTGGAGTTTCTGCTGTTTGATTGCAGTTCTTGCTTCCCGCCAGTAGATGTCACCTCACTCCAATACAGTGAAGTTTACAAATCTGAGAGAGACACAACAGGAAATAATTGTTCACATTATAGTGAATGTGTGGGATTTAGAAATACTAGGAGTGGAGACGTGTTATTATTGCACTCTGCTATTACATCTTTTATCATGGACTCCAGCATTTTCCCCACGACTGATGTCAGGCTAACCGGTATATAATTCGCTGTTTTCTTTCTGCCTCTTTTTTTAAATAGTGGAGTTACATTAACTCCCGTCCAATCCATTGGAACTGTTCCAGAGTCGATAGAATTTTGAAAAAAGACCAGAAATGCATCTGCTATTTCAAGGGCCACTTCCTTAATTACTCTGGGATGTAGATTATCAGGCCCTGGGGATTTATCGACCTTCAATCCCATCAATTTCCCAAACATTCCCTACTAATACTGATCTCATACAGTTCCTCCTTCTCACTAGACCCTATGTTCCCCAACATGTCTGGGAGATAATTTGTATCCTCCGTTGTGAAGACAGATCCGAAGTATGTATTTAATTGGTCTGCCATTTCTTTGTCCCCCATTATAAATTCCCCCGTTTCTGACTGTAAGGGGCCCACATTTGTCTTCACTAATCTTTTTCTCTTCACATATCTATAGAAGCTTTTACAGTGAGTTTTTATGTTCTTTGCTAGCTTACTCTCATACTCTAGTTCCCCCTTCTTAATCAATCCTTTTGTCCTCCTCTGCTAAATTCCAAACTGCTCACAATCTTCAGGTTTGCTGCTTGTTCTGGCCATTTTATATTTCTCCTCCTTGGATCTAATACTTTCCTTAATTTCTTTTGTAAGCCACAGTTGAGCCACCCTTCCTGTTTTACTTTTGCACAGACAGGAATGAACAATTGTTGTAATTCATCCATGCGCTCTTTAAATGCTTGCCATTGCCTATCCACTGTCAACCCTTTAAGTAACGTTCCCCAATCTATCATAGCCAACTCCCGCCTCATACCTTCATAGTTTTCTTTGTTTAGATTCAGGACCCGAGTCTCGGAATCAACTCTCTCACTCTCCATCTTAATGAAGAATTTTGTCATATTATGGGTGCACTTCCCCAAGGGACCCCACACAACAAGATTGTTAACTAATCCTTTCTCATTACACAATATCCAGTCCAGGATGGCCTGTTCTCTAGAGGTGTTTTACACCTCTATCAATTCTCCACTCAATCTCCTTTGATATAGGCAGAATAATCATAGCTTTTCCAACCTAACCTTGTAACTAAAATCCCCCATCCCTGTATCCATTCTGGTAAATCGCCTCTGCGTCCTCTCAAGGACCCTCACATTCTTTCTAAAGTCTGCTGAGCAGAACTGGAAGCAACACTCGAATTGGGGCCTAACCAGAGTTTTATAATGGTTCAGCATAACTTCCCTGCTTTTGTACTCAATGCCTCAATTTCAAGCCCAAGATCCCATATGCTTTGCGAACCACTCTCGCAATATGTCTTGCCACCTTCAAAGATTGATGCACATGAACCCCAAGTCCCTCTATTCCAGTGCACTCTTTAGAACTGTGCCATTAAGTATATATTGCCTCTCCCTATTCCTTATGCCAAAATACATCACCTCACACTTGTCACTATTAAATTCCATCTGCCACCTGTCTGCCCATTCTGCTAGCCTATCACTGTCCTGTTGCAGGCAGTTCATATCATCCTCACTGTTTACCGCTCCTCCAAGTTTGTTGTCATCGGGATATTTTGAGATTCTACTCTGTATTCCAAGATCCAAGTCACTTACCTTGAGTAAAAAAAGCAGTGGTTCTAGCACTGACCCTTGGGGAACACCACTGTCGACTATCCTCCAGTATGACAAAGAACCATTTAATAAGACTCGCTGTTTTCTGTCCTTAAACCAATTTTCTATCCAATTGGACACTGACCCTCCTATACCACGAACCTCAATTTTGTTAACCGCCCTTTTATGTGGTACCTTGTCAAACGCTTCCTTAAAATCCATGTAAACAACATCCACTGCTTTCCCTTCATCAACCTGCTCTGTTAGTTCATCAAAAAATGCAGTTAGATTAGTCAAGCATGAACTCCCATTTATAAATCCATGCTCACTCTCCTTAATTAACTCGAACCTCTCCAAGTGACTGTTGATTTTTTACCCTGATTATTCTTTCTAAAACTTTACCCACCGCTGCTGTTAATCTAACTAGCCTGTAGTTACCCGGACTGTCCTTACACCCTTTCTTGAATAAGGGTGTCGCATTTGCCACTGTTTAATCCTCTGGCACCTCCCCCGTATCCAGGGAAGATTGGAAGATTATAGCAAGCCCTTCCGTTATCTGCATCCGCATTTCCTTTCGCAACCTGGGATGTGAGCCATCCGGACCAGGTGATTTATCTTCCCTGAGCACAGCCAGCCTTTTTAGTACCTCCCTCTCCGAATTTGTACTCTCTCCATTGCCTCTACTTTCTTCACTTCAACTGATATTTTGTCAAATTCCACTTCCTTAGTGATCACTGATGCAAAGTACTCATTAAGTAGATTAACATTGCCCTGCACCTCTAATCTTATATTATCCTTTTTGTCCCTAATGGGACCAACTCAACCTCTTACTACCCACTTATCATTTACATGCTGTTCGAAGATTTTTGGGTTTCCTTTCATGTTGACTGCCAGTCTATTCTCATAGAAATAGAGAATAAGCAAATATAGAAGATGTAAGTATTTCCCATCCTTGATGAGGTGGAATATTTTATGTTGTGGGTGGTAATGTCTTGGCCCACGAGTGTGGTGGAAGCAGAGACAATCAATGATTTGAAAAGGAAATTGGATGGATACTTGAAGGAAAGAAACTTGCAGGAGGAAAGGGATCGAGCTGGTGAGTGGAACTGACTAGATTGCTCCGGCGAGAGCCAGCATGGACGTGATAGGCCAAATGACCACCTTCTTTGTTGTGAATGACTCTGTGTTGTTTCTCAAATTCAATCCACTGGTGCTTGGTAAATAATTTCAATGCAAATTGTGCAACTGGAAAATCAGAACCAAGGCAAGGGAAGCATAAGGAAGCGAAATTGCTGAAACCCGGGATTGAACCAGGGACCTTTAGAACTTCAGTCTAACGCTCTCCCAACTGAGCTATTTCAGCTCTCCATTAACAACGTCTTGGTGTCCTTGTTTTGGAAGAAAATACATACATTCAAGTTTTCCAAAAAATTAAAGAACACAACATGTGAGTAATATTCCCCATTGCTTTCTCAGTACTGATGGATTGTGAAGCGGGAGACAGCCAGAAGTGCCACTGAGCCGCACAGACCCCGAGCTGAGAATGAAATGAGACCAAATTCAATCTTTCATAGTGAGATGCTGCTGAGAGGTAAGAGTCCTGAATCAAAGCGAGACTTGCTCATTTCAAACACTCCCTGTACTCTCTGCTCATGAAGCCTTAAAAAACGGAAAAACAGAATGGCACTCAAACTCACAACCCTGCCATTAGAAGTCTCATATTCGACTGACAGAACTGTCACTTCCACTCGGTCTCTTATTGGATGGATGCAACTCCAACGCAGGGATGGCATTCAAATCCTCCCATGGGTCCACATGTCAGACTGAGTTCCATGTTGTAGACTCAAGCAAAGGAAATCTGCTCACTTCCAAAACTATCAGCGAATTGAAGCTGATTACAATCAACATCATCAGAGGTCAGAACTACCTGGTGAAAGAAGACACCCTGACGAAGGATCCACAATTATTCAAAGGCATCGACAAAGTGAAAAACAAGAAAATCGATGAGTCAATGCAAGCCAAACAACAGAAACACTGAAGAATTCCATTCCATTCCAGTCCAGATGTTTTTGGAGTCAGGTCACAATCACAGCAACAACTTTATATTCCCACTTGGCTCTCTGTCCATTTAGTTAATTGCTATTTTGTCGACAAGCTCTTTGAATCCAGTTGTCTGGTCATCAAGCCAGTTCCGCATGGAAGTCAATTCCACCTTCTGCAAGGCTGAAACCAATAGATCACCTTAATCTAAAAATGCCAGCAGACCAGGGCTCGTCCCGGATTTAAACCCAGTATCTCTCGCATGTTAATTAACCATCCTCCCTAAACGAGAATCATACCCCTAGACCAACGAGCCACTGACAGATGAGGCTTTATTAGCTGCTGTGGCATTTCACTGGAACCCCCCAGCCAATCATCCATTTTTTTTCAGATCAAAGCAACATCCTGCAAATGCTGAAATAAAAACAGAAAGTGCTGGAAATGTTCAGCAGCTCTGGCAGCATCTGTGCTGTGAGAAACACAGTTAACGTTTCTGGGCACTCACCTTTTGTTTCAGCCATCCTTTCAGACTGCTTCTGTCCATCCAATCTCACTTTCTATTCTATCCACATTCTAACCATTCACTACGTTACTACATTTTTCATGAATTCCTCATTTCTTTTATTAATGACAATTTTGTATTTCAGGCCTTTGCTTCAGACACCACCACAAGTGGAATCATGTCACCATCTACCCAATCAAACCACTTCGCTGACTCCTCACATTGCAATGTTTCTTTTACCCTGACAGACTGTGGAGTTTCTGCTGCTTGATTGCAGTTCTTCCTTCCCGCCAGTAGATGTCACCTCACTCCAATACAGTGAAGTTTCCAAATCTGAGAGAGACACAACAGGAAATAATTGTTCACATTATAGTGAATGTGTGGGATTTAGAAATACTAGGAGTGGAGACGAGTTATTATTGCACTCTGCTATTACATCTTTTATAATGGACTCCAGCATTTTCCCCACGACTGATGTCAGGCTAACCAGTATATAATTCGCTGTTTTCTTTCTGCCTCTTTTTTTAAATAGTGGAGTTACATTAACTACCGTCCAATCCATTGGAACTGTTCCAGAGTCGATAGAATTTTGAAAAAAGACCAGAAATGCATCTGCTATTTCAAGGGCCACTTCCTTAAGTACTCTGGGATGTAGATTATCAGGCCCTGGGGATTTATCGGCCTTCAATCCCATCAATTTCCCAAACATTCCCAACTAATACTGATTTCATACAGTTCCTCCTTCGCACTAGACCCTATGTTCCCCAACATTTCTGGGAGATAATTTGTATCCTCCTTTGTGAAGACAGATCCAAAGTATGTATTTAATTGGTCTGTCATTTCTTGGTTCCCCATTATAAATTCCCCCGTTTCTGACTGGAAGGGACCCCTTTTGTCTTCACTGCTCTTTTTCTCTTCACATATCTATAGAAGCTTTTACAGTCAATTTTGATGTTCTCTGCAAGCTTATTTCCACTTGTTAATCAATCCCTTTGTCCTCCTCTGCTAAATTCCAAACTGCTCACAATCTTCAGGTTTGCTGCTTGTTCTGGCCATTTTATATTTCTCCTCCTTGGATCTAATACATTCCTTAATTTCTTTTGTAAGCCACAGTTGAGCCACCCTTCCTGTTTTACTTTTGCGCAGACAGGAATGAACAATTGTTGTAATTCATCCATGCGCTCTTTAAATGCTAGCCATTGCCTATTCGCTGTCAACCCTTTAAGTAACGTTCCCCAATCTATCATAGCCAACTCCCGCCTCATACCTTCATAGTTTTCTTTGTTTAGATTCAGGACCCGATTCTCGGAATCAACTCTCTCACTCTCCATCTTAATGAAGAATTTTATCATATTATGGGCGCACTTCCCCAAGGGACCCCACACAACAATATTGTTAACTAATCCTTTCTCATTGCACAATACCCAGTCCAGGATGGCCTGTTCTCTGGAGGTGTTATACACCTCTATCAATTCTCCACTCAATCTCCTTTGAGAAAGGCAGAATAATCCTAGCTTTTCCAACCTAACCTTGTAACTAAAATCCCCCATCCCTGGATCCATTCTGGTAAATCGCCTCTGCGTCCTCTCAAGGACCCTCACATTCTTTCTAAAGTCTGCTGAGCAGAACTGGAAGCCACACTCCAATTGGGGCCAAACCAGAGTTTTATAATGGTTCCGCATAACTTCCCTGCTGTTGTACTCAATGCCTCTATTTATAAAGCCCAAGATCCCATATGCTTTGCGAACCACTCTCGCAATATGACTTGCCTCCTTCAAAGATTGATGCACATGAACCTCAAGTCCCTCTATTCCAGAACACTCTTTCGAACTGTGCCATTAAGTATATATTGCCTCTCCCTATTCCTTATGCCAAAATACATCACCTCACACTTGTCACTATTAAATTCCATCTGCCACCTGTCTGCCCATTCTGCTAGCCTATCA
This sequence comes from Heterodontus francisci, assembly GCF_036365525.1. Lineage (NCBI taxonomy): Eukaryota > Metazoa > Chordata > Chondrichthyes > Heterodontiformes > Heterodontidae > Heterodontus > Heterodontus francisci. The sequence goes on from NW_027142006.1 coordinate 2,423,489, forward strand.
CTGTCCTGTTGCAGGCAGTTCATATCATCTTCACTGTTTGCCGCTTCTCCAGGTTTGGTGTCATCGGCATATTTTGAGATTCTACTCTGTATTCCAAGATCCAAGTCACTTACCTTGAGCAAAAAAAGCAGTGGTTCTCGCACTGACCCTTGGGGAACACCACTGTCGACTATCCTCCAGTCTGACAAAGAACCATTTAATAAGACTCGCTGTTTTCTGTCCTTAAACCAATTTTCTATCCAATTGGACACTGACCCTCCTATACCACGAACCTCAATTTTGTTAACCGCTCTTTTATGTGGTACCTTGTCAAACGCTTCCTTAAAATCCATATAAACAACATCCACTGCATTCCCTTCATCAAGCTGCTCTGTTAGTTCATCAAAAAATGCAGCTAGATTAGTCAAGCATGAACTCCTATTTATAAATCCATGCTCACTCTCCTTAATTAACTCGAACCTCTCCAAGTGACTGTTGATTTTTTACCCTGATTATTCTTTCTAAAAACTTACCTACCGCTGCTGTTAATCTAACTAGCCTGTAGTTACCCGAACTGTCCTTACACCCTTTCTTGAATAAGGGTGTCGCATTTGCCACTGTTTAATCCTCTGGCAGGTCCCCCATATCCAGGGAAGATTGGAAGATTATAGCAAGCCCTTCCGTTATCTGCATCCGCATTTCCTTTCGCAACCTGGGATGTGAGCCATCCGGACCAGGTGATTTATCTGCCCGAAGCACAGCCAGCATTTTTAGT